>NC_081559.1:25341278-25578396 GCF_022355385.1 Mustela nigripes | reverse complement strand
GTACCCATTGCAATGGGATATTTTCCACTTTCATATTAGATTCGATTCCACAGACATATGGGCATCGGCTGTAGGCAAGTTTGTCTCGTGCTTCTGAGCAGAAAGGAGACGAATGAATAAACTGGACCCAGTCCTTGCTTTCAAGCCTCCATGATACCGCTATTAAAAATAGAATTTGAACCCAACACTTCACATGATTTTGAAGTGAACACTAAATGGAGAATAGTCTCTTGTCTCTCACACCTCTTCTCCACATAACTGCTAATGACAAGATTGCTTGGTCCCCTTGGTTTCATTGTTCTTGGGAAACTTTCCAGGCTGTGGGGATAATCTCTTGTTAAACTGTGTCTCCTCGCTTGGATCTGTGCTCCCTGCTGTTGGGACAAACCTTGGATGCCCAACCCTCCACGCTTTGCTGTTAAGATGAAGGGGTCTGTTTTAAATCCACACACTCTTCATAAAAGAAAATAAATTAATCTATCCAGATGTTAAACAATAACACATCAGTAAGGTGATAGTCCACCAACACAAATGATGAGAATATCAATTTTTTCCATATTTTTTCAACTACGTTTCAAAGACTCAAAGGAAATGTGATCCCTAAAAGCACAATACAATTAGAATAGAATCTGTTAAATGTCAATATTTTACATTTCCTCCCTAAAGGCATTAGACCAGAAATAAAATATTTTTATAAGAGACACCCCTTAAAGGTATTAACTAGGTGCTATGGGTGATAGAGAGACACCTAAAAGGATTACTGTACTTGAATTGGTGAGAATGAGTTTGGATACTGTATTAGTAGTGTGCTAGGGCTTCCATAAGAAAATACCACAGGCTGGTGGCTTAAAGAACAAAAATTTATTATCTCACTGTTTGGTAGGCCAGGAGTCCCAGATCAAAGTGTCAGCAGGATGGGTTTCTTCTGATGACTCTCTTCTTGACTTGTAGCTGCTTTCTCCCTATGTCTTCGTGTGGTCACCTCTAGCTCTGTGCGTGTGCGCTAACACCCTCTTCACAATACAGACACTGGTCATATGAGATTAGGACCAGCCCATTTGAACTTGTTTAATCTTAATTACATCTTTAAAGGCCCTATCTCCAAATATAGATACAATCCCAAGTACTTGGGGTTATGATTAACATATGGATTTTGTGGGGACACAATTTAGTCCATAACAAGCATTCAGGACGGATCTTTGGATTCACGTCTTCAGTGAGGACATTGCCGATCTGACATTCTGGGCCATCTCCATCCCTTGTAACAGTCATTCAGACTGACCACACAGAGTGCCAGTGTGGTGATGACTAGGTACCGGGCATTTGAGTGATATGAGAAGAACCAAAATCAGATTGTGTTTCTTCCCCTCTACCCCCACTACCCTGTCTTCCTGCCTTAGCCAAAAGGGGCAACTGAAGGGTTTCTATAAAGAAGAAATGGGTGACTCTGGAAGAAGAACAAGGTTTGCTTTGATAATACTCACCAGTGGCAGTTGCATTCTATAGAATAGAGAATAGTGACCAAAGGAAAATTGTGAAACTTCTCCATGTACACTTTTGTCATTCAACAATTTGAGAGAATTTGGAAACACTGGATTAGAATGTAGACTTTCCTGTCACATGATAGAAAAATGGCATGACCGGCAAGGACAGGGTCTCTTTCCTTCTAATATCTATCCACCTGCCCTGAGACACATCCCTCCTAGAACCCAGAACTGACCTGAGAGCCCATCCAGTCCCACTGTTTAATTCTATGGGTGAAGAAGCTGAGACTTTTAGAGAAGAAGCTTCCCAAAGTCAAAAACACGGAACAAAGTCAAGGCTGCACTCTGCATTCACAACTCCAGGCCAGTGCCCTTCCTACCATATCTTATTGCCTCTTGTTCTGAAATGCTCTGTCCTCATGACTTTGTTTCTGGGGGTGTTTTATTGTTACACTATTAGCATACTGCCCCCATTGCATTGTATATATGCATGCATATTTTAATATAGTACATTTACATATAATATATGATCTATACTGCCCTCATATTTAATATATATTTTATATATAGACAGATTAATACATAATGATATATATCACATAATACAATAATATAATTGTAGTATATTGTGTATATCTATTACATTAGACATATGGTATCACTGTTTTGTTAGGCTCTGTCTGTGTCAGGGGCTGCCTCTCCGCCCAGTGCCCTTTCTGGCTCCTTATTAACTTCCCACTGCCCAAACCCACCAATCTCTTTTGCTGGATGATCATACAATTTTCTCCCTGTAACCCTAAGAAAACCATGCCTGGCTCCCTTATCAAGGCCTTTTCTTGTCCATAATGCCTGGCATCTCTTCTTTGCTCTCCGTGTTTCTCCAGATTCTACAGATGACCTGATTCCTAAGTGATTACTTGTATTGAATAACCCCAACCCCAGCTTCCCCTAAACTCAGGCATGCTCTCCTATATTTCTATATTCCCCTGGGCTTCTGACCTGCACTTTCCCTGAGGCTCTCTTCCTGTATGCACTATTCTAGCATCTTGCTGTGATACAGGAGTCTTATTTGAGGCAATTTATAATAAATCTCCTTAGCACATTAGAGGAAGTCAAGGAACTGGCTGAAGACACTTCTTCCTCATGATCTTTAATCCTCAGTACCACTTTCCAAGCACAAAATGAATAATATACCTTAGCTGTATTTTTCCATATTTGCTAATTTTATTTCTTCCTTTTTCATCTGAAACACTATCCCAGTTTCTCCTAACTCAATGGACCCAACCCACCCAATTATCCTGTGGGTCCTCTACCCTTTGGTTTCATCCAATAACCAAGAATTGTGATCATAAAATCATCAGATCGTTGTAGCACACGGTCCTTGCCAACTATAAATACCTTAATGAATTCATGGTTTAGGTGTTGGAAAACTCAGCTAGTCTTGCTTTTTACATACACGTGATTTCCATTTAGTCATGCTGAAAGCCTAACTTGGTTTCAGAGCAAGCTATGCTATACTGAAACATCAGAATCACGACACTGACCTCCAGAAGATCTAAACATGAGCATGAATGTGGGCTTACTTCAATCAGCCTGAAGTGGTCGCCTATCTAAATTTCTCATAAAAACCATACAGACGTTTTTTTTGGTCGTTCTTCAAGAACTGGGTTTTGGGCACAGAAAAGACATTCTGAGAAGAAGAAATTCAAGTAGCTATTAATAACACATCTCACCCCAAACTCTCTTGAAATGCTTTTATACTTTTCCACCAAATCATGAGACATGGCAACATCCAGGGTCAAGCTGAGAGCAGAGCAGAGCGTAGAATAAGCCCCAGTGGCTGGGAGATACTTCATCTAGGCAATGTGGCTTTGATGGGTTTTGCTCCCATGTAAAATGTTGTGGATTATACTCCACCGGCTGGAAGTTAAATCTAAGAACTTAGTCTACATTGAAAAAGTTTAATACAATGGGAGATACTTACTACTATGAAATGAAAAGCAAAATGAGCCTGACTAACCTGTTAATGCTCATTCCTTTGAGATACTTTTTTAAGCATGCAATCCCAGTTATATTTTCCTACTAATTACCAAATAACCACAGTGTGTGGTCTCCTGTATAAAGACCACCTGGGAGCAAGTCTTGCCACTTATTTGCTGATTTCACTTCTCTGTGTCTCCTATTTTTTCATCTGTAAAATGGAGATAATCCTAACACCCTATTTTTCATTGGTGTGAGGATTAATGAGCTAATACATGGCTGTGCTTAGAATCATTTCTGGCACTTGATAAGCATTATATATACACTTGATCTTAGCCAAAAGGCCAAGAAACTATATATATATATAAATTAATTGACAGAAGGAATTTAATGGAGAGTCTTGCATTGAAGCTCTAATGAAGAATCTTATTCTCTTATTATTCTCTTATTACATGACTGTGAAATTATTCACCAGACTACAAATTATCTGCAAATGTACTAAAAAGTAATTTAACAAATTAAAATAGTATGTAATGATCAAATATTCTACATCTGGCCTTCCCAATAATAGAAAACATTGAAAATACGTTGCAAAAATTATATAAGGTGTACTGTTGGGTTCCAGACCTTGGAAAGTGGGAGAGAGAAAGAGTGAGTCAAGAGGAATAAAGGCAATTGAGGTCAGTGTTTGTCAGTAACTACCAACAAGCTCAGGGGTCTATTTACACAGTATGTCCTTAGTACGTAAACTCAGACCACACTGTCACACGTTCTAGGGGACAGCTGGTTTCTCAAAGCCAGATTTCATGAAACTAGCACTGCAAAAGGACTTCCATGGAAAAGCTGTTTGGGGCTAAGGCTATTGAATAACACCAGCCTTTTGGGAAATATGTTTCGGAAAGACCCCGATTCATAAAATTAAAGAAATCACACTCTGCATATTTATTATTTTAAAGTCTGTCCCGGAGGGGAATCAAATCAAAGAGGACTTATTTTTATTAAATAAGATTCTAGAATTTGTTGCTGACCAGGGCCTTTAAAAACAGTCACAAGACTGAGGTTCAACTTGAACTTCTCTCTCTTTTTTTTTTTCATCTGCTTTACCAAGCGCATGAATTTTTGAACCACTCAAACAGATCACATCAAAAAAGATATTGAAGAAATTTGTTCTCCCTCATCTTAGATGGATTTTACAGAAAGCACAGTTAAAAATCAGTTTTTCAAAGTGGATTTGGTGCTGAATGTACAAAGGGTATATAAAGTATTTTTGCTGAAATTTTTGCAAACAGAATGTTAAGTAGATGCTGTATAGTAATCAATTTAAAAACCTATTTTTCAGGTAGTAAGAAAGTAATTGGCCTTTTCAAAATCCTAAATCATTTTAATAACTGTTTAAAGATCCAGCCTGTGAATTCAGAAACCAAATATCTGCCTATATAACATCATGTTATAAATCATGTAAACATCTGAAAAATTAATATAAACTTTACTTTTCATCTAGAAGTATATATTCCCCTATGCATGACCCCCTTCAGATACCAAATCAACGCTTTATTCTTCTTCTTGGAGCTAGCTAATCACTAGACTTTGAGCATTTGAATATTTCTGTGCTACAACCTTTTCATCCATAAAACAATTATTTCTGTAATCTATTCTATATAATAAATAATAAAGGTTACAAATTGCTTTGAACTGTTCAAATGAAACAATGTTTCCTAACTATATGATTATTATTATACAATATCAGAACAAGGAGGGACAATCAAAGCCCTTGTAGTGTTTCTGGACCACACAGCCAACATCTGTGTGCTCTGGTATCTTGTGTGAATTATTTACAAACATTCTGGGACAGAAAAGTTTGTAATTTATACATACATACACACCTATATATTTATAGCTCTCTTTTTTTCCTGGAAGGATGCTGGAATATTGGACTAGGGGGATGTGGGTAGGTAAGCCTGGAGGAGATCACAGCAAATTAAATAAATCTTCATTAAAAATAGAGAGACTGAGAGCTATGGTAAGGGGCTGGGAAGATTTAAAACCCATAGCTGGCAAGGAATAAGAGAAGAGAAAGATTTTTTTTTTTTTAAATAGGAGAATAAAATGTAGTGGACAGTATAATGTAAACCCCTTCTCTCGTTTCCCATACAAATTTTGAGTAAAATCACTCTACTGAAATGGTTTGGTCTGAGTAGAGCCTTCACTGCGGCTGTGAAGAAGTGTTGAGTTGACACCCCGGGTGCAAACAGATGGTGAGCCCGCGGGCTGGAGCACATGGGCTACACTATAACACCTCTGAAGTTAAGCACTGACTTGATATCAGAGACGAAAAATCGGAGGCTCCGAAAGACCACATCTCACCCTCATATTCACCCCCATTGTCAAGCAACAGAGTTAGAATTTGAATCAACTTCTCTCCAGCCTATTATAAACTCTGCTGATTATTTCCTACCCACTGAGAGAGAACGTCCCTCACACTGAGAACTTAATTCATCTTCAACTCCCTGAAGGCTAAGAGTGTCTGGCCCATGGCAGATGCTCCATCAAGCGTTTGTCACTGATTGCAGGTGCCCATGATTCATGGTGGTGCTAGACTGGGCAGGGTTGTCCTGCGGCTCTGCTTTCTATTGCAGTCTCAGCACTTAGCCCAGGACCTGGCATCCAAGAGGTGCCAAGAAGATGCTTAATGAATAAGCTCTTGAATCAATAGTATCTAGCCCACAAGGTCTTTCGATTCTTAACCACTTTTTTTGTAGTCCATTATTAAGGTATTAACTTTTGAATGGAAGGTCCAGAAGGGTGGCTTTTCAGGTTTTTAATAACGTTACAGCTATGCTTAGATGGACAACATTTTCGTCTGTCATCTACCTATCTCCAGAATTTACATCTCATGACAGACCTAGTGAAGACACATGGCTCAGTATTACACCCAAGGTCCCTCGTCAGCATGTCCAGCAGCTTTGGGCATGCTGGGCAAGAAGGATTTAACAATAGATTCTGAAGTCTTCACGATCCAGCTGTTTCCAAGTGCCCCATTCTTTTGCATGAACGTTACATTTCCAGATCAAAATGTGTGAGTTTTTGCAGGATGCCTCACAGATTCTAACACGGGGCTCTTTCTTTTGATTGCATGACTCATTTCAAAGAAAATATTTCGGATTTCAGCCCATGGCTTAGAGCCCTAGATGTTATCTCAGTGTGGACATGTAGAACATAAGTGCCATTTCCAGCGTGATGTAACACAGCGGGGCATGGGTAGCTTGCTGACAGATAAGCTTCCCTAGGAGCAAGACATGAAATAAAACCTTTCTGAGTTTAAACTTAAGAGCTAGTTTTGCTTACCCTTGAGGAGTTAATGAGATGCATCCTATCATGTTGATTTGTCTACTCCCATAACACCATGTACCACTTCTAATAGAATTTGCCAAAGGTGTAATTTCACAATTATCTGTACAATGCTGAGATGAATGTCTACCTCCCTGCCTAAGACTATCAGCTTCCTGACTCTAAGCTGTCATTATTGGTTGGTTGTTTTCTTCACCATTGTATCCCCATAGCCTAGTACAGGGCTTAAGTACCCAATAAATATTGCTGAGTGGATCAAATGAAAACCTGTACACTTGTAAACAGACGGGGTTTGTTTCCTAAAAGAAGCATGAATGCAATAGTTCTTAACTTTGCTTCAAACTTAGTCCTAAATCAACAGAACTAGGATCATCGAAAATACTGAATAGAAAGCGCGGTCCTTGGCTCTCAATCAGAATCTCTAGGGACTGTGGCCGGGCAGTTGACCCTTTTAATACACACTCCAGGCCGAATCTCAGGTGTGCTAAAATTTGGAAACTCACTGTTACCCAGTTCTTTTATTTGATGGCATAGTGCACGTCAAAGGGAAGAATTTTATCTTAAATCTGTGATTGAGAGCTCCAACCTTATTTGTGCCTATAAATTGAAGACAAATGTCACCAGAGATAGGCAAGGCTTCATTCAACACCCCGTGTTACTTCTGTCTAAGATAGCACAAGTTTTAACAAAAAGCTGTGCCTGAGATTCTGGAATTCTCAGTCTTTGGGGACAGGCATACAATTCTTCCCATCATTCAAGAAGCACCTGGGACAAATCGTTCCGAGCCAAGATGTATATCTGATGTGAAAAGCACACCACTAATTAATCATCTTATTCTCAGCTGGCATGCTGTGCCCGGAATTGCTGCAAGCAGGACTGAAGGCCCATTCCCACCTGTTTTCCAGGCACATAGGACTCGTATAAATGGCCCACTAATTTTGTCCCTGAGCTTCTTTTCCTAATTTGGTTCATTTGTTTATTTTTGTCAGATTGTGAACTAGACACTTCACAATCAGGTAGCTGTAATGGGCAAAATGTTGACTCATTTTGTTAGACATCGAGAGAGGGGGAAAGTGTTTCCCTTATTGAATCTGAATTATGAAAGGTAGGGTGTTTCAAAACAGAAAAATAACCATATTGCTTATAATTTGTGCTCCTGAAATGCTGGTTAATAGCCAGACCAAGTCAAATAACACCTTGTTCCCACTGGCTAGCTGTGAATTTCCAGCAGGATGGCTTCACAGAGTAAATCTAATGCACTCTTCTATTCTCATTTACCTGTTGGGCTATATTTCAAGAGTATGTCTCATTTTTTGAAAAGGTTGTTTTCATCCATCATGTTCTCCCTTACTTGGGCATACTGAGCAAAGACCAAAATAATTTTTGTTTTCTCTTCTCAGATCTTAAATGAAGATGAAACAAATGATTACTATGGCATGGAGAACTTTATTTAGACTTTAATGAATTCTTTATCTTAGAGTAACATGTTGGGTTTTATGCTTCAAAAATGGTGGGAAAAATGAATCTCAAAGTCAAATCCATCCAAATGTCTGTTGTACTTAAGGTAGGCTTAAACATTGCCATTTATCTTGGCATTAAAAAAAAAAAGTGTAACCTTTTGTGAAATTTATAGTTCATTGTCTGTCAAACCTATTTGAATTTTCTGAAAGTCTCCCTTAAGTTAACCATCTTAAGGACTCTAGAAAGAAGAGACACATGCTCCGTGGACTGACTGGCCTAGTTTTCCAGCCCTAGGATTACTGGAAATGAGAAATCTCCTTTTTCTGGAAGCATTGTGCATAGAATGGGTGCCAGCCATAGATAAAATGTTCCCGAAAGTGTGAACAGAGCCTTAGTTATATATTACAACATCTCTGCCTCCCAATCAGGTGTCAAACCTGGCAAGGAAACTTTACTAGAATGAACACATTCTCCAGTATGACTAAGCTAAAGGAAACCAGCTGTCACAGCTAACTTACCAAAACCTAGATGCAGTCACTGTTGAAAACTAAGGAGATGTCTGTAGATGGTTAGTTAATCCAGTTTAGAAGGAATAAAATGACTGAGGCAAGTGTCCACCTCTTTTCTAATGAACAAGGAATTTGTGCCACTGATGTGAAATAAGAAAAATCCACCTAATTATCTGGATAATTTAGAACTTTTTTCTCATGACTTTAGACTGAAAGGTAAAGACACAACTTTAAAATATGAAGATGATAACAGACCCAAATGTCATAGCCACACACAAACACAAAGTGAACAAACACTTTGTCATCTCAGCCAATACAAGCATAGACTATCTCCTTACCTCCAAAAAAGCCTTTCCCAGTTTCCTGCCAGGGTCTTCATCCCTGGTGGCAACTTCCTACATAGGAGGCTCTCCAAATATGAGCCCTATATCAGCAGTAGCTCCTGGGAACTTACAAGAAATATAAAATTTCAAGTCCCTCCCCAGGCCCTGCAGAACCCACAACTCTGCGGTAAGGCTTGGCAACTGGTGTTTAAAGGAGCCCACCAGATGGGGCACCTGGATGGGTCAGTCTGGTTAAGCATCCACCTCTTGGTTTTGGCTCAGGTCATGATCTCAGGGTCTTGAGATCAAGCCACATGTCAGGCTCCATGCTGAGCATGGAGTCTGCTTGAGGTTCTCTCCCTCCTTCTCTCCCTGACCCATCTACTGTGTGGGACCTCTCTCAAACAAACAAAAAAATCCATCAGGTGATTCTGATATTCGCTAAAATTTAAGAACTACAATGCCAGTCCATGTGTTGTTCTGACCTTAATTAAAATTTTCTTCATTTACATTTAGGAATTTCTCACCGTGTAAGTAGGGAGCTAGCCCACCATTTAGGTGGCTAAGAGCTAGGCTCACAATCCACCCACTTTGGGATCTTACGGGTTGCAAAATGTATACATTCTCCTCCATCTCCCTCCTTATTTTATTAATTTCTCCACATAATTTTGATGCCAAATAGAGGCTTTTCCAAATTCACAGATTCCACACGTTCTATATTTTATAAGTAACAATGATAATTTCCACTCATCCAATTCAGTAGGATTTTGTCTGTCTCTTTCCAATAGTTCCCAAGTAACAAGTTCTTAGAATGACATTTCCATCACGATCCCAGAATTTTCCTCCCGTCCTCCCATGACCCAGCCATTCATTTTATTACATACGTATTTATAACAATAGTTCTTGATTTTGGCACCATATTAGAATCATATAGGGGAGCTTTAAAGAAAAATCCCAATGTCTGGGATGTATTACAGATTAATTAAATCAAAATATCTGGGAGTAGGATTTTGGTATCAGTTTTTTTGTTTGTTTGTTTTTTGTTGTTGGCTTTTTTGTGTTTTGTTTGTTTGTTTAATTTAGAGATCCTGGTTGATTTTGGTGTGTAGCTAGAGATCAGAACCACTGTATTATAGCATCTATATGTATCCTATTTTGTCATTTTTATTATTCTCAGAAATTCAATTCAGGATCTGGTTGCACAAACACCTGTGTATCAAGTACTCTTTAATCCATTAAACATTTTAAAAAATCCATATACTTGTTCAGGCAAAAAAAATAATTAAACATTTTTTGAACTGTGATATTGAATTGAATTGTGAATTCAATATCCACAAAAGTTGACAATGCCTTGTCTCAATGACGGTAGCCTCCTGAAAGTATGATTTTTTTTAAAGTAAAATTCAGTAATAGAGAGGAAAAATAAAAACATGCATAGAAACAAAATTTTGGGTTCTCGTTTATTTACAACTTGTTTCTGATGCAGATTAGCTTCAAAGATTATCACTCAGAAAGCTGAGTGCATCTCAAATAATCTAAAGGAAAATACAGAGCAATAAACTATGTGAGAATAGACTCAAAGTCAACGTCAAAAACAGCAACTGCTTATCTGAGAGTTGACAGATATCTACTTCCCGACACTTCTACAAGGCTTCAGTCACTTTTATGATATATTCTTAAAAAATACAATAGAAAAGAGCTTTCATTCTTACCAATGCATTTACACTCCATAAAATCATAGGTAATCATGCCCAGAGGAACTCAAATATATAAAATGCAGAAACTTCAAACTTAATCATACCATGAGGCAAAGAACAAGCAAACAGCAGCAGAGTCATGTTCTCCGCAGAAGAACAAGTCTGACTCCAGTGGATTTATATTAAGAAACCAATATGTTCAAAAGAAATGAAGGAACACAAAGCATTTTATAGAAGTTTATTTTAAGGAAATTTATTATATGATTATATATTATAATTATATATTATAAGAATATTATAATTATATATTCTTTATAATATTATAATAATATTATATATAATTATATAATATTATAATATATATAATAATATTATATATAATTATATAATATTATAATATTATAATATACATATGAATATATATTCATATGTATATTATAATTATATATTATTATGATTTTAAAGAAATTTATGCTTACTGGGCACACAGGATACTCTCATAATTATACAAACTGCTTTGGGTACAAAAGACTAATAGAATCCCAGTCACTTGCCTGAGACCTTCATCTCACTGTCTAGTTCAGGGGGCAGGAGGTGTTTTCAGTAAAGAGCCAGACAGCAAATATTTTCTGTTTTGCAGATCATACAGTCTCTGCCGATATGACACAACTCGGCCATTTTATCACAAAAGCAGTCGCAGACAATATGAAAACAGACAAGTATGGCTGTGGTCCAATAAAACGTGTTTTCAAAAACAGGAAGTCAGCCAGATGTGACCTGGAGGGAGTGATTTGCTGACCCCTGGTCTAGTGCGTCGTGTCTGTGTATGACCACCACAACTCTTTTGCCTTGAGAGTCCCTGCCTCTGCCCACACTGACACGATGGTGTGGCCTTGGGATCTTTCAAGAGCCCTTGAGTCTTCTCACACTGTGCATTTGTCCAAGGTAATCTCATTCATTTCATGTTTTATGCTGGCGACTCTAAAATCATGAACACTAGCACAAACCAGTCTCATGAGATCTAGGTTCTTATAACCTGAAGGCTTGCTCCTAGAGCCCAGCGCCTCCTCTCTATATCATTTAGATATTCCACTGGCGACTAAACCTCAACACTGAAATGAGCGTCCTCCCCTAGAAAACCTACTCCTTATTTGGACGTTCTGTGTGAAGAATGGTACTCCTGTCTACCCAGTTATCCACGCTGCCCACCTGAGAATTAGAGAAAATCCATGTGGCCATGGAGAGGTAGAATGTGGCAGGCAAATACTATGAATAACTTTTTGTGCAGCATCAAAAGTCATAAAGTACAACTACATCCAGCAACATGGTCAAGTCTCCAAACACAGACCTCAAAACACATTAGAGGTGACAAAGGTAGAACACGTTGCTGTGACTTCATGCCATCTGTCCAATTTAAAACTTTCATAATTTTTTTAAAAATTTTATTTATTTATTTGACAGAGAGAGAGAGCAGCAGGCGGAGGGGGAGGCCAAAGCAAGCACTCCGCTGAACAGGGGCTCAATCCCAGGACCCTGAGATCATGACCTGAGCTGACCGCCTAAGCCACTCAGGCACCCAGGTGGAAGCCTTCTGAGTGGAGACTGGGGGAAAAAAAAATAGCATCAATGAATGAGGAGAAGTTTGCCAGTATAGTGACAACAGTACGCCATCGTGATGAACTCAACTCTGCATGTAAAAGAAATAATTTTAAATAGAAGAAGTATAATACATGGCTGGAAATAATATGTGCCATTAAGATGGGTAATATGAACGATTGCATTTGCCAATAGTTACGTTGAAAAGTTTCACAAGCTTGAGGTTACATAACAATGGAAATCTTAACTATTTCGATCTTGATATGTGTCAGTTACGCAGCATAAACTTTTGTTCATCGCATTACTCATTCTGTTATTTTACCACGATTAGATGTTTCTAGAACTTTCTAAAAAGGCCTGGTTTGGCCTGCTTCATGATGTGAATTTCTTTAAATCTAGTACTGTAACAAGAAGTCCAGACACGGTGTGGGATATCAAAACCTAGTAACACATCCAACCAGCCTTATTCGAGCAGACGCATACCATGACATCACTGCGCAAGGCTTCTTTCGATATATCACATAAAAGTTTACACACAGGAATGTGAGAGGATTATGTGGTTGGTTTGGATTTAGGAAATTAGTGCTCGATCAAAATATAAATATATTACTCTTTATTTTCTACAAGAATAATTCAAAGTGAAAACATCACAAGCTGCTGCTCAGCGGAGCAAGTAACTGGCCAGTCTCTAAGATGTGCCTTGATGAAATTTCCATATATTCTGTTAAACAATACAAACTTCTGAAAACTAGGTAGGTACTAAGTCTTTCTTTCTTTTTTTTTTTTTTTAAGATTTTATTTATTTATTTGACAGAGAGGGATCACAAGTAGGCAGAGAGGCAGGCAGAGAGAGAGAGAAGGAAGCAGGCTCCCTGCCAAGCAGAGAGCCCAATTCTGGACTCGATCCCAGGACCCTGAGATCATGACCTGAGCCGAAGTCAGAGGCTTAATCCACTGAACCACCCAGGTACCCCACTAAGGCTTTCTGATTAAGGGTGGATATACTGGATGTGAGAACAAGCTGCAACTTTTGTCAATACAAGCATGAGAAATAGGAAAAGGGCTTTATTTTATCCAGAGAGTATAGACCTTTTAACTGGTTTCTCACCTTCTGCACTTTTCTGTAGTTGCAGTGACATCATACAGATGGACAGACCTAAATGTAGATTATTGCCCTGGTTCTTCAGAATCACTTTGATTCTATTTTCTCAAAATGGTAAGCATCTGCAAACTCAACATCAGAAGCATTCTTGAAAAAAGATGGAATGTGGACAAAGACCATTTCTAGGCTCCTGTACATTCCCTTTTTCTCTTCGTAACTTTCCTGCCCCACCCACCTGCCACGCAAGGTCCTCATTCTGTCTGCCCACTGATTCCAGGCGTGCCTCCCTCCTCTTATTCAGAAAACTCCCGTGCTCTGGCTCTGGAGACAGAGTGCGTCAAAATGCTTTACAAACTGTAGAGCACGTTACCAGGCTTTTTGCATTACCCACAGCGTTCAGTGTTAAGTAGAGTCAAACAGATGCTATTTATTTTAAAATGATAGAAAATTTAGGTGTGACTAGGTGGTTCAGTCAGTTAAGCATCTGTCTTCGGCTCAGGTCATAATTCCAGAGTCCTAGGATCGAGTCCCACATGGGGCTCCTAGCTCAGCAGGGAGTCTGCTTCTCCCTCTGCCTCTGTTGCTCCCTCTGACGCTCCCCCAGCTTGTGCTCTCTCACTGATGGGCTTTCTCTCTCTCTCTCTCTCTCAAATAGATAAATAAATCATTAAAAATTTTTATAAAGTAAATAACAGAAAATTTAATTTGAGGAAGTGAGAATAAATTATTGATAATGGACCTGCGGTCTTTTCTTTCTTTTATTTCCAGATAACTTGGCAGTGATTCATGATGAATGGATGTGTTACTGCCGTTGCTAGCAATGTCTGGATTTTCACAGAAGGCAGTGTACTCTAACCCTAAGGAATTTAAAGATGTCCATATCTAAGGGTAAATTTCCAAACCCCTTGCAGGTATGAAAGGGACTTTGGACTGCAGATCGTCCTGGAAACACCATCAAAGATAGCCACATGCCACACGGTACTGGCTGCCACTAAGCTCAGCCCAGGTTCTATAAATATTGACCTGGCATTCGAGAAAAAGTCCAAAAATAGATGGTAACTATATAAATTCTAATTTTGAGCATGTTGACAAGTTTCTGTGACTCTATATCCTATTTCGAACAGTTAACACTTTGTCTTTAATTTCTGTCTTGTAAGATTTTATGATATGGGGACTTTGCCATTAAAAATAATTTAGGTGAACCTAGATGAAATTATGATTATTTTAAGCAATTTGTATATTTAACATCTTCCACTGAAATTTGTTACTGTTGTTTGGAATATTTTTACTGTTGTTATTTAATGATGAGTCTAAATTATTCATGTTTTGAAATCTCATTGGAAATGGCAAGTTATGAACAGCTGGCCTTCATCCAAACTTTTGGAACAATCACACATGTTGACTCACTAGGGTCTTGTTACATCTAGTCTGGATTTCAAACTGTAAATTCAAGCCAATTTCCTCAACCTAAAGTGCTATGTCACCATATTTGGGCAAGGATTGTAGTGATTCTATTATAAGCTTCTGTACTAAAAAAGTGAAGTGGAAGCAATTTTTTTTCTCTATACAACGCTAAATCACCATGTTATGGATGGTATACATTAAATAAACATGTTTATTTTAATGAAATAAAATGTTATAATTAGGAGACTTTCTGAAAATGATCTAGATGTTTCTTCCTCTCACTTTCACCTGTAACTGATGTTCTTGGTAAAGGTCCATATTCTGCACTGGACCTTAGATGAAGATGGGCAACCCTTGCTTATAGTAATTTAATGCTGGAAACACTTCTAGGTCTATGTTGGGTATCTTTTAATATCTGAGCCCCAATTCTCTGAGCAGAGGTACAGGCTCAAAGTAAAGTTAATTTTGTTAGGAGACAGAAGAACAAAACCTGAGCATCATTATATATCTTTGACTTAGAGATACACTCCTTTGGACCTTCTCTGGTATGATTCCATTATAAGAATTTTCTCAGCAACTTATTCAGCAAATATTTATTAAGTCCATTCTGTGTGTCATGCCCTGAACTCAGTGCTGGTAGTATAGTGGGAAACAAAATAGATATCATCTCTAGCCACATGGAACTTATAATCTAGTATCAGAAAATAACATTAAGTAAATAATTACATAAATATCCATTTAGGTTATAATAAACATCATAAATAAAGTACTATTAGATTTGCGTGATGGGGGATATAATATGGTTTGAGAAATCAGGACAGAAATTGGATGTAAGCTGGAGTTTGGTGATAACCAAAGAGGAAAGAGAAGATTGCATCAGGCAGAGCACATTCCAAGGTCCGGTCAGAAATGAGCTCAGGTTTTCTGGAGACTGCAAAAAGACCATAAGGGGTGAAGAGGAATGGGTGATGGTGAGCATGGGAAAAACTGATGTTGGTGATGTAGGCAGATGCTGGTTACTCAGGACTTCACAGATCATGTTCAGAATGTAAGATCTTTATTCCAAGGCCATGTGGAAACAATGAAGAGTTTTAAGGAGGAGATCCGCCCAAATCATTTTAAGACCTGGCTGCTGTATATGAGAATGAACTAGGAAGAGCCAAAAGGATACAGTGACTATGTTCATATAATATCAGTAGGCAGAAGATAAAGGTGCCTAGGACTAAGGGATGATAGAGAGAAATGGTTGGCTGTGAAATGTATTTAGGAGTTTCAATTCAAGAGAATGAATTGTTGGGAACGGAGAGTAGGTAAATGAGAAGAAAGTAGCAAAGATGACTGTGACTCCCAAGTTTATGAAATAAGCAACAGCATGAAGAGCACGTCTCTGTATTGAACTTTGACCAGAACTATAATGGCAAGAATGACAAGAGTTAATTTAGATGTACATTTGCATTTTCAAACACACCTTAAACAGTGAGCAAATACATCAGGTATTCAAAATTATGGACTTGAAATTCACAACAAGTTCTGGACTGGAAAGTCACATTTGAGAGTCACTCCTTTGAGCAATGGGGACTCATGGGGTATGATTAGAAAGCTAATTTACCACCAACTTCACTGTCCCTATAAAATACTTCCAATAAGGGTAGTCCATCCCCATTAGCAGATGAAGACATGGATCACTACTACCATCTTAAGATGTCTTTGTGCTTCTCTAGGCTTAAAAGATATTTGACCATGACTCTTCCCTGGCCATGTCTGTGGATTCTTTCAAGAGCTCCCATTAGTGGGAACTTCTCCCCATCCCCAGGTTGTCAGTTTCTTCCTCTACAGGAACAAAGCCGACCACCTCCATGTAGTCTTTTTGGTCAGTATCTAAAACATGTCCATGCTGTTCTTTGTTGAGAGTTGTCCACCTGTGGTCCATGTATATCTTAGATCAGGCCACAAAACACCATAGACTGGGTGGCTTAAACAATAGAATTTTATTTCCTCATAATTCTGGAGGTGGGAAGTCTGAGGTCAGGGTGCCAGTATGGTGGAGTTCTGGTGAGATCTCTCTTCCTGACTTACAGATGACCACATTCTTGCTGTGTCCTCATTTGGCAGAGAGAGTGAGAGATGTAGCTCAGCTTCTGCTTTTTGCTTATAAGACCACAGTCCTTATCAGATTAGTAACCCACCATTATGACCTCATTTAACTTTACCTCCTAAAGACCTTATCTCCAGATACAGTCACATTGGGGGTTGGGGTTTCAACTCCCTTCAAATTCAATATGAATCTGAGAGTGGGGACACAGTTCTGTCCACGGCAATGGGAAACACTCACACAGCCATTTCCCAGACGCACTCGTAGCTATCTCTCCTTTACTCCTGCCAGTAGTCCAGTCACCAAACTTCCCCTAAGTTTCCGAGGGGATTCAGACACCTGTTTATTGTGTCTTCCAATTCACAAAATAAATTCAGTAAATGCAAAATTATAAAATGATTTTCAGCCTCACAAATAATTGATAACATGTAAATGAATGCAAATGGTATCACTCATACTAATAGCAAAGATTTTAAAGAATTAAAAATATCTAGTGTGGATGAAGTTATGTAGAAAGAGGCATTCTTTTTTTTAAGATTTTGTTTGAGAGAGAGAGAGAACGCACAAACTGAGGGGAGGGGCAGAGGGACAAGCAGTTTCCCCGCTGATCATGGATCCCATGCAGGGCTCAATTTCAGGACCCTGAGATCATAACTTGAGCTGAAGTCAGATGCTTCAACACTGAACCACCCAGGCACCACGAAAGAGGCATTTTTAGAAATGTCAGAGGAGCTATAAGTTGATAGAACAGTTTGGTCCCTAAACAATTAGACAAAACCAATGAAAATGTTGAATTGACATAATTTTGAAATTGACAAACCTCTCAGAATTTAATGCCCAGCATTACTTACACATATGCTCAAATATATGTTTTTGGATAATAGATAGATATTTGCTGCTCCCCAACTATTTGTAATACAACAAAAAAGGGAAATTATCTATGCCAAAAGTATGGCAGAAAACTGAATCAACCCAGGTCATTCAAGTTCATAAAGGGACTAACTAACTTGCAAAGTGCCAGGATGGATAGGGTGGTGGTGTTCTGTAGTTGGCTCACACCAGCTCCCAAGAGCTGACTGTGCGCAGTTCTTCCCAATATCGCATTCAGTGATTTCATGTTGGAATCTTGAAATCATTCATTGTGGAAGTATTTATACCCCCAGAAACTGATAAACATCAAACATTTCCAAGCCCACCACTGGTTTGGGGGAACAGAAAGAGATGGTGAGGCAGGACATGAGCAACAGCATGAAGCCGTGATCCCCTCTGGATGGAGGACAGCAATGTGTTAGCGGAACTGGAGCAGAGGCATGGCAAAAAAGTCTTCCATCAGGAACAAGCTTTATGGAAGAGTTCAGTCATTTCCAGAACATTCAGTTCTGGAGGAAGGGAGAGGGGAAAGGAGTGGAAGGGAGTGGAAAAAAAGACCATGACTTCTTTCCTCACACCCAAGTCCCATTGGCTAAGTCCCATCCGTGGCTGAGGGTCAGCCTCCTGTGGCTAAAATGGAAGGTAAGAACAGAGTGTGGTCTGTGAGAAAGGCAAACAGAAACTAACCAGTTTGTTATTTAAATATCTGTCAAGATGGAATGAATTATGTATTTTGGAACATGTGTTAAAATGAAAGACTATGAAGACGCGAAAAAGGAGGAGGCAGGTCTCTGTGCAATGACACAAAACTTCCATAATATATCATTAAACATGGTAAAAAATGTTACAGAAATGTGTGCATTTTTATCCCATTCTGGAAAAAACAAAGAAACATACAGACACTCCTTTTCATAGGCCAAACAAAATGGCTAGAAAAGTATATGTATCAAACTCTGAATGTGATTACCTTTAGGAGATGGGGTTAATCAAGCAGAAATGGGGACTTGCACTTTTGACTTTCAATGTAATTTCAAATGTGTTTGAATTTATGGACGTCTGGTATCTTTCTAATATATTTGAACAAAGCAGTCTGTTAGTGTGTCCAAAGTCTATGACCTCAGGCTTGGCTATGTTTTCATGTGTGTCATCGAAAATGCACGATTTTTTTCCTTCAGCTGCACATCTGACAGTTCTGCAAATTGGTCTATGATACGTGGAGAGGTCTGCACATCTCACTGCTGTCTGAAAATCAGTGCAGACATGGAGGGAACGATCATCAGCCACAAGGCATGGGTCAGCTTATATAGAGATATTCTATGGGACTCATATGCCCATTTTCAATGAAGAGATGGAGGTATTCCCAGTGCAAATACCTAAATTCAAAGCATCTTGAGGAACTAAAGCAATTGCCTTTAAATTCTGAAGCACTATGGTAGGTTTTTATATATTAACTTTGTTTCCACTTATCAGAAGTGGGACCTATAATGATAATTAGTGATATCTCAGGAATCCATCTCTGGAACTTTCTGACAACATGTTTAGAAAAGTATGCTTTTTGACAAGCAATTTCCCCCAATACAGCATTATTTTGCTACCTAAAACAAATGAATCCTTTATTCCTAGTATTGAGTACATATAAATCATTCCAAATAGGGCTCTTTTTGTGATAAAGCTTGATTTTCTTTCACAGAAAAGAAGACCCATGTACTGCTTATTAGAGATCAGAGGAAAAACAGTCGTTTCTAAGCCAACAATACTTGTGAACTTGAATATATTTAGATTTCTGGGGGTGGCTGAATTATAATCAACACGGAAAAGAAAACATCACTAAAACATTCTCTTGAACAAAATACACACTCCACCCTTCAGCCACTTCCTCATGCAAGCAGGTGGACCTAAAACTACGTACCCTTTCTCATTTGCTCATTACTTGTCAACTAGTCACCATAGCTCATTAGAGGCATCCAGGTTTGCCCAAACATGTCAATTAGATGCATTGTTAACAGATGTTATGGACACCTATGATAATTTTATGATCCTCCTGTCACCTGGAGCATCATGAAAATGAAATCGTTCCTTTAGAGATTTGTAGCCAAAATGCTCCATAATACAAAGCAACTATGAAACACATCTCCTGAAGAAGGCAGACAAAATGAAAATAAAAACTATCACCAACATTTAGATGAGCTGGAGAGAAATGGAATAAAAAACGGTCCTTAAAAAGGGAATAAAATTCCCTCAACTTTATACTAGTTAATGATGACAATAAAAACATTAAATCTTGGCGCCAGCGGGAGAGTGACTTCACCAGTTCAGCGGATACTAAAAATCTCTTTTCTTACCTTAAAGTCAAATAGATTGTCAACTCAAACATTTAAAGGCTTTAAAATGTGATTGCTTTTTGGAGGAGTGGGAAGCAGAAGATATAGGTGGGAAAGGGTAAGAAGACACAGGGAATATTTATAGTAAGCATATATTTTTAAAACATATTTCATATCATTGGGAAATCTATTAAGTTTTCAGACTGATGGTTTTAATGTTCTCAATGGATTCAAAAGATGTCAGGGTATTCTGTACCTACACTCTAGTGAAAAGGCCTATTACCTACTCACTTCATTACTTTTTATACTTTAATCTAGGCATTTTGCTTCATGAATCATTATATTAAATCAGTTCTCTTAATAAAATGCTTGTCAGTGTCTCTCTTTATACAAATGAACTGATAGGATTTACCAATATCAACTAACCAAGAAAATAAACAGCAGCCCTTTCCTTTAAAATGAATAGTAGTGTTTACACCATCTGTATGCCCAGTATAGTCAATCCCTGAGAAGCATAAAGAACTATTCTGGACTAGATTAAGTATTTCTACCAGACATTCTTCCAGCAAAGAAAGAGATAAGGGTCATCTCTTTGAGTGTTGGGGAAGTTAGTTTAACAACATGACTTGCCAAGGAATAATTTCACTCTAAATACTTTTTACACAAGATGGTGACTCACAGATCTGGGAGTTAGGAAAAGGAAAAAGTTCTGGGAAGCTAAACAGACTTCACCTTTTACATATTTTGGAGCTGAACTAGTAAGCATGATACATTTTCCTAGCTGGGTATTTTATTCCATGAAAGATACTTTTGTTTGATGAGCATAACGAGAGCAAGAGAAAGAGGGAAAGAGGGAGAGGAGATGAAATGGGTATCTTATCCCTAATAAAGAGGTAATTACTATATCTACAACTAAAGATTCTCTTTTAAAAAGATCTCCATGGGTCCCTTGGATGGCTCAGTTAGTTAAGTAGTTGGCTCTTGATTTGGACTCAAGTCATGCTTGAATTGGGGATCCTGGGATTTGGAGCCCCGTGACTGGCTCCCCAAGATCTTACTCCTTACTTGAGATTCTCTCTCTTTCTCTCCTTCTGACCCTCTCCCTGCTCGAACTCTCTCTTTCTCTCAAATAAATAACTCTTTAAAAAAAAAATAGATCTCTGGTTTTAGTAACAAAATACTTACTGAGAATTCTAATCATTTTTCGTATAATCATCTATGAAAGGTCATGAATACACAAGTCATTTCTCTCTTTCCAATTGCTAAGGCTGAAAAGAATTCTCTTGAAATTCTGCTTCATTTCCATCGAGCCACAGTCCAAGATTATTGCCTTTGGTTGATGCTGAAAATATATTAATCCCAAGTGAGATGCAGATCTTTACATAAGTAAGTGATGCTTCATTAGGTCCTGAGAAATGATTTGTCTCAATTAATTTAAGGTGGAAATGCCTTTCTCAATAATGTTTCACTTTCCTTGCTTTTTTCCCCAGTACCCAAAGCCAGAGTAGGCATCATGTCTTCCCCCACTCCCACAGGGTCACATTTGATCCTCGGGCTATTTCAACGCACACTACATACCTCTGAGTCATCAATCAGACAGGACAATCAACATCTTGATTGTTAAAGGCAAATTTTGTGGGATCTAAATTACTACAAAAGGATTTGTTTTAAAATTCTGGTATATTCAACAATGGAATACCACCCAGTCCTTTAAAATAGTGTTGAGCGGGCGCCTGGGTGGCTCAGTGGGTTAAGCCGCTGCCGTCAGCTCAGGTCATGATCTCAGGGTCCTGGGATCGAGTCCCGCTTTGGGTTCTCTGCTCAGCAGGGAGCCTGCTTCCTCCTCTCTCTCTCTCTGCCTGCCTCTCTGCCTACTTGTGATCTCTCTCTGTCAAATGAATAAATAAAAACTTTAAAAAAAATAAAATAAAATAGTGTTGAGCACATTAATCAATGACATGAAAATCAGTTTATAATATAGTGTTAGATGGAAAAAGCAGTTACTAAATACTATGCATGAAAAGTACTTATGCAGTTATAAATAGAATATATGCACATGCAGAGTTACAGATATCTGAAAAATTGTACCAATTTTTCTTGGTCGTGGAATTGTAATTTTTTATTTTTACTACTAAAAATAATACTACTACTTCATTTTTCCATGAAGAAGTTATGAGATTGGTAACAAGATTTCATTTGGCAACTCCAGTGACAGAATATTAATAGCCATTGTATCAACCTGGTGATAAGGTTTTCTCTTTTACTCCCTCATTTGATTGCCTCCCTTCAGAAAGGACATTCCATAGGCATATAGTCATCATAGGGTGAGTAAGGATAAAGGGTCAACATAAATATTGTAATTACTGCCTCATCCTTCCAACTGGACTCCTCACTTCTCATCTCTCCCCAGCAAACACATTGTTGATATAACTGATAATCAGAAAGAATTGGAACTGTAAGAATCTCCGAAGACAACTAACATGTTCTGACATGTTTACTAACTCACTAATATGTATACTAATGTGTATATTGTAGTAGAGTCCACGTGTTTTATATGCAGGTTCTATGGATCAGATATTTTAAGCAATGTGCTCAAGGTCACTTAGCTAAGTGGCAGAGCTTGGATTCAAACCCAAGTCTGATTGACTGAAGAACCCCATACCTTTCCTCCAATAGGTAGTAGGCTACCCAAAATATTTCTTACATGCCTACTTCATGTCAGACACTTCACATACATTCATCTGACCCTCAAGATAACCTTAATGGGGACTTCTGGGTGGCTCAGTCAGTTAAGCCACTGCCTTCGGCTCAGGTCATGATCCCAGGGTCCTGGGATTGAGTCCTGCATCAGGCTCCTTGCTCCTCAGGGAGCCTGATTCTCTCTCCACCTCTGCCTGCCACTCTGCCTGCTTGTGCTCTCTCTCTCTCTCTCTGACAAATAAATAAAAAATCTGATAAAAAAAATAACGTTGATAGTTGTTATTATCTTCAATTTACAAATGAGGAAACTGGTGTTCAGGCAGCTTTAAAATTCTGGTACATTTGACAATGGAATACTACCCAGTCTTAAAATAATGTTGAGCACATTAAAGCTCTACTCAGATTTTAATACTTCATTGCTGAGCTTATTACACCAATGTATTTTCTAGGGTTGTTAAAATAAAATACCATAGACTATGTGGCTTGAACAACAGAAATTGAGTTTCTCACAGTTCTGGAAGCTGGAAAACAAAGATCAAGGTGTTGGCAGGTTTGATTTCTCCTGAGACTGGTCTCATTGGCTCATAGATGGCTGTTTTCTTGAGCTATCCTCATCGTCTTCCCTGTGAGCTCATCCCTAGTGTCTCTCTGAGTGTCTAAATTTCCTCTTTTTTTGTCTTTCCAGTGCAATACATATTTGTTGACTTTTTTGTGTACCATGTTCAGTGCTAGCTAAGCATCAGTGATAGGAGGGGAGTGGGAATTCAACAATGAACACCACATGGTTCCTTGTTCTAAAAAACTTGCAATCTAATACATAGTTTTTTCCAGTTTATTGAGAAATAATTGACATACATTATTGTATAATTTTAATGTGTATAGCATGATGGTTTGATTTTAAAATATTGTGAAATGATTATAATAGGTTTGGCTAACATCCATCTTCTCATATAGATATATGTGTACACAATAAAAAAAAAGAAAAAAAATTATCCTTGTGATGAGAACACATGGGAATTTCTCCCTTAAGTACATGTCTATATATCACAGAGCAGTGTTTTCTAATCATGTTGCAAATGACACCTCTAGTATTTCTTCTAACCAGTGAAGTTTGTAACTCTTTTTTTTAAAGATTTTAATTATATATTCAAAAGAGAGAGGAAGAGCCAGAGTGGGAGGGAGAGCAGAGGGAGAAGTAGACTCCTCTCTGAGCAGGGAACCTGATACGGGCCTTGATCACAGGACCCTGGGACCATGACCTGAGCTGAAAGCAGTTGCTTAACCAACTGAGCCACCCAGGTGCCCTGAAGTTTGTAACTTTTGACCAACTTCCATCAATTCCCCATTTTTCTTCTCCCACTTCCGATAGCCACAAGTCTGATCTCTTTTTCTGAGTTTTGCTTGGTTTTGATGGCACACAAGGTGAGATGATACAGTATTTGTCTTTCTTCCTCTGACTTATTTCATTTCTCATTGATGCCTTTAAGGCCCATCCATGTTGCTGCAAATAGTAGGATGCCCTCATTTTCTTAATGGCTTAATAATGTCCTACTGTGTCAGGGGAGGAGAGGGCACTTCTTTATCCATTCATCCATCAATGGACACTTAGGTTTTTCCATGACTTGGCTATTATACATAATGCTGCTATAAACATAGGGGTATAGTGCATTGTTGGTGGGATTATAAATTGGCACGGTCACTATGAAAAACAGTACGGAGAATTCTAAAAAAAATCAGAAGTAGAACTATCCTGTTATCCAGCAATTCTACTTTGGGGAATATATATGGAGGAAATAAAAACACTTAACCCCAAAAGATATCTGCATTCCCATATTCAAATTTCCTCTTCTTTTAAGGATACCAATCAGATTAGATTAGTGCCCACCCATGATCTTAATTACCTCTTTAAAGGCCCGGTCTCCAAATGCAGTCACACTCTGTGGTAATGAAGTTAGGACTTCAGCATATGAATTGGTGGTGGTGATGTGGGGGAGTTTGCACAATTCATCCCATAACAATCACCTTGTAGGTCGTCATACAGATCTTTTACAGACTGTTTTCAGTTCGGGTTTCTACCTGTTCCAAGGGCTGTAAGCTGCTTAAGCTATATGCGTAAATAATTCCAACATATTTTTCACTACATATAAAAGTTTATAAATACACTCATTGTAGAAAAGAGTGATTAGATGGGCTAAACTACAGGCAGGAGGATAGAATACTTAGCAGCAGGCGAGCTCACTGTGTTGAAAGGGAAGTGATTACACCCATTCTTACAATGGTTTATTGTTTCAGCTTTCAGAGGGAATAGCAGAAATACAGGGCCAATCCTTGCCCCATGTTGCAGAAAACTCAATCTATGCCCTGGGGTTAGGTGGGGTGATGCTTTAGGGATGTTCATACATCCTCCAGACATACCACCTCCTCACATCCTGTGGGGGAAACTACAGATGAATGAGTCAGCAACTAAGTTGGGAATCAGCCCAGAACTTCTAGAACAGTAAATTTGATATGCAAAAAATGAGAATAATCCCCCACAATCATTTTCACCATGAACCAGTTCATTCTAAAGATAGGATTCATTCAAGATAAAGCCAAATCCTCCATCTACACACTTTTTGAGCCATTAGAAAAAAAATATATATATATATGATATAGACATATCATATATATATATATATGTATATATATGGACATTTCTCTTCTTTATACTTCTGGCAAATACAGAAAGAACACAGGAATTCAACTCAAGAGAGAGAAGAAGAGAAAGAGGGATACAGAGCTATGCACATGCACATGTGTAAGCTCCCATATATACATATCACAAGACAATGTGTAAAATGAGTCAATGATCAATGAATTGATTGTACAGACACACAGTTAACCAAGGAAACTGCTTTGAAATCTAGGCCATTGACACTACTTAATTTCATAAGACATTTTTCTATTCTTTTTCCCCTTGTTTAGTGTAGATTTCATTTAAGATATCAATTACTAAACAGACTTGTAAAACCAAGATGAATGTCAACAAAATTATGGAGCTAAGCAAAAGGTCAGCGTGTTTCTGTCTGCTTGTGTTTGTCCTGATGGTGAATTTGTTTCACTAAACTGGCTTGTCATTAGAATATTTGTTAATATCATACAATTTAATTCGAAAGGATTTGGATAAGATTTCCAAAAGAAAAACTCAACTTGAAGCAATGTAGCTAGATGGTCCAAATAGCTGACGTCACTCTCTACTTTCTACTCAGGGGGAAAAAAAAAAGCTTTATTCTGTTAAGTTCATGATATTATGCCAACAAAACATTGTTTTTAGCCCTACAATGATTTAGTTTCCAATATAGGCTTGCAGTCACTTACTTTCTACAGAGCTAGGAACTGAATAAGAAGGATTTATGCTTTGGGTCATTCACTCAGGTTATTGCATTTTAGCCTTGGATCCAAGGGTCTCTCATTGTCCTGTATGTGTGTTTTTGATTCCTGTTTCAGGGAACAAGACTGAAAAAGAGTTCTGGAGGTGTTCTAACAAAAAAGAATATGTCCAGCATTCTAAACAGCTGATGAGCTGGAGTGAAAGCCCAATCATAAAGCCCTCAAACAATTAAGCAGTGGGGTCGTGGGTTCTCTGTCCACGGCCAATCATAAAGTCTGCTACAAAAACTTGGAGGAAAGAGGCTTCAGCCAGTTTGTCAGTTTCAACAAGTTATGTAATTAGAATGGCTGCCTGAGTTATAAACACCCTTGAACGTCTAACTGCAGCACTAAGTTTAATTTTTCCTTGAGTCAAATATTCAATCATATAATTTCTTTAGGTATCCTTGACCTTGGAAGGTTTAAGAAGTAGAATATATGAGGGAGAAAAAAAAAGTGGGGAGCATTACCCAAAATTTAGAAATACCTCTGTATCTTTTGGGGATTCGAAGAAAACTATTTGTTTTGCATGCACAAAACAAGCATTTGCATACAATTTTTTAAAAAATAATAAATTGTGAAGCTGGTTCTAAAGTTTGTCATTTGCATCTTTAGGGTCCCCTTTCTGCTTTTCTTTCCTTCTCTGACATTCTGTAGGCTCCCTTAAGCTTTCCTAACTTATTTTTATAACAGTGAGTGATTTGCCGTTTTAGAACTCTTTCCCACTGTTTTAGGAGTTCAGTGCCTGTCCCTCCTCACTGAGGAACTGACAGAACCCTCAGCAGGGTGTGGTCAAGGCCATGCCACCCTGCTGGAAGCTCACCTTCCTCCAAGGTCACTCCTGTTCTGGGTCATCTAGAGGCGTCTTTCCTATCCCCAGTGAATGCATGGAAAAACAATCACTTTCCTGCCAAACAGTGGACACATTACAGACGTGGATTCTCAGTCTGTAACCAATTGTTCAAAACTTAGATATAAACATACAGAGTTTTCATCAGCCCTATTTCTTTAAGTTCCCAACCCCCTCCCCACCCAATTTGTACTTCCTATATTCCTGCCAGAGCCGAAGGTTTTACATCACTCTAATCTGGGAGAATGCCTTCTTTATCTTTTCTGCTGTGCGGGGCGGAGTTTTATAGGGCTCCTTGAATCCATGGTGGGCAGAAGACAACTTCCAGGCTGACATATTCCCTAAAATGGTCTCTCCTGCTGTTCTCTGGCAACCTTTCTGTTTGTTATTTCTCTAAGGAGATGCCGTTTCATTGATTCTTACTCACGGTGTATTATGTATGCTCTCTTACTAAGATTTAGATGTAGCTAATCCACAAAAATAAAACTTACTTTAAATAGCTGGAGAGAATTCTGGCAACTCCTCTCCTTCATTCCTGTCTTTCCTGCCTCATCCCTCCGTGTTAAGATGTCAGCAATATGAAGCCCATTGGAATCATGTGTCCATGGCCCACCGCTTGTGCCCCAAATCATGGCCTTCTCTCCATCATCTTGGGCCTCTTCAGCCTGCAAAATTGGCCATGCCATCTTCCTCCCCAAGGAACCCACTGCCATAGGGCTCAGAATTCTGGAACGGGGACATGAATCAAACAAGGAACAAACTGGCTGGTAGAACACTTGAACAGAGCCGAGAACTTGAATTTTGGAATTCAGATTCTTGTAAGGTCCAGAATATGTGTGAATAGGTATGAATGTGGGTGAATATGATGAAGATACAGGTCATTTATTGGTCTGTATGAATGAGAAAAGCTGTTAACATGAATATTGATTATAAATAATGGATACGTGGGAAGAAAAACTTAAAATTTTGATTTGTCTTAGTTGTTTCAAAGCGTACCTGCTACACTAGAATTTCTAGCATGTTTAATATTAATTGAGAACTTTCCTTCCTAAAATCCAATTCTTTGTAATTCCTGCTGTGCTAGTTTTCTTCATCCTCTCCTGCTTAGTCTAATTTACTGGTTTGTCCCCTTCTTTCAACCAAAAAATACTGGCATGATTAAGATTCCCCTCTGGTCCCTCTTTTTTCTTTGTTATTCTCATTCTAACTGAGCGAAAATAAACACAATTCACATGAATTTAATACCTTCCAGATACTGGAAATCCCCAAATTTATAGCTCTAGTCCAGACTTTGATTCCGAGCCTCAAACTCGACCAGCCAGTTGAGGGGTGTTTTATCTGCAGTTAGAGAATTCCTCTGAAGTGGAATCCTCAATCGTTCCCTCCTCCCCACTCCCACCATTATCTACCTGACCCTCCCCCCATAGTGCCTACCTTAGGAAATGGACCGATCATTGTCTTTCCAGTTACTAACATCAGAAGTCTGGGGGTTCATCCTAAGCAAACACTGATGATCCTACCTACAAATACATTTTGTTCAACCTTTCTGACCTGAATTATTGAAATATTTACCTAATCTATATCCTTATTTCTTCGATTGAAGCACCTCTCAAATCTGTTCTCCACACAGCTGCTAGATGACCAGTGCTAAATAGAGATTTTTCTCATGTTCTTCTCTTGATTAAAAACCTTTCCATGGCCTCTTAATGTATCAGAGTAAAATCCAAACTTCCCCCCATATCTTACAAAATTCCCCACGGCACCGTCTTTCTTCTCTATTTTAGAGTACCTCACTTTTTACCTAACTCCCATCACACCAGCCTCTGTCTTTTCTGGTTGCCTGAAAGGGATTTTTCCCTTAATTCATCACATGGTGACTTTTTCTCACCCTTTGAGTCTTTGGTTAGAAGTCATTAATTTTACTCAGTTGTGGGCTTACTGTTTGTCTCCCCCACTAAAATGTGAAGGTGGGGATCCTGATTACCCTATTACTTGTGTCCACATTGCCCAGCATGGTGCATGGCACATGGCAAGTATTCAGTAAACACCATTGACTGAATGAATAAAGGAATGAGTGCCAAAATTATACAATAGATTATAGGACAATAGCAACCTAAAAACAGTAATTAAAATTAAAAGGCAATTATTTATGTCTACCTCTCATTTAACTCAACTATGATTAAGCTTAATTTTCAACATGCTAGAAAACCTTGCTCTTTATTCTACATGATCCCAGTAGAACACTCAATATACCTAACACATGCATATGATTAGCATTCAAGTCTGTCTAGTCTGTCACAGTTAGTTAATCATGCCTAAAGGTTGTTGGCTTCCAGTTCTTAGAGAAGAAATACTGATTTTATTTGGGAGAGCCTTAGATAATTTTGGCAAATGTGTACATTTTACAACTTTGGCAAAACAAAAATATGCTTTTATTGACCTAATATCTGTACAGATCAAATGCTATAGCAAAAGTATTTATAAGCTTGTACGTATTACAGTTGGTTGTTATGGGACTGGGTATAAGAGGTCGTTCCTTTTCATTCTTGATACCAATTCTCCTCAGAGTGCCACTTTCTCATTTTTTGTCCTCTATCAATTACCAGTTTGGTTCCAATTGTTATAGACTGAAAGTAACCATGCTGAATTTCATCCCCTTTTTTGTATACAGAGGGACCTCAGCATGAAACAAAGAATGTACTGTTTATAAATCTTTATTGGCTGGACACAAAGATAGCAGCTGCAAGCAGTTAAGCATTAGAAGACTTTTTTATTTCCTTGCCCCCTCCTTTTGGTGGGTTAAATCCTCTTCTGATGAACCTACAAAAAATGCAGCTGATAGAGATTTGGAACAAGTCTTACTTTGGCTAATCTAATTTTCTGCAGAAATAAGCAAACTTGCCTACGTTTGCTTGATTAGTATATTTTGGGTTTTCTTTATGAAGAATTTTTTTTTTATCTGATGAATGTATGGACTGTTAGCTGGTGAATGATTATAAAAGGAAATACTTTCTCTATTTGTTTAGGAGAAACTCTTTAAAAAAACCCAACAATAGCATCTAGTTTAAACTTTTAGAGATATGAAAAGCTTTATATCATGCTTATTGCTCAGGACAAGAATAAAAATGAATTCTGTGCTTCCAAAATGGAAATTTCTACTAAGGAACATTTCATCCTAACCTCTAAAATTATTAATTAGCTGGCCTACTCACTCATGGCATTAACTTTTCCACTGGAAGAGAATTTCTAGCCAGGTTTCCATGAGTTAATGTAATGTTTACAGGGGATGCACATGGGAAAATGCAAAATAAAATTGATTGAATTGAAATGAAGCAAATGAAGTGCCATAAATACGTCAGATTCAGGCCACCATAAAGACTTCTTCTTAAGAACTGTCAGGGTTACCAAAGCCCTCACCCTTAATCCTAACTTGAAAACTAAATGAAAATGCATTATGAACAAAGATTTTTGCAAAACATACCCAAGAAAATAACTGTGTGTATTACAAGAGAGAGAAAAGTTTTTCTTAACCCTCTTAGGGTTGCTGATTGGTCTGAAAATTAAGCTGGCAAAGATATCATTAACAAAAAATGCGTTACATGGTGCAGAAACCGAAGAAACCCAAAACAACAGTTAAACCAGGTCTTCTTATGCTGGGTTGATGAAGAGTGAACAGAGTGTTAGAGTAAGATAGGTTAAGGAGTATGTGGTAAAACTTAGCAAGGCCTGTTTCTTAGAATCCTCCTTTGTCTTTGAGATAAAGATACTCCTTTTTCCTGAGTAGAGGGAGGTTACCTCTCACATGAGAGTTTTATTAACTGTTTCAGGGAGAACAGTCAGAGTGGGAATGGGGGTGTTCAGAGTGATCTAGCTTCTGACATTTTTCTCATACTTCTTCAACTTAAAATATTCAATATTCCAAGGGCACCATATCTGGGGGGTGATGTGCCCTGAAACCCATTATTATTAAAAAGAAAAATACACAATAATACCCAAAGGGTCCCTTTGTGCTTACTGGTTGTCTCCCCACTGAAATGTGAGGGTGGGGATCCTGATTACCCACCTTATTGGTGGGTATTAGGCTATTGCTATCATGTGAGGTCACAGTGATTATAATGCCCATTTAAGAGATGAGCAAACAGAGACTCAGGGGGTTCTAGCAACTTGCCAAAAAGTCCCTGTTGGTGAATTATATATGTAGGACTTGAGCTGCAGCCAAAAGCTGTGTTTCTTCTGCTATGTCCAGGGAGGACTGGATAATGGAGTTTGGGCCCTGCCCAGCTTCTAGCAAAACTGGGGTCTGCCGTGGCCCTAGGCCCAGGCCTGAACCCTCACCTGGTTTTTCAGTCTTCCTTTCCCAGGATCCTGTCCCTCGAGCCCTCACCTGGGGGAACCCTGAAACACACCCCCTGAGTCCCCATGCCACCTAACTGGAAACTGTGCCTTTTGGAACTGCAGAAAACCCTCAGAGCGGGAGACACCTGCATGCCCCCACAATAACAAGACATGTATATTCCCTTCTTTAGTTTCTTTTTTCTTCATTGAAATGATTGAATGATTTCACAGTAGTACTTGATTTCTTTTCATAAAGAGCAGAATGCTAGAGCTAGATGGAATGGCCCTTGATGGTGATGGGGTTTAAAATTCCTGACCCCCAGCTCGTGTTTTCTCAATTATTCCGTGCTTTCTCTTGGCACATTTTCTGACTAAAGGGAGATATTCAAAGAGGAACTTGAAGAGTAAATTGGATTGCCAGATGGATTAATGAGAATGGTTTTCCATATGTCTTCCAGGCTTTCTTCAGGGGGTTCTGCGAAAGAATTGAATCCTAATGCCTAAGGTTCCATTGTGGGTAATGATTTGGTTCCCCCCAGCACCACTCATCCAGGTAGACTGGCACTAAGGACCATCCTTGGGAAAATAGTCACACAAATAATTTCCTGTGTTCTGTGGTTCAGCTGAGACATGCCAGTTGAGAAAGAATCCTCTAACACAGAAAAGAGATGAGCAGTGGTAGGGAATGGCAACCAGAGGTAGAAGATTTAACAAACTAAGGAAGCAACTCAGTGTGGGGAGACAAGGTGAGAACATTGGCTTTCTGACAATCTGATTTCAGTGTAAATCCCATCTGTGCCACAGTGAGGAAATGACTTAACTTCTATAAGTCCAATATTCTTGATCTGTAAAATGGGAATAACAGAGCCTACCTCTCAAAGCTCTTGTAAAGATTAAATAATATTACATAGATGGAAGATTTGGACCAATAAAGACATTCAATATATTTAAGGAGGGAGTTTGATGAAAAGGGGATGAACACATGGTCTTTGGAATTGGATATACTTGGCTCATATCTGATGCCACCATTGGGTCTCCCACTAAGATGCCTGGGACACTGTAGAAGCTTCATGAAATGTCAATTTCTAGCTCTACCTCTTTTCATCAACTTGTTAATAAAGAGAAATGGTTTTCAAACTGTTGTGTGCACCAGAATCAAATTTCCATTAGTTTGTTAATATACAGCAATGGCTCCCAAGCTGCTGTATGTATCCAGAGTACTTGGTAAAACAGATTACTGAGCACCATCCCCAGAGTTTCTGATTCAGTGGGTCTATAGTAGGACACTTTTGATGTCAGTGTAGATCTAGAGCAATTACTTTTGGGTGTTGGAGTGTGAAGTCTTCAGCTCTTCGGGCCCCTTTAAGGTTTCCAGTTGAAAGTGCTGTGAAAATACACCAACTAAAACATTTTAACTTACTCTGATTCTGATAGTGACGACACACCTGATTTCTATTCTCAGTTCTACATTGTTTTTAGTTCTCTGTTCCTTTGCATACTGCTTTTGAATGCCAAGCTCAGTTTGAAGTCAAAAAGAACAAGAAAATGACTAGGTCAATACTTGTTGAACCAAATAATTCATCTCAAGTGAAAAGCATGCAACATATTTTCCAGTTCTATAGTTTTCCCAGATTTCTCATTATTTCTTTTTACAGGTGAGAACTTGGGGTAATCAATTAAACAGTAAATCAAATATTATGATCCAAATACTGTCTAACTCATCATGGCATGGGACACACAAATGCTGTGGACTGAGAGCCAGCCTTCTCTGTGCAGGCATTTGGTTGTGTTTCAATCAGGGGTCAAACCAGTGTTAGCTGGAGGACATGTTTCATTTGTTTTGTTCTCTATTACCTGAGCGTTGTATTTGATGCCAATTATAGATTGAGTGTTTGTACCCCACCCAACCAAATTTTTATGTTTAAAGCCCTGATGTCCAGTGTAGCCCTGATGTCCAGTATTGGAGATGGGGCATCCAAGGAAATAATCAAGGTTAAATGAGGTTATAAGGATAGAGCCCTGATTTTATAGGATTCGCGTCCTTATAAAAAGAGACACAATAAAGCACAATAAAGATCTTTCCTCTCTCTCTCTCTCTCTCTCTCTAGGGGGGAGGGTAAGGGGTGCACAAAGGGTGTGTCTCTTCTCATTGCACACACCAGGGAAAGGCCCTGTAGGGACACAGTGAGAAGGTGTTCCTGCAAACCTGGAAGAATAATCTCATCAGAAACCAACCATGCTGGCATCCTGCTCTCACACTTCCAGCCTCCAGAACCATGAGAAACCATGAGAAAATAAATACCTGTTGTTTAAAACACCTGGTCTATAGTAGTTGGTTATGGCAGCCCAAGCAGACTACTATAGTGTTTACTTACATACTATCAATACAACGAGTTTTTAAAAACTGAATTGGTCATTGCACTATTTTCCATTTGTTCCTACACATCCACTCCCCACCATTGTCGCTCCTCCATTTACCCTAATTGGGATATTTCATCTGCTTTCTGTTAGAAAAACTGATGATATGATTGTCAACATTTTAAAAATTAAGATATTCCGCATAAAAATAAATCTGGATTGTCAGGTAGTCATGAGAAGTTAGAAGATTTGGCAACAACGCTGGCAATGATGACCTGGCACCTCCCTTTTAGACTGGGCGTTAGCTCTCAGGCTGGCCACAGCTCCCACTTGGCATACTCCACACTCGATTACTTTACCAGGCTGGCTTCTGTGGCCATCTGAGAACACGATTCCTATTCCTCATGAGGTGATGGGAAGGGCTGAAGAGTCCGATGCTTGGAAATCTCTATTACTGGCTACTGTAGGTGTTGCTGGTCACAGCTCACACTTGCAAACTTCCTGGGACATTGTCCTTGGCTGATCGAAATTGCTTTGCTTGGGAGTGCCTGGGAATTTGCCGCTTTCCCAAGACAAGACTAGCAATGCATTCTAAGCTGGATACCTCTATCTTAGAAGCAGCAATCATTTATGCTAATTAGGACTGATACATCTTCCAGAGATAGGTTGGCCTTTATTACTCACAGCTCTGGTTCATTAGCTTAATAGCCTGCATAGCATTATTTTGGAACAAGGGACCTACTTTATAACAAAAGAAATGCAATGGTGACCACAGGACCATGGGATCTAGAGGCCATGTCATGTATCACATCATCCAGAAGCTGCTGATATGACAAAGCAGTGGAATGACCTCTTAAAGATACACAGCTGAGGTGTACTCTTTAGCATGCAACATAGAATTTTAACTGATGGTGACTGTAGTGGTCTTGTATATCATGTAACCAGAAAGTTTGGGTCTCATACGCAAGGAGTAGAGGTAGAAATGACCCCATTCACCATCGCCTCCTCCACCGATGCTCAACTTGAGGAATTGTAATCTCTGGTTCATGGAGGGGAAATGCTTCTACCAGGAGAACACAATAAAAGTCACACCAAACCTAAAGCATTGGTGGCTATCTGGGCACTTTTTGTGGCAGATCAATAGGTGAGGAAGGGCATTGCTACACTGATAAGGGACTTTGACCCTGATTGCTGCAAGGAGGTAGGACTATTTCTACTTAAGGAGGAAAAGGAATATGTATAGCACTTAGGGGATTCACTGGGCCATCGCTTGATACTCTTGCTTTGTCTTACTGTACCCAGCCACCGTGACCTTAGCCTAACACAGGCATGGTACTCAGAGGCTCAGGACCCTCAGGAAGGAGGGTGTGGTTCTTCTATAGACTTTCCTGCATGAGGAGCCTCATCTCGGGCTTTTTTTCTAGGTTATTCTAAGACAACCTTCCACCCTACATTATTGTCCCGCTCCCTAAAACTATATTAAAACTTCCCATCTTTCTGCTAACAGCTTAAGGGGATTATACCAGTTTGCTGAGTATGATCTCGGGGGTATCAAGAAGAAAGAGTGGCCCACTTTATGTCACTGAACATTTTGTCTATGAACCCTGTAGCATCTGCATCTGCTGAAGGCCCTGGAGGATTATAAAACTATAGGAACAGTTTCTCCTTTCGCAAGCAAGACAAAGACGGTTAAGCTAATTATCCAGGACCCTGAATGTATTCTAAGAAAATACCAAAGGATGTGGTAGCTGTGTTTTCAAACTAAATTATTTAAATCATTTTTAAGTTCTCTCCTTTATATATAGCTTATGTGGATCTGAATCATAACCTTTTGAAATTGGCAGTAACACTTTATATTAAGCTTTTTTTTTTTTAAGGGGGGAGGGCCAGAGGAAGAAGAACAAAGAATCTTAGGCAGACTCCACACCCAACATGGAGCCAGATGCAAGGCTCCATGTCACAGCCCTGAGAGCATGACCTGAGCCAAAAATCAAGAGTCGGATGTTTAACCAACTAAGCCACCAAGGCTTCCCTAAGCTTTTTTTTTTCTTTTTAATTTCAGAGGCTGACAGACCTGAAAAATATGAGTTTAATTACTACACAAAAATTTTCCAAGCAACAATTCTTAGCATAACTCTTTTTTATACCAACTTGCAAATAACTTCCAAAGTGTGATATTCTTTCCCACTTTAGTTGTTTCCCAAATCTTAACTATTTCACTGAGTGAGAGAAAACTCTGGAATACAGAGAGAAATTATTTTCTTAAATATGTCTTGTTACACTTGTCCCTTGAACTGTTGAAAACAATTGGTAGTAATACTTTCTGCTTTTACAAATGGCTTCGAACAAACAGAAAGCACACAGCAGAGAAAACAGTGGTATTGACAATGACAGGGAGAAAAATTCTAATTCTAAAAATGAAATTTCATTTTATTGGTAAGAAAAGGAACAGGTGTTGGTGTTTTTCCACAACAGTTACCCAAACTACTTAGTTTTAATATCAGAATGACATTTATTTTCCTCTCAGATTTCTTCCGGAAAAAAGGCAAGCATTCCAAAAGTGTTCCTACTTTTTCTTAAAATCATGCCACATTATTTGGAAAATAAAGATGCTCCGTGCATAATATTCAGTTTTGAAAAAGTTTGTAAATTGTGCCTTAAAAACATACAAACATCTCTTTAAAGTTTAATTGAAAGCATTAAGTATGCTTTCTCCAAATTTTGCTCTAACTGTAGAGGTTTTTCTCAGGGAAGTCCTGGTCTCCTTCAGCTGCGGCCATTTTGAAAGTATTGGAAACTTAGTCTGGTTGTTATACGATGTGACTTTTTTAAATTGCCTTTCTCTGTGGGATGTTACTCAGCTTCAGAACAATTTTATTTTTCAAAACTCTCTCTTCCTCTTCCCCTCCTCCTCTCTCCTCTTTCATTCTCGGACAGTTCTATCTGTATGCTGTTTGGTGAGGCTGAAAAAGTCAGTCCTATGTTTTAAACACAGGTGGCAGCCAATAAAGGCCCTGAGCCGAGAGCTGAAGCCCAAGAAGGTAAGGAGGACATCCATGTGCACGGTCACCCACAATGGGATGATGGAGCCTGAGTTGGGTGAAGGACCCCTGTGACAATGCAGAGCCCTCCATGGGGGCTGAGAGCCTAAGCAGTGAGAACAGATGATTCTCGTGGGGAGTGGCGGCCCAGAGTGGGGTACTGAACGCTGAGCTGAGTCAGAAAGACATCCACACGGGTGTTAGCCCAGTATAGAGTGAGGAGAGTGTCTACACAATTTGGAGGGTGGGAATAACTGACACACAATTTTGGAGCCTGGACAAGTTGTGTCCACAGTCGAGGAAGGGGGAGGGGTTCTGCGGCATTCGCCTGGTTTGCCTCATCAAAGTCTGAGTTTGTGCGTCCACACAGAGGTAGCCCTTAACAGGTATATAAATCCAAAGAGGTGAGGAGGAGGGCATCCCATGGCAAGTGTGTGTTGGCGGGGGTGGGGGGGTGGTAACTGAATTGTTTGGTGGCATTTTGTTGAGATTTTTTTGCATCTATATTCATCAGAAATATTGGCTTATAGTTTTCTTTTTTTCTAGTGTCCTTGCTTGTGGTAATTATTTCATAATATATATGTATAAAATCATCACATTAAACACTTTATTTATTTTTAAAGATTTTATTTATTTATTTGACAGACAGCAATCACAAGTAGGCAGAGATGCAGGCAGAGAGAGAGAGAGGAGGAAGCAGGCTCCCTGTGGAGCAGAGAGCTCGATGCCAGGCTCAATCCCAGGACCCTGAGATCATGACCTGAGCTGAAGGCAAAGGCTTTAATCCACTGAGCCACCCAGGTACACCCGAACACTTTGAACTTACACAATGTTATATGTCATTCATATTTCAATAGCTCTGGGGGACAAAAGTGTCTAGGTCACAAAAGTCAAGGAAAGACCAAAAAACTGGTCTGATTTGACCTAGTCTCTGGAGATGACACTTAACGCAATAGGGGATTCTGATTTGGTTTTCTCTAAAGAATGTTGTTAGAACCCTTACAACACTTGAATGGAGTCTGAGAGTTAGAGCATCATAATAAAGCAAAGTTAGTTTCCTAATTTTGGTCATCACCACTGTAGTTATGTAAGGAAATGTTCTTGTTTGTAGGAAATATACAATAAGGTTTTGGGGTATGATAGAGTATCCTACCACCAGTGTATTCCCAAATGGTACAGGGCAGGAAAAAAAAAAAGAGAGAGAGAGAGAGAGAATTCTTTGTACTGTACTTGGAATTTTTCTGTAAATTGGAGATTGTTTCAAAGTCCAAAATTTTTAAAAGATTTACCTCTCATGAATTTTAATACAAAAGAATAATTATTTTCTTATAATTAGAACATGCTGCTTAAATTGCCACAGTAATGTATTTTTCAGGAGGCTCTGAACAGCAAGGAGGTGAGAGAAAGATGTGAGGGAAAGATGGATGAGAAGTCCAAAGACAGTGCAGAGGACAAACCTTTCTGCTCATCCTAGTGCTGGTCATGCATATTTCAGTAGAGTAAAAATATTACCCGAGGCCTCTCCCCTCTTTCTGTCTGAATTTCAAATGACACATCAAAATGTGTTTTAAGTACCGAATGGAAAGTTAATCAAACAGGATAAAAAATACTTAACGGAGATTTTCCCTATTCTATTAGTCCCCATGGTCTTTTAGTAAGGTGTGCAATTGCCTAAAACCAGAACTTGGTACCATTCACCCAATGAACTCGAGGAAGTGACTTATTGTATGAAAAGCTGTCAGATGACCACAGAGTTTAAATCACATGGACCCTGACAGCAAAGTGATTAGTCAAGAAAGTCAAGAAAGTAGAAAGCAGTCTCCATTCAAAGGGCTCAAAGTCTGTGCCAACCAGAAACACGAGGTTGAACCACATCCAGTGAACAGGTTCATTGCTGCCTCTACAGGTTTTATTCTTTGACTTTTCCAACAAAATACTACATCGGGAATCTGCAGAAAGGTAGTACTTCGCCTTTTACTACAAGATATGGGCAAATGATTTTTGACAGGTTAGTAAGAGGCAGGGATTCCTTGTAATTTAGGATTTCCCTTACTACAACTCACCTCTTTCAAAGTCTGTGAAAGGGCACGATACAAAAACACTAACAGAATTGCAGAATTGCTCCAAGATAGCAAAATATATTAAGCTATGATTTATACATAATTGTTTTATTATGTAATTACTATTATGTACTTATTATTGTGTTATATGGTAAATAAATTCTATAATTATATCTAATTATATATATAAGTTATATATAATTATATTCTATTTTTTGCACATAGAGGGTAGCAATACGATAAGCAATGCAAAATTGTAGATAAACTAAAAATAACACTAAAATATATTTTCAATTCCACATTTCATTTGGGTGAAATTAACATTCGATAGTGCACACCACTTCAAAAAGTACGAAAATGCAGTTGGAGAGCATAGATTTTGGATCAGACAGAACTAAGATGAAATCTAGCTTCACCCACAGCTGTGGTCTGGCAAGTTGCTTCATGTCTGCAAGCTTTAGTCTCCTCACCTATAAAAGGAGTTACACTACTTCATGCCAGCATTAAAGAGTTAATGGGCAGGTAGTCTATGAGCAGGCAACAAATGGTCACCACTTTGCAGAAAAAATTGTCCCAGTCCAACTTCCCTTTTGATGCTGCCCACCAGACTCAGCCTCTGGTGGCCTTGCTCCATAGTAAGGGCAGCCTCCAAGCTCCACAAAGAACCACATTCTCTTTCTCTCCTCTCACTTCCTGTTACATTTACAACCTATTTGAGGGTATCACTGACACATAGGAATTATGGATAGAAAGGTCATAAGAAGTTTTGATAAGTGTAAAATACTAACAAATACAAGATTTTATTTTCAAAACAGGGTTAAACTAGGGCCAGCTAGTCACTGCCACTTTTTGTTTTCTATCTGTATTCTCTCAGACCTGAAGTACATTAAAAACCCAGGTTTAGGTATCAGATATCAAAGCCCTTTTCACACATAGGCACCCACTTCAGCATCCCTAGCAGGAGCGCTTCCTCAATTGAGGATTCTGTCCAAAGAATCCTGGATTCTTCTAATCCGCACCCCCCGCCCCCCAACCCTAAGGTTTGCTGATTCAGCAGAAGTCCTAGAGGAACCTTGCACTTGAACGTGTCTCTTCACACTGCTTTCCTCCTCCTCCTGAAGGCTGTCAGATTGTGACAGTATCTTGACCCCGTTCTTCTGAAGTTCTTGTGAAATGCTTTCGTTGCTTCCTCTTTGACAACTGCAATTTCTTTTCATGTATGCTTTCAAAACATTTGTTTCTGAAATTATCTTATCTGTGAAATTGTGGCTAATCTAACTTCCTAAAACAGTCCTCCCACTCGGCCCTGTTTTGTATTTTATGTAAAGTCAAGTCAAATTCAGAACCACCCTCTTTCTAAATTTTGATTATACATGAGAATATCTTTGTAACAAGCCCTATTTATTTGGTTCGTTCAACCCATTTTCTCTTTCTATCACTCAGTACAGATCCAAGCTGGGAGGTGGTCTTCTACTGAACTTGCTCTGAGTAGAAAACATTTATTTCAGCCACAGAGGTTTGCTTAGCACGAAATATTGCCTTAAACATAGATCTCCTCCGTTGGTGAGGCTATTCTGAGAATTTCCTAATGTTCTTTTAAATTAAAGACATCCCAAGATCTATTTCAATGAGGTGACTTTCCTACTCCATATTTGCTTAACTTCCTGCATGCAATTGAGCATCCTATTAAGGAAGATATTGCCTGTGGATGACATAGAAAACAGGAAACAAACTGACTTCTTAAATCTTCAGGCAGTAAACAATGACTTCCAGTCTGAGCTCTTTGCCACAAACACAAATAACCCTAAACACACAAATCTGTGTTGATAAATCTGAAACTCCCATTTCTTCCAACACATAGAATGCCTGTCTTTTCCTTGGAAACAACTGTTTAGGTGCTTCTGCTATTGTTATCACGTTGTTAATCCTCCCTTACCTTCACAGAAAATGCTTTCTGCCCTGTCTTCTGGTTTACTCAGGAGATTTTTTTTTCTTGGGTAGTTTCTGTTTCTGGGTCTCCTCTTCCCCCAGAAGACAACATTTCTTTCCGCAAGTGGAGGAAGGGCCTTGGTTCTGTGTAGAAGAATCACAGAATTTGTGACTTACAGAAAGTGACGAAATTAGAGAGAGATCATGTTGAACATCGTCTCATGTTGGCTATCTTCGGGTGTTTGAAAGACTCATTAACTATTATTGATTTTTCAGTTTATGCTATACTTCTGTCCAGAGAAATCCACCAAAGAGCTTCCCCTATGAAAGGTAGTCTGGGCCACAAATCACACTTGCCTTGCAGACCACCTCCCCTGTGACTTGCCATTTGGGGGAACTATTTGAAACCAACATCTTATTATATTTCATCTATGGCATATTACTAAGTATGATAGGGTTTCTCTTAAATGACATTTATTCAGACCCCTCACTGAACCTTACTTTCAGCTCCTGGTGATGATTGCCTATTTTTTTGAGGTACCTTGGGACCCTCTAAAGTGATTGTTATGATATACCACATAACCTAAGTTTTAAATCAGGCCTTTCTAAAACATACCTTACAAATTTTGTGGAAGTCTACCAAGGCATTTTCACATCATCTTCATGAAGAGAAAAAATAATTTTCTTTGAAAACCAATTTGTGTGATCCTAAAAGTGTTTTTCTCATGGCACAGCCTCTTCCTCCACAGGATGGGGTAGAAAGAGAAGATCTTTGGTGGACCAGTTACTGCATTAGCTGCTTTCTATATATCATCCCAGATTTCCTCATGGCAATCTAATGAATTATATTGTTAGCCCCATTCTACATTTGAGAAACAAAGACTTGGGAATGAAGTTAACTCAAGTGGCTGAGCTGAGTTTTCATCTGATTCTAATGCTCATGCTTTCTCAATGGAACACATGCTCTTCAAGGAGGGGTTTCCCCTTCCCTTTCAGAACATTCTAGAACAGAAAAGGAAAGAGGTAAACCAGTTCATCCTGAATCTGAAGGGAAGACAAAGCTCTCATTCTCCCAAGCTCAAAAGGAAAGAAAGAAAGAAAATATATAGATAGATAGATAGATAGATATGTATATATACATATATATACAATATATTGCTTTTAGTGGAATCTAGATAGAAACAATAAGTTGATGGCTTTGTTTAAATAATATGAACACCAAACATACAAATATTTATCTGTCACTTTCTTATAAGATCTTCACACAGAATTTTTAAATGATTATTATACACATCTGTTCCACATCTGTAGTCTTTCTGCTGGTGATAGCAGTGAAATCACACCATCTCTGCCTGCTATAAGACACCTCTCTAATTCTTCCATGAGCATATAAGGGGAAAAAAATGGAAGGAAAAGAAATGTTTGTACATGGCTTGGAGGCCTAGGGCAGTCTGCAGATGAAAAAAATTGAGAATCCAGATATAAAGTACTAACATTTCAGATGGTTGAGGTATCCTAGGCAACAGAGTTTTAGGAATACTCTGAGATAAATAGCTTTATAGATGATAATGTTAGTGATGTTAAGATTCTAAGGAGCCCTAATCCAAACTGTTCTATCTGTAATTGATCTGTTGCCTACCAAATGGTTATTTTTGTTGTTGCTGCTAGGTTTGTTTTTGTTTGTTTTTTTGTTTTTTTTTTTACTTTACTCTCAAAACTGTGAAATAATTACTACTGTGTTTATTAGGATTTAACAGTGAATTAAATAATCAGTCTGCAGAATTAGAGATAGACTCAACACATTGGATTTGGCAAATTGCCTTTTGGCTATTTTTCTATAACTGCTAAATCTGCATTATATATTTGACATAAAAGGCTTAAATGTGTATTTGTGAGTCAATATAAAATATGTCCATTGTGGAAGGCAGAAAATGTCCATGTCCTAATGCTCTCAGAACCAGTGAATATATTAGGTTATGTGGCAAAGGGGAATTAAAGTTACAGATAGAATAAGGGTTGCTAATTAGTTGACCTTGAACTGGGGAGATCATCCAGATGGGCCCAAAGTAATCACAAGGGTCCTTACATGGGAAAAAGGAAGACAGAAGAGAATATCAGAGTGATTCAGTATCAGAAGGACTTGATTGACAATTGCTGGTTTTGGGGATGGAGGGGAGCCCTGAGCCCAGGAACGTAGGCAGCCACTAAAAGCTGGAAGGTTTGGGGGACAAAAACAAAAACACAAATGGATTTTCCCTAGAATGTCCAGAAGGTAATACAGCTCTGCTGACATCTTGTTTTTAGCCCAGGAAGACCCATTTCAGACATCCCTCCTCCGGAGTCGTAAGATAACCCATTCGTGCTGTTTTTAAGCCACTCAGTTTGTTGTCATTTGTTACAGGCATAGGAAACCAATACAGCTAGTATTCTGAAACAAAATGTTAATCAGCATGAAAGTCTAGGCATAATGACTAATAAAGATACTTATATTTCAGATACTGACAAAAATATCACAGATTCCCAAAGGAAGTTTAAGTGCATTTAAATGCTACCAAAGACTAAGGCAAAAAAACAAAAATGGAGGGGAGTAACCGGGGGTAGATGAAACAAGAATATAGACCACTGAAAATTATTGGATGTGGGGTGCCTGGGGTGGCTCGGTGGTTAAGCACCTGCCTTCAGCTCAGGTCACAATCCCAGGGTCCTGAGATTGAGCCCCACATCGAGCTTCACATCGAGCCCCTCATTGGGCTCCCTGCTCTGTGGGAAGGCTGCTTTCCCTCTCTCTTGTCAAAAAAATAAATAAAATTGTTGAATGTCTGGTGATGGGTACATGGGATTCATTATACCATCCTATCTGCTTTTCTGAATGTTGGAAAATGTCCATAACAAAGTTTAAAAACATTTCAAGCTCCTTAATTAATTCTTTTTCAGAAGGGACACTTTAACCAAAGCCACTGCTATTTAAACAAATTCTCTGCATTTTTTCTCTTTGAGTGAAATCTAAAGACAAAAATCTAAACCTTTCCTCTTATGATTTAATCTGAAGCTTTTGGAACTGGTGTATTTCCACTGGAGATTATTAATACATAACATATTTTCATAGCAGATGATTTGCTTTCTGCCTAAGTCTGAAATACAAAGCTCTCTGAGCCTACACACAGAGAATTATGTGAACATTTTTGGTTCTACTCAACATAAAGATATGCTCCCTACTAAATGAATTTTCTGAAAAAGAAATAAAGAAATCAATGCAATTTACAATGGCATCAAAAAGAATAAAATACTTAGGAATAAATTTAATCAAGAAAGTGAAAGATCTCACATTGAAGGAAGAAGTTTTTAAAAAGACACGAATACATGGAAGGGCATCTTGTGTTCACAGACTGGAAGAATTAGCATTGTTAAAATGTGACTATTACTAATGACATCTGTGGGTTTTTTTTATTTTTAAGATTTTATTTATTTATTTGACAGAGAGAGATCACAAGTAGGCAGAGAGGCAGGCACAGAGAGAGGGGGGAAGCAGGGTCCCTGCCGAGCAGAGAGCCCAATGCGGGGCTCAATCCCAGGACCCTGAGATCATGACCTGAGCCAAAGGCAGAGGCTTAAACCACTGAGCCACCCAGGTGCCCCAACATCTGTAGTTTCAATGCAATCCCTATTAAGATTGCAGTGGTATTTTCACAGAAGTAATAAACACTCCTAAAATTTGTATAGACCAACAAAAGGCCCCCAAAGAGCCAAAAAAAATGTCCTGAGAAAGAAGAACAAATCAGGAGGCATCACACTTCCTGATTTCAAGGTAGACTAGAAAGTTATAGTAATGAAAATAGTATGGTACTAGCATAATAATAGGCAAATAGACCAATGGAACACAAGGGAGAGCCCAGAAATAAACCCATATTTAATAAACCAATAAGCCCAAGCATATATAGTCAATCAATTTGTGACAAAGAAGTCAAGAACACTCAGTGGAGAAAAGATAATCTCTTCAATTAATAATATTGGGAAAACTGGGTATTCACATGTAAAAGAATGAAACTGTACTCCTATCTTACACCACTCACTAAAATTAATTTGAGATGGATTAAACACTTAAATTTAAGACTAGAAACCATTAAACTCCTAAAGAAAACATAGAAATAAGCCTCCTTGTCATGTTCTTGGTAAGGATTTTTGGATAGGACACTCAAAGCACAAACAACAAAAATAATTAAGTTGGTTGACATCAAACTAAAAAGCCTCTGCACAGTAAACAAAACCATAATAAAGTGAAAAAACAATTTGTGGTATGGGAAGAAATATTAGCAAATCGTATATATAAGGGATTATTACCCAAAACATATAAAGAATTCATACAACTCTACAGCAAAGAAGAAAATAACCTAATAAAAAATGGATAAAGGATCTGACTATTTTTCCAAAGAACACATGCAAAAGGCCAACAAGTACACAAAAAGATGCTCAACATCACTAGTCAGTAGGGCACTGCAAATTAAAACCACAATGAGACACCACCTCATGCTTGTCAGAATGGCCATCATAAAAAAGGCAGGAGATAACAAATCCTGGCATGGATGTGAAGGAAAGGAAACATTTGTGTGCTGTTGGTGGGATGACAAATTGGTGCAGCCACTATGGAAAACAGTATGGAAGATCCTCAAAAAGTTAAAAATAGATCTATCATATGACCCAGCAATTCCATTTCTGGAAATATATCCAAACAGAATGAAAACACTAACTCAAAAAGATACCTGCATCCTCATGTTGTAGCATTATTACAATAGCCAAGACATGGAAACAACCTAATTGTTCAGTGGTGGATGAATGGATAAAGTTGTGATAATATAAAGAATATTATATTGTCATAAAAAAGGGAAACCTACCATTTGCAGCAACATAGATGGAACTTGAGGACATTATGCTAAGTGAAATAAGTCAAAGACAAATACTGTATGATCTCACTTGTATGTGGAATCTTTAAAAAAAAAACTCATAGAAAAAGAGATTAGACTTGGAATCTGCAGGAAAGCGTGGGGAGAGGGGGAATTGGAGGGAGGGATCAAAAGGTACAGACTTCCAGTTATAAGGTAAATATGCACTAAGGGCATAATGTATGACATGATGACTGTAGTTAACATTGCTGTATGATATACAGGGAAGTTGTTAAGTGAATACTATGAATTACCACACTTTTTTTTCTTTTTTCTTCTCTTTTTATTTTATCTATACAAGGCAGTGAATATGAGCTGAATCTATTATGGTCATCATTTCACAATGTAAACTGGTGAATCCAGAATAAATGTTTTCTGCTCCTTTTTTAACTGGGTCATTTGGTTTGTGGGTGTTGAGTTGTATAAGTTCTTTATATATCTTGGATACTAACCCTTTATTGGATATGTCATTTTTCAAATATCTCCTTCCAGGCCATACATTGCCTTTCAGTTTTGTCAATTGTGTCCTTAGCTATGTAGAGCTTTTTATTTTATTTTTTATTTATTTTATTATTTTTTTAAGATTTTATTTATTTATTTGACAGAGAGAAATCACAAGTAGACAGAGAGGCAGGCAGAGAGAGAGGAAGGGAAGCAGGCTCCCTGCTGAGCAGAGAGCCCGATGCGGGACTCGATCCCAGGACCCTGAGATCATGACCTGAGCCGAAGGCAGAGGATTAACCCACTGAGCCACCCAGGCGCCCCTAGAGCTTTTTATTTTGATGAAATCCCAATAGATGTTTTTCTTTGGTTTCCCTTGCCTCAGGAGACATATCTAGTAAGAAGTTACTATGGCTGATGTCAAAGAGGTTGCTGCCCACGTTCTTCTTTAGGATTTTGATGGTTTCAAATCCATTTGATCCATTTTGAAATGTATTTTTGTGTATGGTGTAAGTGGTCCAGTTTCATTTTTTTTGCTTGTGGCTCTCCCGTTTTCAAAAGACAATCAATCAATCATATTGTTTCATAGAGAGATTTTTCCATAGAAGAAGACGTACTTGTGGATCAACTCAAAGAATTAGCTTAGTCTATTGTAATAAAAAAGAAAAAAGAAAGGAAAAAAGTCTAGAATCATTTTTTTGTACCAGTATAATTGTAATTGAGGTTCTTAGTGCCGACATGATTTTATATCTATTGTATACTTTTTCCATCTCTGCTGTCTCTTGATTTTTCCTTTTCTTAGGTCAATTAGCAGCAGTATTTTTCTGAGAGGGCAGGACATCACTACAAACAGTTGACATCTAACATCCTTATGCAAACCACGTCTCCTTGTCTTGAAGTCATATATTCTGTGGAAAGTAATTCATAGATTCTAAGATTCTTGTTATTATCTATATGTAGTCTCTTAAAATAAGTTTCCCCTTTTACAGACTTACAAATTAGGAGGCAACATTAGGAACAATGACATAAGTTTTATTTTCCAATACCCAGAAAATAGAAGACCTAAAATGCATTCAGTATTTAAATAATTCCAGGAAAGTTGTTGTTGTTGTTGTTTTGGGTTTGTTTTTGTTTTTGTTTTTTACAAATTCAATAGTGACTCATTTATCTTTTTAACACCACTACCAACACCACCACCATCACTAAGAAGCATTTCCCTACTTTTGATCTATGTAGTGTGAGAACTTGGCCTCTGGTGCTCTTTGCTTGGAGAAGGAAACAGCTTGTAACCATTATGTGTATTATATACCTGCAAACACTACAAGACTGTTAACAGGTACCTTACTTGCCTCCTCCAAGATAAGCAATTCCAACATCTTTAACTCTTTCTTACAAGTTCCATTTTACAACCCTCTCATCAACATTCACAGTCTCTTCTGCATCCTCGCCAAATTTCAGCGTCTCTTAAGATGTGGAGGCCAAACTGAAGAGCATTTTCTTGTAAAACTCTGACCCGTGCTGAGTAAAAGAAAGAACCATCTATTTACCAATCTATTTCCATTTAAGTGATCAGGGAGGGACTATCACCATCGATCAGAGATGTTGGGTGTATTTTGGAGCTAAAGTAGCATGAATATCAAAAGCATGCTTTGTTTTTGCCTTGTGCTCTTGGCTTCAGCAAGAAGGGATCTAAAGGTGACCTTAAGAGACGCTGAAGTTCAATAGCAGACATTTGGCCTAAATCAAAGACAGAAGAATTCTGCTGACTCAGAATCATCACTATTGAAACCACTTGTTCTTACATGGTTAAGTGTTGGTCACCAAATAGGAGAGTGTGAATGTGTGTGTGTGTGTGTGTGTGTGTGTGTGTGTGTGAGAGAGAGAGAGAGAGAGAGAGAGACTCAGTTCTTTCTTACCACATATCTTTTTGCCAGTCTTAAAATACAGATAATTTCTCTATGGAAACGTAGCAGTTTTATTTGTTTTGTTTCATGAAAGAAGCCAAATTGCCTAATGACACCTAGTGAAATTTCCCATATTGGAAGGAGAAATCTTATCCCGTTTCCCTTTAGTCTTTTCTACTCATTTAATTTGTATTTCTTTATTTTCCCTGTTCTGCTTCCTTCCTTCACTCATTGTATCTTATATCTACATACATCTTTTGAATGGAGCAGGAAAAATATTAGTAAAAATGGGGGGTGATTTCATCAAAGACAGGAGAATCACCACCGTCACATTTGAGAACATCAAACAGGAACGATGGTATTAGGTACACATAACTTCCAAAACGTGAAGCCATTGAAAAGGCAGGCAATAAAGTTATCGAGTGATCAAGAAGATGTCACGACACCTCAGAAGTCAACAGTTCAAAATTTGAGATTTTATTTCTAAGATCAGTGGCAAGGTGTATTGCATCAAAAATAGAGTTTGGAATAAAGCAGTCCATTTTTATTATTCTCTCTGCAGCCTGGGGGAGAAAAATCTCCCAGACTCTGCACTTCAAAAAGAAGCTGTTTATTAGTGTGGCTGAAGTGAGAGCTAAGCCCGAAAGTCTGAGAACTAGAGAGAGGCATCGTGCCTCTGACAGCCCGCTGGCGGTCTGGTATCTTCACAGCCAACCTGCTTGGCAAATTGCTGTCTGAAAATATCAGGTCTCGAGTGAAGGAAGTCTACGGGCGGTGTGTCTGTGGCATTATCAGACAAAAATCTCTGTATACCTGGACACGGCGTCCAAGTCAGTTCGAACCCCAGGCTTCGCACCAAGTTATGTCAACAGATGACTCAGAAGAGGCGGAAAGGGAAAAACAGGCACAAAGAAGGCAAAGCCGAGCAGAACAGAGCAAATAAAACCATAAGCCAAAGTAAGCCAGCTCGATTCTGAGAACTGCGAATACTTTTGTTGTTGTTTTTAAACCAGTCAAAGGTAAAAGAGGAAGATGAATGGATGTCTTCTGGGGAGGAGACCTCTCTGGCCATCCCAGGGGAACAAGGGGATAATCAGAGAATGTATCCGATTTAGAAAGAGAATTAACACTGCCTTTCATAATCCAGAAAATACCACATGCCAGAAAACACCGATTATTTAAATTCCAGTCTCTCAGCTTCAACAGAGACTTATGCTAAGTTTCCTGAACAGTTTATAAATACAGTTCACTCGTCGTTATTAGAAAATAATCTTGTGAGGCAAATCAGAGTGTTTCTTTGGGAATAAATGAGATGTTGGTGTGTCACATAACTGACCCTCACTGGAAAACCCTGACCTCAAATCGTGGGCATTGATACTCGCCTCAAAGATCACTGGACTAATTCTAGTCTCAAAGCATACTCGCTTAAAATGAACATATCTGTATTATTAAAAATATTTTTGTGAAATAAGGAAGTTTTTAGTTCTGTGTGCTCGGAATTATCACCACCAGGGAGTATCTGGGTGGCTCAGTCCGTTAAGCATCTGACATTCAATTTCAGCTCAGGTCGTGATCTCAGGGTCGTGGGACTGAGCCCTGCAGCCAGCTCCATGGTCACTGGGGAGTCTACTTGAGAGTCTCCCTCCCTCTGCCCCACCCCCATACTCACATGTGTGCATGTGTGCGTGTGCACGTGCTCTCTCTCTAAAATCAATCAATCAATCTAAGGGGAAAAAAAATTTATCACCACCAAAAAATGTTAACTGAAAGAAAAAAACAATCTTCATTTCTTTTCCAGTGTACAAGAACAACGGAATTTCAGTAAAAATGTAACTATTTCTGTTTCCCTGTTAAGTGCCAGTGATAAATAAAGGTTATGAAACTGCTGGTCAGACTGAATCTGAAGTGAATTTTTTGTACAGTGCATAACTTACCGTGTATACTCAATAAAGTCATCAGCCCACCTATAGAGTGAATAAACCCTGAGTTAGACTCCTGAAAATAGGAGAGTGAGGTAAGAAACACCTAGAGAATTTGACCCATTTTACCAGGCAATTTAGAAAATCCAATGTTCTCTGCTTTAATATAATGTGGAGTGGTTGATCAAATAACCCCAAACACATATAATAAAATCCTATGTCCCGATTCCCCTGGCTCTGCAGACATAACCAACCATATAAATACAATAATTGAAATAGGAGGAAAAGAAGAATGAACAGGGATGGTGAGATGGCTGTTGTCATTCAGTCAGGCATGACTGACTTAAGCATTTAATCAAGAGTTTTAAATTTTAATCAGAAACTAACAAGACATTTTAAGAGATTTTTCCTTCAAAATGTGAAAACTAATGTTTTTTGTGTTCTTTTGTACATTTGATATGAGATTCCCAAACATGTCACATATGCTTCTAGTGACATATTCTGCTCTGAAAAAGAAGCATAATGAAAAGTTAATGATTGTGAAATGCTAATGACCCAAGAGGTCATACATAATAAAATCTGTGTCGTTTAATCTGATAAACTGAGAAGGACAACGGATGTGACTTTTCTAGTTTTAAGCAGAGTATTACAGAATAAAATGAGTGTAAATCCCATTTCCACTTTAGGACTTCTATTCTAGACATGTTTTCCTTAAATAACATGGAAACAAATGGTATCCTTGAACTACATGAACACAGATACTAATGGTCTTTCTGAAACTTCCCAGTTGCAAGCTGTGTTTTGTTTTGAGCAGTCATTGCCTTACAGTGGACCTGCTGGGTTTTGCTGTTTGTTTCTTTGTCTGTTTAATTGCTATGCCACATTTTTCAGAACTTGAAGATGGGGCTTTTATTTTGTTATTTTTAACAAAATTCAACCAAGTAAATTTGAGGATCTAATTGGTGCTATTAAATGATCCATGAATCGGGCAGAACCCTATCTAGCAACTAGAGAGGCATTCCAAGGAGTTGTACGAAATGGACAGTTGTTATAGAAGGACAGTGGGGGTGGAACACCTGGGTGGCTCATTCGGTTCAAGTCTTGATTTTGGCTCAGGTCATGATCTTAGGGTCAAGAGATCGAGTCCAGCATTGGGCTCTGCGCTGCGGTAGAGCCTGCTTAAGATTCTCTTTCTCCCTCTCCCCCAGTACCCCCATTCACCCACCCACATATGCTGTCTCTCGAAAGAAAGAAAGAAAGAAAGGAAGAAAGAAAGGAAGAAAGAAAGAAAGACAGACAGACAATGGGGGCAAGAAAGTTATTAGCAAAATAAAAATATTGTCCAAGGGCTTTCTATGGGGAAAAGCCAGGGGTCTTACCATGCAGATGACCTCATCTTCCTTTGGCCAATGGAGAGGAGTCATGTAGCAGACTCCAAGATCTTGAGGAAGAGTCACAAGCAGCCCCATTTTCCAGCTGAGTAGGATTTGTATGAAGACGGTGTTAAAAATACAAGGTGTCCTGGTCCTTATTGCCTTCCTTTTTTTCTTTTTAATTTTTTTATTAACATATAATGTATTATTTGCCCCAGGGGTACAGGTCTGTGAATCGTCAGGCTTATACACTTCACAGCACTCACCATAGCACACACCCTCCCCAATGTCCATAACCCAACCACCCGGGTCTCAGATATTTCTACCTTTCCACCTCCTTCTACCAAAAATCTTGATTTAAATTTAGATTTCTTGGGGCACCTGGGTGGCTCAGTATGTGAAACATCTGACTCTTGATTTCAGCTCAGACTATGATCTTAGGGTTGTGAGACAGAGCCCTGCGTTGGGCTCTGCACTGGGCATGGAACTCACTTAAGATTCTCTCTCTCTCTCTGCCCCACTCCACTTCCTCTGTACAAAAGATAAAATTAAAAAATAAAATAAAGTTATATTTTTTAACACTACACTTTTCTTAAACAATATTTGATGAATTTGTCATTGAGATAGTCAATGTAGTTCTCAATGCTATTTAGATATTTAAATTTCATCAGTTCAAAGAACTGTTCATATTGCATGAATTTCTAATCATGATGTACCTAGTGAAATTTTGCAATGGCAACTCTTGTGTGAATCAAATTCAACCCTTTGAGTGTCAAAGAAAGTACTTTAGATAGTATTAATTCATGGCATAGAAATTAAAAGAGTAACTTCTTTTAAAACTCTGAGACCTTCTAATTATGTATTTTTCTCTTGTAACACAGTTGCTAGAGAAAAATTGTAAAATATAGGAAAATGTAAAGAAACAGAAATTATTTGTTAGATTTACTCTCAAAGATGAGGAAGGCAATGTTAGATAAAATTTCTTTTTCTTACTCTTGGGAATACAGTTCCCAAAACTTTAGGTATATATATGGGGTCACATGACTGAGTTCTGGCCAATAATGTGTGGACAGAGAAATGGGCTTCAATTTCAGCCTCTAACATCACTTTCCTTGACCTGCATAATGAATCCATTTTCTCTAGAAGATAGGTAGAGCTTGGATCTTTGTATAATTGCATGGAGAAGAGTTGGTCTGCATTGTACCATACATTGTAATATGATATAATAAGAAATAAACTTTTATCATTAATCCACAGAGACTTGGGGGGATTGTTTATTATAGCAGTTAGCCCACTCTGATTAATATAGGTAATTACTAACAGTCAGCATTTTTTTCAAGTCCCTTTTCTATGTGTGTATTCAATACATTGTCAATCTCATGAAAGTATGCCTTAGTATTCTGACTTTTTTAAAATTTAACATTATGTCATTGGATTTTTTTGTTTTATTATAAATACTTCTTGGGGCACCTGGGTGGCTCAGTGGGTTAAAGCCTCTGCCTTAGGCTCAAGTGATCCCAGGGTCCTGGGATCGGGCCTCGCGTAGGGCTCTCTGCTCAGTGGGGAGCCTGCTTCCTCCTCTCTCTCTCTCTGCCTGCCTCTCTGCCTACTTGTGATCTCTGTCAAATAAATAAATAAATTATTTGAAAATAAATAAATAAAATCTTTATTTTTTTTTTTAAAGATTTTATTTATTTGACAGACAGAGATCACAAGTAGACAGAGAGGCAGGCAGAGAGAGAGAGAGGAGGAAGCAGGCTTCCCGCTGAGCAGAGAGCCCAATGTGGGACTCGATCCCAGGACCCTGAGATCATGACCTGAGCCGAAGGCAGCGGCCTAACCCACTGAGCCACCCAGGTGCCCAAATAAATAAAATCTTTAAAAAAAAATTTTTTTTTAAATAAATACTTCTTAAGTCTAACTTTCAATGACTACATAGTATTTTGTTGTATATGTGTATTATAATTTAATGAAATTAAAACTTATTTTTGGGTGATTGAGATCTATCTAGTTTTTCACTATACCTACATGAAGAAGACATTTGTGCATGAATTTGCATACACATCTTTTTATTTTCCTTAAGTAGATTTTTAGGAATAAAATCACTGGTTGAATATTTTAAGTATCAGTTTAGATATATATTGACAAACTGTTTTCCCTAAAATTTGCATTCCCATCATAGATGCTATGCAAATAGCCATCATAACTTCACCAGTACCAAGAATTATTATAATGTATGGAAATAGCATAGCCTTGACAACAGGGTTAACAGACTATGTGGAAAGTAAGTTTCACAATACCTGCTGGGTTTTATGGATTATCCACTTCTTAAGTTAACAAAGCCGCTGACTCACTGCGTTTGCAAATTCCAACATTGGAAGCATAGAATCTTCAAAATAGGAGACCCCTTTAACAGCATAAAGTGTTCAAAATCTATTAGAATGAGGGCAAAGGACTGAGAGATAATATTTGAATAGAGCTCTGAGGGATAAATTAGGAGCCTGCCATTCAGACAGGAGGGCAAAGGACATTACAGATGGAGAACTAAATATGCAAATATGTGGAGCCATAAATGAGAGGCCGAGTGCAGAAAAGAGCAAGCCCATCTGTATTTTCAGAATGTGGGATGATGGCACAGAAGCTGGGACTGAAAAGAGGCTGTAGCCCATGAAAGGCTATGCACGTCAGACTGAGATTTGTTCTATGACTAGGAGAAGAGAGATATGTAAATAACTGAGTTGATTTTTAAGAAATCAAAATGATTTCATATTATGTCCAAGCCACTCAATAGACATTATTATTCTTTTTCGGGGAGGGGGGGTTATGAAAACAAATCCACAAGGTAAGCTCAGTATCATATTTACAGGATATGTCAAAATTGAGGGCAGCATCAAGCCACTTACAATAGAAGAGCTGAGATTTGAACGTAGGTCTTTCTGGCTTCAAGCCTGTGATCTCCTCATTGCGTTATGTTGCCTTCTGTGCTGCGACAATGTGGGGGATAAATTGGAAAGAAAAGGAAGGAGATACATTAGAAGGCCATTGTATTATTCAGAGAAGAGAAAATGATATCCTTCGTTATCTCTAGAATAAAATGGGGTTCAAAAAGTCTACACTAAAGGAAAGACATTTTTAAGACAAGGGGACTAGATTTAACTTGGCAGGTCATTGATGGTCTTCTGAAGACACTTCCACTAGAGAGGTGGAAAATAAGGTGGGGGTTAAGGGGTTGGAGCTAGATTATGGTGGCTTGCAGAGTAAATGAGAGGTGATGTTATGAGAATGGTTTAAAGGTATGGTTGAAACCATTTTGTAATATTTTCTCTAAGCTCTTCCACATCACTGTTACGGCTACTCATCATAATTCTTCAAGGTTATAAAAATCCAACAATGGATATTGCCAGAAACTGTGTTATAATTATAGACATCTTTCCATTTGTCAATAAAATATACTGGAGGGAAGAAACTCTCTCATAATACTATAAATTAATTTCCAAAATATACAACACCCTAGGGAAGTCTCAGCTTCAACAAGATGGTAACAGATTTCTCATGACATCTCTGAAAAATTGTGCTAGAAAGTATGCCATTCTATCTACATTCAGCCTCTGTAATAATTTACTCCAAGTCAGAAATAATCTTTGTGTTCTAAGGAAAAGTATAGAGGAGATATATGAGGTTCTAGTCAGCTAACGTACCATTGAATGCATTGTGTATACTATGGACTAATCTAATTATATTGTTATTAATGCTTTATGTTAAACTCTATAGAGATTCTACAAAGACTTTGAAGAAAGACCTTAAGAAGACCCCAAATATAGGGTATACATTAGCCTACATTACTTTGCAAACCTACTTTACAGTGTTGTCTATGGCTATCAATAGCTGATCATTAATGGCATGACTATAGATGCCTAAGCAATCAATGATTCAGAAATAGTTTCAGTTATATCATTTAGACTTTCTGTTACTCTTCCAATCCTTGAATTTTCTAGCATTCTAGAGTGTCGTTCAGACTTCTTACAAAGTTCTATGTGTGTGTATAAGTAAGGGTCCCTCAGAAAACAGAAATTACTCTAGATGTTTCCAAAAGAAGAATTTATTACAGGAAGTTTGTTACACCAACAATGAAATATCTAAGAAATCAAGCAGAAGATGGTGAGAAAACCTGAGATCAGCAAAAGTAGAAGTAGGAGGAAGGGAGAAGTCAATGTTACTAAAGTTCCAAAGCAAAGGCCAAATGCCAAGTTGAACCATGGAAGACAACTCAATGGGAGTTGGAGCCACAGAGGAGACATACCTTGTTAGAGATACTGCTCAGAGGAAAGAGAGAGGAGAAATATCTTACTTTCTCCCATCCTTCTGATCCCCAGATTCTCACCTGTGCCTCCTACTGGCCAAACCTACCCAAATGCTAGAGTACAAGGGAACCTGGGAAATGGTTCTCCCTCAACATACAAGGAATGTATCTGAGAGCAAAATGAACACATGGTTAACAAAGGTGCTAATACTTAGATAATATGTTAAATGTGTAAGCCTGATGATTCACAGACCTGTACCCCTGGGGCAAATAATACATTACAGGTTAATAAAAATAAAAAATAAAAATAAAAACAATATGTTAATCATGAGCACAATAAGAAAGATGAATTCCACAGAAAAACCTAAAAATATATTGAGAAGAATAATCTTGGCTTCACAAAAAGTTTCCCATAAGTACTGATAATGGTAAAATACGAATGTTTTTTCAAGAATGGAAAAAGTGTAGATAATTTCATAAAAGGAGGACATAGTGGACATCCACATAATGAGGGAAATTTTGGAACAAGAACTTCCACAGACACCTTCTTGGATTACTCTATCCCTGCTCTCAGCATTTAGCCAACTGAGACAACTACACACGGTATCAGATGTAATTTAAAGCTAAGCAAGACTGAAGTTTCCTAGGGCTCTGCACTTTCTATTATGTTTGTTTCTCAAAAGTCTGCCATTGCCGGGCCACTTCACTACTTATTGGAAATAACACTCCGTGGAGCCAACCTCAGAAAAATGTTACCTTCTGGGATGTTATATCATCATTCATTTCCCAGTCAGAATCAGTTTCTTATGTGAAGAATAAGCCAGAATTCCCCACCAACGATTCTTCCACTTAGTCCAAACACTAATGGTGGCTGCCTCCAAGAAGGGCTTCAGAGAATGTTTATCTACATTATGAGTTCTTTTGGAAGTCAAAAATCTCCCACTCCTCAATTTTCACCAACATAATACAAACATTATTGGAAACTCTAACTGCAGGCTTTTACCTTAATTATCATGATCACAATCTACCCAGCACAAAGCCACAAACTTGGTGGTCAACCGTGTGTTTTCTGCTTGCCTAGAGTGTAATGGAGAGAATTGTACATAATCTTGACATCCAGAGCTGACTGTCACAGAAATTCCTGAAGAGATTGTGACACTTCCAGAAAAAGTGTTGATTTTTTAAAAATGTGCTTGAAACATATCTTCCATCTGAATAATATGATTAACTGCCCAGAACCCTAAAATCCTTTATAATGTTGAAAGAGTGACTCCTGAATAATTCAAGACATTCAGTTGTTCACTCATGACATAATAGTAAATAGTTAGCATTTACTTAGGACTTACTGTATACCAAGCACTGTTTTATGCATTGCACATCAACTAATCCTTTAAACATTACAATGTTATTTTCATTTTGGAAATGAAGGAACAGAGGCAAAGAAAGTAATTTTCTAATGCTAGAAAATAAGAACTTGCCCTAGAATCACAAAATCAGGGTCAGAGACAGAACGTGAACCCAGACAGATGGGCTCCAGAGTCCATAGTATTAAATACTCTGTTCCCTGCCTTTTCCTTCTAGATGGTTATCTCATCGTCTTGGCCATCTTTCATTCTGTGGCACTTTCAGAGAGTACCTTGTGTAAAAGCTTCAGCTTGAAGCTTTGCCTAGTGAACTGAAATTGAATTAGATGTTACAATGGTAGATCACATTTTATTCTATGAATAGTAAGTCTGCTCCGTAGTTCACAGAATTTTCAGGACCCTATCATAGGAAGAACTATGTTATTAACCACAGAATCATTAGAACACCTAGAAATAACTCTTCAGCCATACCATCTAGTTGTTGTAGAGTGCTGTAAACAATCTACCTCAATCAAGTTTAGGAGTTTTGTGAACAAGACTCGTATCCAAGCTGCCAAAATTGGAGAGTCGGGCTGAAATGGTGATGTTGACCTCTAAGTTTACTGAAGTGTTTATCTGAGGAGCTGGCCAACATATCTTGACAGATTTCTCTAGCTCATTCTGTGACTCTAAGGTTAACCAGAGGAGCCACCCCACTGAGTTACAAATGGGGAAATGACTTTAAGCTTGCTACTGCCATATGCTTCCAGCCTACCTGAGGACTTGCACAATATATAAGAATATAACAGTTACTGCTTTCTCTTCACATTGCTTACTTATCTGCACCCCCAAAATTATTTTTGCGAGATTTACAGAGATAGATCAAGTATGATTGAATTGTTCTTGCTTACTGATAGGTACATGAGGATGGTGTCGTAACATTGCTAGCTGTGAAGGTTTTCCTCCAAGAGCTGAACTAAGGGAAGCATTTTACTGAAAACCAGTTAAATGTTTTTGGTTGTTCTGAAGACTCACAAAAACCAGAAGCAATAATTCTCTGGCCACTTCCTGTTCTCAAGTGGTCTCACTTGTTTCTGTTTCCAAAGAAATCACCAGAAGGGAATTCTATATCCCTTCAAAGGGGAGATATAGGAAGTATGCCAGGGGTTGGTGTGGTTCAGCATTAGTTCTGCGATGGAATGGAATTCAAATTACACAAGTGATATAATTTTTACGTCAGAGAACTACCTTGTTGAAGGTGTTACAGTTTTCTATAGCTACATATTAAATTAGTCCAGGGAGCCTGGGTGGCTCAGTCGTTTAGGTGTTTGACTCTTGGTTTCAGCTCAGATCATGCTCTTAGGGTCATAGGATTGAGACCCACATTGACTCCACTCTTAGTGGGGAGTCTGCCAGAGATTCTCCCTCTCCCTTTCTGCCACCCCACCCTGCTTTCTATTTCTCTAAAATAAAGAAATAAAATCTTCAAATTACTCCAAAATTTTGAGGCTTAAAACAATGACAACACCTATTTTGGTCATAAATCTGAAATTTAGGATAGCTTGAAGGATAGTTCATCTCTATTCCACTCACTATCAGTCAACGTAGCTCAAAGGCTGGGGGCTGGAATTATCTGAACACTCATTTATTTATATAAATTGTGGATGAGGCTGACTGTCAGCCAAGTTATTAGCTAGGACTTTAAGCCAGAATGCCTGCATGTGGCCTCTTCATATAACCTGGACTTCCTTAAGACATGATGGCTGATTCCAAAAAGCAGGTCCCCTGAGAAAGGAAGACAGAACCAGGCAGAAGTTGGATTTCCTTCTATGTCCAGACTTGGAAATCGTGCAGTGTCATACCTATCACATTCTATTGGTTGAAACATTTAGAAAGACATATCCAAGTTCAAGACATATCCAAGAACTCCCCTCTAAATGGAGGCAAGGTCGGTGTGACTTTGTGGGAAGAACTTGTGAAATGGCATACATACTGGTGCAGCAGTCTTTAGAAAACACAATCTGCCACAAAGGTCTACTAGTTTCTTTGAAAATTGTTTTTAATTTGCCCAGAGAGCTTGCCTTTCGGCATTTGTTTCTTGGAGGATGCCCATCAAAGTACTTGTCTTTCTCCTTTCTGGATTCAAAGAGAAGATTAAGTCTTTTTCTCTTTGCTCTAACATTGGCCATACCATACAAAGTATGTGGAAAATTGCAGGACCCATGACTGGCAAAGTTATGTGTATTAGAGACAGTATCTTATTGTATATGCATAGTTTTTAGGAATATTTTTATAATGAACTAAGGGGGAAATATAAAAAGTATATGGACCAAATGTTAACAATTATGACTAGCTTTTTAGTTACTGTGTAAATTATATTACATAACACTATGACTGGATGCCTATGCTTTCTTATTTGAAAATACTAATGTTAGTATTTTCCTCATACCTTTAGGATATTATAAATATTATCAAGTTAATGAGTATGATTTGTTTGTAATGCCAAAAAATAATAATAATAAAGCTATGCAACCAAAGGCTAATCATTCTATCTTTGAATTTGAATTTCAATCAATCAGATTTGATCATAGCCAACATTTATTGGCAATCCACGTGATGAGATGGTTTGATGAGATTTAGTGAATTGACAATATCTTCCAAAGAGGATAAGAGCTATAATAATATTTCAAACATACTGTGTGTACATTTAAGGATCAGATGCTGATGAAGCTTTCATGCCACCTGTAAATATTTTGCTCTGGTCTAGATTTTGCTAATAGTGGTGTATCACATTCTATTAAATATTCTGAATTAAGGGAGAAAAATCATGGAATATCTTAAAAAGTTGGATTTCTGTGACTAACACAATGGTAAATACAGCTGAAGACACTGATTGCCCTACCCTTGATTCAGAGGATATTCCTTAGTGGAAGAAAAGAATTCTATCAAAGAAGGAGGGTTGTTGATTTTAACACCTAATTGGGGCAGCTGGAAAAAGTGAAGAAAGGCAAAAGCATCTTCGATTTATGGGCAAAATTCTGCCTAACAGCTGAGAAGAGTAAAATTCGATCATATCTGTTAAGTTGGTAATTTTGTTAAAAAAAAAAAAAAAAGAGAGAGAGAGAGAGAGATCGAGAGAAAAGGCAAGAAAGGAAAATCTGCTGCTTTTGTTTTAGGAGAAAAATGCTGAAATGGTGTTGTTTTCAACAGTGTTGTTTACAAATGCTCTGAACATTTGTGGACAAGAAGCAAAGGAAGGCTTTTTGTGGAGGTTATTTTGTTTGTTTTTGTCTTTGTAGTGTCTGTACTTTCTAAAATTGCCCTGGTAACTGAATTTTAAGGCTATTGCTCAAACCTGGTAGATTTGAGACAAATTGTTTATGAAAGTGTTGTAAAAAAATTTTAAAAAAAACTTGAATAAGAGCATCTTTAAAATTAGAAGCTATGAATTGGAGTGGTTGGAAATAAAAAAGAAAAAAAAATCCCTTCCTTTCGGCAATGGCAAAATTGTTAGTGAGTCAAGATAATTTTCTCAAATAGGTGTCTGAATTTGCAGGAAGGGGTGAAAGAATAAATAGCTGAGAGGCCCAATTATTACAGGTTAATGCAAAGTAAATAGCACAACTGGAATAACCATTACCCACCCACATACCTGCACATATTAGTAATGACTCTTCTGTCAATACCTACATATAAGTCACTTTTATTCCTTCTTCACATTTGTACTCAGTGTATGGAGAAGCATAAAAATGAGGAGAAGGAGAAGGGGAGGTCATAATATAATAATTTCAGAGCTCTATGTTTTAAATATTATTTCAATCTCATCCATCTTTTTTTTTTTTCCCCTTTACTGAATTAGTGTTTCAGGAAATCCTTCTCCCTCAGATGACAGGGCTTAGGTAAACTAAGAGATGAAAGTAGCTGTGATGTTTGAAGAAAGGGAGAAAAGAAAGATCAGGAAGAAGGGTGGATATAGGAGAACCAACAGTGAGATGAAGGAAAGGCAAAGCAAGAGAAAAGAGAATGAATTAGGAAATAAGGAAGAAAGGAAATAAAAGCAAGGAAAAAGGCAGAAGCCAAAAATGAGGACTCTGTAAGCCGGGTGCTGGCCCAGTATGGTTCATCGACTATATCCAGCCCGTTGTCTGTTGGTGCACGACCCCAGTGAAGAAGGGTTTTTACACTTTTAACTGGTTAGAAAAAATAAAAAGAAGAATGATATTCTGTGACATATAAAGTTGTATGTCCATAAATAAAATTTATTACTTATATAAAAACTTGTGTCCGTAAACAAAATTTTTACTGAAACACACTTATGTCCCCTTGTTACATGTTATTTTGGGGGTGCTTTTTGCTACAACAGAGTGGAGTAGCTGTGAGAGAGACTGGATGGCCCTCAAAGACTAGAATATTTATGATCTGGCCCTTAGAGCAAAAGTTTGCCAACCCCTGGAGTAATTATAAATATTTATGAAATATCATCTATGTGCTCAGCACCACCCTCTACAGAGAACACAAAAGAAAAGAGAAAATCGAGAAGATGGGCTCCTAATCCTTTGGGCCCTACAATCTGATGGCAGAGGCGGAAACTAGTCACAGCTGTTCTTCATCTTACTAGTAACTACAAAAATGGCATTCATGTATGGGTTATTTCTTCCTTGCTCTTGCTGAACTGGATGCCTTATGTGTAGAACTCAGGCATTCAGAATACATTGGCATTCTTAAAATTCCTATTTATACCCTTAACGTCTAGTGTAAGGTGATCATCCACCTAACCAACAAACACAAAAGACCACAAAGGCTTGACCTTGAATAGATAATCCAGCAAAACCAGTGTCTCAGGGAGACAGTTTCTAAAAGAAAGGTTTTTGGCAGAAGATGTATACAATTGTATACATTTGCAGGATAAATGGGATCTTTTATGTTAAGTTGCCAACCCAAAGGGGACAGAATAGGTTATCCTTATTGTTCTAAAATAGTAATAAAACTGCCCAGTGTTTTGTTTGCAATAAATTTCTCCCCCGCCCCAAATTAATCTTGCATCTTCCCCATTGCCCATGGGCCTGACCTGAAGAGACAGGAAAGCAGAAACCACTCACTCAAGTGGTTTTTTTTTTTTGAGTGGCAATTTTTCGTACTCTTTAAGGCTCCACTGTCTGATACAATGACTGCTAACCAAGCATGGCTACGGAGCACTTGAATGTGTGCAGTCCGAATCAAGATGTGCTCTAATTATCAAATACACACCCCATGTTAAACACTTACTACAAAAAAAGAAAGAAAGAAAGAAAGAAATGCAAAATAACTAATGCTGTTTCTAGCCCTCAGCTACATGCTTTAATGATATTTGGGATATATTTAGTTAGATAAACTGCTTTGTTTTTATTAATTTCATCTATTTCCTTTTACTTTTTAAAATGTGAATAGCAGGGATGCCTGGGTGGCTCAGTTGGTTAAGCGGCTGCCTTTGGCTCGGGTCACGATCCCAGCGTCCTGGGATTGAGTCCCACATCAGGCTCCTTGCTCCACAGGGAGCCTACTTCTCCCTCTGCCTCTGTCTGCCACTCTGCCTGCCTGTACTCTCTATCTCTCTGACAAATAAATAAATAAAATCTTTTTTAAAAATTATAAAATGTGAATAGTACAAAATCTAAAATCTCCTATGTGGTTTGCATTCTGTTTCAAATGGACAGAACCGCTTTAACATGTGGACTTTATAGTTGTTAGGTCTGTGTTAAAGGGATGACCTCTTGGCCCCTTCCCTCACGTTCTCCAAGTCTTGGTTCAAATGTCACTTACCCAACAGTTCCTCAGTGTAAATTATAACTCCCCAAATTCTCAGCCTCCTTCCCCAGTTCTCTTTATTTTCAGTTAGCATTCATTGTCATCTAGCTTACTGCATAGCTTACTTAATGATTTTGCTTATTGTTTGTGGGTTTTCTCCATGTTCTGCCCTCCAGGAGTCAGAACTATTGTCTCTGTTTCCCCTCACTACTGCATCCCTAGCACAGAGAATAATTCCTGGTACTTGGTGGGAAATTCAAAAAATACATACATCTGCTGAATAAATGAATAGGAAATGTTAAAAGAAACACTGCAAAATATTGTACTGAAAGATCAATGGCAAGTCTTTGAAGCCCTTAGGGAAGGTTGTCAAAGGACGGGGCTTTCTTCAAGCTTCTCTCCTGGCAAGCTCCAACTCACACTCAGATCTATCCACCAGATTTCACACCCCCATGTTAAGACCTGGATATTTATTCTCTACACCCTGTTCCTAGGCCAGCTGAGAGATTCAGGATTTGGGGTACAAGAGATCAGATATTGACACTGGAATGGTCTTCCCAAACCTCCACCATGCAAGGGAATTGTGCACTATCTTAACAAAATCTTTCTGAAATACAGTTTGCACCCATACCTTAATCTAACTGGATTAAAGTAAGACCAAGTAAGATCTATCCATTAATCTCTGGGTATGAATTGAAAGTCATGATCAGCAGAAGCTCTTAACAAATGGTATGTAAAACAAACAAAAAGCAGAAACAGACCCATAAATACAGAGACCAAATTGATGGTTGCCAGAGGGGAGAGGAGTGGGGAGATGGAAAAAATGGGTGAAGGGGCATGGGAGGTTCAGACTCATGGAATGAGAGAGTCACAGAGATGAAATGTATAGCACAGGGAATATAGTCAATGCTATTGTAATAGTGTTGTCTGGTGACAGATGGGAGCTACACTTGTGGGGAGCAGAGCATAACATGCAGATTTGTATACCTGAAACATTTGTAACATCGTGGGTCAACAATACTTCAAGGAAAAAAAGGAAAAAAGAAATGGTATACAAAGCACTCTAGGTGATGAATAATGACATCAAATATATAATAGCGTGAATCGCAGAAATTGGGCTACAGGGATCAATGACACCCCAAACTTTTCATATCGGGGGAATAAAAAGAAATATGGCTTTGAAAATGGTCCAAATCACCCAGAAGTTCTTGACTTCATCCAAAGCACATCAAATTCCATACTCCTTCGATTTCTGCCTAAGTTTTAATACGTTAAATCATGCCCAAACCATATCTAAATGGAGATTCCTTATGTACAGAAAGAATTATTATAGTATCTGCTCATTTTTTATACCAGTTGCTAATATCCATTTCACTTTCCTTTTTTTCCATTTCATGAGGAAGAGAAATGGTCTCATTTTGGCATAGTCTTTTCATTAAACCTACTGCTCAGCTCCTCAGGGCAAACCTTACGTGAAAGTAGAGCTGACAACTCCTTTTATGTGACCCAGAAGTTGCATTGGTTGCCTCTTAATAGTTCTCCAAAAGAACACTCTGCCTTTGTGGGTTATATACTCACTGTTAGAGATTCACTCATTTGTTTATGTTATATAATCTGAGATAAGACTTTTTATCTTTAGAAGACTTTGTTGAGAGTCAGAACTCCATGGAGTGCTATACATGACTAAGGTGTCATTAGACATTGTATCTTAGCATAAATTAGTGTATCAAATTGTTTCCTTATTTAATCAAAATCAATCGACCTTGGTGTGCTGAGAAAATAAGGCAGAGGAAATGAAAATTGTTGAAGAGCTCAGGAAACAGGAAAGTACCAGCTTTAGAGTACTGGACTTAATTCAGTGTAGAGAGAATTTCTACAGAATGGAAAGTCAGTCATGGAAGTCAGTCATGAGGAACCGGATACTGGGAGAAGAGAGAGAAGATCAAAAAGAGCAAATGGAGGGGCGCCTGGGTAGCTCATGGGTTAAGCCACTGCCTTCGGCTCGGGTCATGATCTCAGGGTCCTGGGATCCAGCCCCACATCGGGCTCTCTGCTCAGCGGGGAGCCTGCTTCCTCCTCTCTCTCTGCCTGCCTCTCTGCCTGCTTGTCATCTCTCTCTGTCAAATAAATAAATAAAATCTCTAAAAATAAATAAAAATTAAAATTTAAAAAAAAAGAGCAAATGGAGATGGGAGATAGGAAGAAGCTGTGTGGAAACTTCAGTTAGTATTCCATGGCTCCTCTATTCTCTCTATTCCCTCTTGCTCATTCTTAATATTGGTCAGAGGGACTCTTTTTTTTTTTTTTTTTTTAATTACTGCCTTACCCAAGGACCTGGTGAAAACCAAAGGTACACTTACCCTGGAAAAATGGCAGATAGTTTAATTAATACCACTTTTCACAAAGACGTGTGCAGGGTTTCAGAGAAGCAAGAAGACATAGGTATAGTACCTGGAGATCAGCAAAAGAAGAGAATGGTTACCTGTCCTATGTCTGAAAACACAAAGAGAGGGGAGGGTATTAGAGCCCAGACACAGAACTGGGATGGAGAGGTTTCCTCACAGGAGCTGTGGCCTTTGGTAGAGGAACAAAGCTACTCCTCAGCAATGTGGCAGACAGGAGACATAAATGCCCTGACCTCACACTCCTCCTCACACCCAGCTTCCTGCTGGGCCCTCCATTGATCAGATCCCACCATTAACAGGAAGTCCCATTAAAGTTCCCTTTAGAGCAAGGGAGCCTAACCTTTTTTCAACATGGCAAGAGAAAGAATCTGTTTTTGTCAACTTTTTATAAGCTATTATATTTTTAATAAATTACTCTTCAGTTCAAAGTGAGTTAATGCTTTCCTCATCTTCTCCATCTTTAGTCAAGGCTTCAGACGGAGAGAAGATTTGTACAGACACTAAATTCTGTGTTGAAAACAATGCATCATATTGGAGACAATGGAGTACAAATATAAAATGCCCCTAACTTATAACAGATTTTTATTAGTTGTTGCAACTGTATTCAATCAACTGTACCCAAGCAACTGAACTAAACTATTCTGAGCAAAAGCCAAAAAAAATGACAGGCCCATGAAAAAATTATTTTGGAAGCTGGAAACATTTGTCTTGGTTATCACACTCTTAAGTTACTTGAAGATTTTGTACACAGAGACAGATATTAGGTACACAGCACATATATACACCCTTATAGCCAGCAAGCTAATTGGTATCCAGTAGCTACCCAGTTCATAATTAAGTGAAAAAGAAGGGGAAAATATACCGTTGTCAAGCTCAGAAAAAATGAATTCTTGGGATGTCAGTTCTATGCCAACAACGTCCAAGTGATAAAGCACTGAAATGAGATTCCAAGTGGAAGGCAGGACGTATTTCTAGAGTTCTGTTTTCTATAACCATTAACAAACAAAGAAATATAATACAGAACTTCGAGGTCTCAAATATTAAAATTTATACCTTGCATAGGAAAGAATCACTGTTTTCCAAACTCCATGTCTGAGGTTCACTACTTTTCCAATTACAATTCCAATATTTTCTATAAAAAATGCATAAATTAGTTCAGAGTAACCAGGAAATAGTGTTGTTTGAGGTTTGGGGAATTTTGTTTACTGGGTTTTGTCTATTTTAGCAAATAACTTTTTTTCTTAACCAATGAACTTGTAATAAAAAGAACAAAGTCAAGTCTGTGATAGATGTATGATTTTTTTTTTTCAAAAAAGCTTTGCTTTCATTCCTAGAAGAAAAGAAAGTGACTATAGCCCTTCAACTGTTCACAGAAATTTACTGCAACCCCGCTCTTTGAAGCCAGTGCTGAAGGTACCAGAGGCTTTGTATTTACTGTTTTGAGCACTGGTATTCTAACAATCTAGCAGAGCTGATAATGAGTCCCTATCTGTACATTTGCTGAGCCTAAAGATAGCAAATCAAAGACAGGAACTTTTTAATCCACTGACTACTGACTACTTCCCCAAAGCCAATGTTCTCACTGAAGAATGACTGGATATTCACTGAAGGCAAAGAAATTCACCTTTGTAAAAAATCTCATGATTTAGCAATTGCAAATTCCTACCTTTTCTAAGGCAATGACTATTTATAGCCAAGATACTATTACTTACGTATGCACCAGGTAAACGTATGAGTTGTTAAAACTTGTGTCTAATCTGATTGGTAAATTCTTATAATACACCAGTTACTTCATACTTAGAATATTATGCCCATGTCATAGCAAACAAAACCACATGCCATCATAAATACATACGTACATAAATACATAAATACAAAACTTATGGAAGGTTAAAAATATATAGCTTGCCCTCTCTTCATCTCTCCTCCCACTCTGTACTACATTTTGTGGAAATGATCCGATATTTATGACTATGATAACTTTTTTATACATTATTTTTTCTTTCAAGCATCATTTTTTGAACATTTATACTAGGTTTGATAAGTATATTAACAATTATTTAGATAATAAATATGTTTTCTGGTCTTGATAGTACCTGAAATGTTTTTAATTCTTCATCTTCTCCTCTTTTAAAGTACTGTTTTATTTCTTCACAGTGATTCAGTCCTTGACTGGATAGAGAAATACAGGCAGGCTACCTGAGAAATATACAAGGGAGGCATCTAGATCGGGGTGGGGGGGGGAATGAAACATATAATTTTAGGAGTTCTATTCAAGAAAAAGAATACACAATTGTGGGGACACCTGGATGGTTCAGTGATTAAGCATCTGCCTTCGGCTTAGGTCATGATCCCGGGTCCTGAGACTGAGTCCTTGCTCAGGCTCCTTGCTCAGCAGGCAGCCTCTTCTTCTGCCTGCCCCTCCCCTGCTTGTGCTCTTGCTTTCTCTCTCTCTTTCAAATAAATAAATAAAATTATTTTTAAAAAGAATACGTTATTGTGAAAAAGAATACACATTTTACGGTATGTAATATCATAAAAATTAGGCATAAAAACAAATTTTTATTCAGGATGAGAAATAACAAATTGCAAAATCTTAAAATATGAACAAATACTACAAATGTCACAAAATCCAGAAAATAACACAGCGCTTATATTAATTAATTGCCTGGTATACATCTAAATGTACCCATTTTTCTCCATTTTATTACATCTTCTTTTCATGACAACTTTATAATAATATTTTCTATACAGAGAAGCATAAGAGAATCCCTATAGCATAGTCGATCTAAATTTGTTTCTTGGGATGCCTGGTAGCTCAGTCGGTTAAGCGTCGTCTGCCTGCAACTCAGGTCATGATCTCAGCGTCCTGGGGTTGAGTCCCGCAACGGGCTCATTATTAGTGCTTATTAGTGGGGAGCCTGCTTCTCCCCCTGCCTGCTGCTCTCCCTGCTTGTGCGCTCGCTCTCTCTCTCTCTGGCAAATAAGTAATTAAAATCTTTAAAAAAGGAAAAGTTCAACCCTCAAAGGAATTTGGGTAAGAGAGAAATAAATCCTTTAAAATAATAAATAAATTAAAAAATAAATTTGTTTCTTACTACTGATAGCTTCGAAAATTACTTTTAATTTCACAACTTGTTATTGGTAATGTGACATAATTCTCTTCACTCCTTGTCATATCTGCGAAAATCACTGTCTAGTTTCTTTCATATGGGGTGGCGCACGTGACTCACTTCAGCTTTATACATATCAGACTGTTTCTCCTCCACCACCCACTCCCCTCCAGCATTAGGGTCCTTCCCATGGAGATACAATTTCTGCCTCTGCATCTTGACATCAGATACTACACGCTTTAACTAAACTCTTAAAGAATTTCCTTTGTCTTTGAAATTCAGAAATTCTATGTTTAGGACTGTATGTGGAGTTTGCTAATTAATGTGCCTGGTATTTTTTTTAGCCCTTTTGTTACATAAATCAATTCTTTATTGACTGAGATCTGTGGGTTCTGTCATCAACTCTTGAAAGTCCTCGTGCATATCCTGAACCACTCAAATCTCCCTTCCAAGTCTATTACCTCTTCTCTCTTCATATTTATTTCTTTGATCTTCTTTCTGTAATGGGGGAATTCCTGAGTTGTCTTACAATTCACTGGTTTTTATATCTGCCATTTAAATCAGCCATTACTGCTTCCCTCACCTCTAAGACAAGATTCCTGACCTCACGCCTTGCTAGAAATCAAATGTCCTCACGATTTCTAATAAGAAAGTTAATTAGATATTTTCTAAAATTTTGTTTCACCCTTGTCTGTTTTATAGGGGATTTTCTCAGAGACTGTGGAAATCCCTGCATGAGTCTTTCAGAGTCAGGAGAGGATAGCAGGGTACAACTCAGACTTTTGCTCTTACTGTTGGTTTATTTAGTTGTTTTGGAGGACTGACTTTCTGAGGGAAATAGAAAGTATGCACGCATTGGAAGGCATCTCCCTTGAGCTGGAGTCTCTTCTCATTGGTAACTGTGGCTCCCCACGCTTGCTCCATTGCCTGACTGGCAACACAACCCGTGTTTGGGGTTAGCTGTGACAGAGTCCTCCTTCTTCTTTAAATTATGTAGTATAATACAAAATAAATATTTATTTTATTTGTTTATTTATTCATCAGTCCTTAATCTCCAGTGATAAAAGTGTCTTTTATATACTAATGAGATCACCGGTGATGGGAGTTGAGGGGAGCAGGTGCCTTCAGATTACCAGAAAGGCCAATGTGTGATCAGAGGGTCAGAAATCTCAGCCCCACCCTCTGACTTTCAGGAAGGAAAAAGGGGGTTGTAGGAAGCATGAAATCACTAATGGCCAATGACTTAATCAATTACACCTATGTAATGAAACTTCTTTAAAAATCCTAAACAATGAGTTTTCGGGGAGCTTCCAAGCTATCCAAAACACTCACCTACCAGGAAGGTGGTGCACCCCACTCCAGTTCTGCGTTCAGGATCCTTCCAGATCTCACCTGTGTACCTCTTCATCTGGCATTTATATCCCTTGTCCCTTTATATCCCTTGTCCACATATATCCCATACACATATACATAGCTTAACTATGGTCCCATGTTTTGTGAACTATTCTAGCAAGTCATCAAACCTAACCGGGGTGGGAGGAGAATCTCCAATTTGTAGCCGTGTCAGACGGAACTGCAAGGAGCCCAGAGACCCAGTACGCTTGACTGACATCTGAAGGAAGAGCAGCATTGCAGGACTGAGCCTTGAAACCCATGGAGTCTGATACTAACTATGGGTATTTTGTGTCAAAACAGAATCTAACTCTAGGACCCCAGATAGTGTCAGAGTTAGTTAGGGCCAGAAGGAAAAAAAACCTAACAACATACCTTGCAAGAAAAGTGCAACATTGGAGCCAAAGCCATTTTCTATTGTTCTATGTATCATGAGATCATTCATCTCTGGGGTCTTTTTTTTTTTAGTTAAAGATTTTATTTATTTATTTGATGGGCGGAGAGAGAGAGAGGTCACAAGTAGGCAGAGAGGCAGGCAGAGAGAGAGGAGGAAACAGGCACCCCGCTGAGCAGAGAGCCACCCCCCCCCCCATGAGGGGCTTGATCCCAGAACCCTGAGATCATGACCTGAGCGGAAGGCAGAGGCCTAACCCACTGAGCCATCCAGACGCCCCCATCTCTGGGGTCTTAGCTTAAACTTGCACAATGCATGTCTTTAAGCACTTCAGTGCTTACCTTTGCTTCCAACTGCTGCCCCTACAGCCTTGGGAAAGCCAATTACCTCAGTGTGATTTAATAAAAGAAATAGTAGGAGGAAAGTTACTTGTCTATGAGGAACAACAAGTCAAACTACCATAGAGAGGGGAGTTGAGTTACTCTATTAATTCAGGTCCAACCTACTGTTCTATCCAAACTTATAGTTCTATTCTATTTATTCCACTTTGTTACTGGCCAATGCCCTAAACCTTACTGATGAAACTTTTTCAGTGGCTATCTTTTGGCTTTTATATATTATCTCTACAATTGATGATACTATTCTCTTAACAGGAATGTCTTTTTACTATTTCATTGTTTTATGTAATGTTGGATGTTCACTTAAGATAAGTATTCTGTATCATGTTTAATAATTGTTCTTCTTGTCCAAGCTAAGAGTTTAGTATTTTGTTTTTGTTTTTGTTTTTGTTTGTTTTTAACAAATTGGACGTTAAGTGTTTCCAGATGCATTTCAAACTTTACTGATACCACAATGTCAAATAGCTTGTTGTTCAAACACGTTATTAACAAACTTGCTAGTATTGAAACATGTTTGCATTTTTATTTTATTGTTTTAAAGATTTTATTTATTTATTTACAAGAGATACACCGCGAGAGAAGGAATACAAGCAGGGGGTGTGGGAGAGGGAGAAGCATGCGCCCTGCAGAGCAGAGAGCCTGATGCCGGTCTCGATCCAAGGACTCCAGGATCATGGCCTGAGCCAAAGCAGACGCTTAACGACTGAGACACCCAGGCGCCCCATGTTTGCATTTTTAGAATTAACCCCACTTGGCTATGGCTTATGATTCTCTTAGCATAATACTGGAAACAAATTGAGATCATTATTTTGAATTTTTTAGCATTTTTGAAAATTTCCTTCATATTCTCAAGTTAAATTGGCTCATGGTTGATTTTTTTTCAGTTCTTTGTTACATTTTGATTATATAGGGATACAATAACTGCATATGATGAATCCATACACTTTTTATCTTTTCCTGCATTATAGAATTTTTTAAATAAAATGAAAACTACTCATCTCTGTTAAGTGTTAAGAACTCATCTATAAAATGGTCTCAGTCCAACACTTTTTTTGGAAGTAAGCTTCCCAATGAGCAATATTACTCTGTCACAAAGAAAAATGTGACTATTTATGATTTTATCAAAAAAAAATTTAAACTACAAATCATCAAAAAGAAGATTATAAAATCATCTTAATATCACATTCTAGCATATGTATTAACTTTTTGCCTATTGATTATTTTGGTTTATATGTTTGGTTTATAACTTTCCAGTATTTCTTCTTATCACTAACAATGCCCACTCCTGCCTCCCATCCACGCACATAAACACGATGCTTTTACTTTACTGTTTTGTCTTTTTTTTAAGATTTTATTTATTTATTTGACAGAGAGAGAGACACAGTGAGAGAGGGAACACAAGCATGGGGAATGGGAGAGGGAGAAACAGGTCTCCCCATGGAGCAGGGAGTCCAATGTGAGGCTCAATCCCAGGACCCTGGGATCATGACTTGAGCTAAAGGCAGAGGCTTAATGACTGAGACACCCAGGCACCCCTACTTTTCTGTTTTGTTACCTGGTTTGTCTCTCTCTCTCTCTCTTTAAACGTAGTAGTATATTGTGAAACTCTTTCCATGCCAATGAAAGTTTCTAATAATATCTTTTTTAATGGCTACCATTTTTATGGTAATGGACACTGTAATTTATTCCATCAATTGTGGAGAATCAGCTTTTAGACATTTTGACCTTATCTTTTATGATCACCATCTCACAAGAACAGATCCTTCTCAGAATGGTCCCCTCCTTTTGACAGCTGGGCATTCCACCTGTTCACCCATCCTTATAAGAGCACTTAGAGGTTTATCCATGCTGTGGGTTTAAACACTTTCATCAGAAATTGCAAATGTACCTGCCCAAATCATTGATTTAAAAAAAAAAAAAAAAAACAGAAAATTTTGCTCTTTCTCTGATTGGTGACCCATTAGCTTGTGGACTAAGAAGGGAACACCAAGGCAAAAGCTGTTATCCCCAAAAGCTCCCTTCATTTGGGGAGAACTTCCTTCCTCCTTGGAGTAGTAGCAGCTATCCGAGCAGTCTTCCCATTTTCCAACTGGCACAAGAGCCCTCGTTAGGAGCTTACTCAGGGAGCCCTGGCTTTTTGCGTAGAAATGGCCATCTACAGCAAGTAGGAATTCAAGTAATTTAAGAGTCATAGCAGGTGGACCCCTGGGTGGCTCAGATGGTTGAGCGTCTTCCTTTGGCTCAGATCATAATCTCAGGGTCCTGGGATTCAGTCCTGAGTAGGGCTCCTTGCTCAGCAGAAAGCCTGCTTCTCCCTCTACTTGTGCTCCTTCTCCAGCTTGTGCTCTCCTGCTCTCTCTCTCTCTGAAATAAATAAATAAAATCTTAAATTAAAAAAAAAAAAGAAAGAAAGAAAGGAAAGGAAAAGAAAAAGAGTCATGACAGGTTTCATATGAGCTAAGATCACTGTCACATATATTTGTACTTCAAAGACCTTTCAAAGCACAACCCCCCCCCCCATGACCTTTCCTCCAGTTCCTGTCCCTCTGAGGTGGGAGTATTTCCACCTACATCTGCCTTCTTCTGCAGTAAACCAACCATTGGTTGTTCAGCCCATCACTCAACCCAATTCAGCAGCATAGTATCTCTCATAAATTCCATTTAATTTGAACAAGCAACAGTGCCCTTTCCTGGCCTCAGCAATGCTCGAGTTTTCTCTGCATTTTCACGGGAATTTGGGGAAAGAGAGGATCTAAACATATGTGCTCCAACTGCCATCTTGAAATAGAAGCACTGTATTTTTTTTTTCTGTGAAACAGTCTTAAATAAAATACTCAAAAATTATTATCTGAGAAATAAATTCCCTAGCAAGCAGTTGTTTTCTTCAGCTTTCTCCTACATTTCTATCCTTATCTCTTGGAATTCATTATACACCAACAAGTTCTCACACTTTGGTTCCCAGAAAACAGGATGGAAGATACTCACTAGACTGAAAACTCAGGGTGATCGGACACTGTGGTCTTCGTACTGCTGTCATCTCCCATAAATATTCTTAAATTACTGGAAGGAATAGCCATGCAGATAACTGCTTCTTTAACGCTGGATGGCATGCAGAGTCACTGACAACTCCAAGAAACATCAGAGCTAATAATCACCTGCAGTGCTGCTTATGTCCTTTCCAAAGGTAGAGGAAAAAGTGATATTCTTCAATTGCAGAGGCAGAAAGTGTAATACCATAGACCCAACCTGGGACTCGGGGTAATAATGATAAAAATACATAATGGCTGATTTCATAAAAATCAAAATATAGCACACTTTGTCATTTCCCTCTACCTGAAGTCTCAAAAAGACTAAGGTAATAGTACGGAAGGAAGGTGGGAGGAATGTCCTTATTCTAAGATGATTTGCTTCCCCTAAATCCATGAGAAACATATTTTGGAATTTTCACTAGAAGACTGAGATCCTTAGATTTAAAGCTGTTTGAGTTCAGGAAATTGATGCTTGGCCAGGAATTTAAAGACTGCTTTCTTTATTAGGTAAGAACATAATTTCTGAATTTACTAATGCTTTTGGAACATGAGTCCTTTTTTAAAAATCTAAAATGTGGGGGAAAAAAATTCTATTTCAAAACATTTAAAATGTGAGGGTAATCTTTGTAAAGGAAACTGTTAATATTCATCTAAAGTAACTGTAAAAAAATCAGTAGTAGATTGCCGCCAATTGTCTTTCATTTGAAAGAGCTGAAAATGCAGAAAAGAATTCTTTATTATAAAGAAGAAAATAACATTCTTACCAAAAATTAAAAAAAAATAATAAAGCTGTTTAGAAAAACAACAACCACCACCACAACTAAGACTCATATGATGTGATAGGATTTTTAAAGATTAATTAAAGATTAATCCTTCCCTTTGGCAAATCATTACTGGGGATCTGGTAAATGACAGGGACTGTTCTCGATGTTGGAGCTTAATAACAAAAAGGTTCCCCACCCTCATGGAATAACCTTCTGGTAGATAGAGACAGAAAGTAAATAAAATAAGTGAATAACACATTTCCTGTGTCATAGGGTGATAGGCCCAGGTGAGGGGAAAGCACACAGACGTGGGGGACTGTATTAGCTTCCTGTTGCTGCCACAACAAATGACCAGGTGGCTGAAAATAACATGCATTTATGATCTTCCAGTTCTGGAGGTCAGAAGTCCAAAAAGGGTTTCACCAGGCTAAAGTTAAATTGTTGGCAGGATCGTGCTCCTTCTGAAGGCTCCAGGGGAGAATCTTTTCCTGGCTTTCTCCAGCATCTGGAGGCCGCCCACATTCCTTCACTCTTGGCTGCCTGTCAGCAATGGCATCGCTCCAATTCTGTTTCTATCATTTATTCTTCTCTGTTCTCACCTGCTTGCCCTCTTCTAGGAATAATCTTTGTGGCTACATTGGACTCACAAAGATAATCCAGGATCATCTCTCCATCATAAAATGCTTATTGGGCTATGGACTCCAGGTATCGACTCCAGTATCAACTCCAGTATTGACTGCCGTGTATTGGCAAGGCTAAAACCAAGATTTTCTTCTACTCTGTTTTCTTCAGACATCTCTAAGTCTCTGTAATGCTCTTTGGCGACACTAAGTACTCTGGGTACATCATTTTGCCGGGGATGACTGATGTAGGGTTTGGCATATTATCTTGTTTCCTACAAATGATACATGTGAGGTCACTGTTATAGAAAATCTTGTATGTCCTATTAACCCTTTGGGTTCCTTAGAAAGTGAGGGATTTAGCATTAAACTAATTCAGCCTTGGATGCAAACTGGCTCTGGCCTTAGTTGAATTACTCTATTTCTCTGAGCCACTTCAGAGCTTTCTGGCATCAACACTACCAGCCCACCGGAGGTCTCAGAAGGATCTTCAATGGAGGGGTGCTTGGTATTGGGAGCATCTCCATAAAGGAGGACGCAGGACTGTCTTGGAGGGGGACAGCCATACTCTTGGTTGCCAGTGGGTTCAATGATGAATTCAGTGGGTTGAGAGAACTAAGACCCAGGAAAGACTAGGAAGGAACTTGCTCCACATCCATGACATTTCCTTTCACATTGAAGTTGCTCCACGGGCTGGTCTCTCTTCCTTCTCCCCAAACCCCACCCAAGTTTTCAAAGGAAGAGTGACTAACCTGGTAAACTTGAGAAAAATTAATTGACATATTCACCAAACTAGCCTGCTCCCCGAGGTCCCTTTGGGAGGACCAGCCCCAAATGTACCCAATCCTATGGTTCCTATTAGAAAGTCCATGGGGCTTTAATGCCAACGGATAGCCTTTGCCAGTAATAAAGGTGATATTTGGGCCTCTTAGTGTTCATCTTATTTCTCAATTGACTCAGAACCTAGGCGTGAAAGAACACTGCTGTTTACTGAGCCCCTAAAGGAGCTCATCAATGGGAAAAGAAATGTTCTTTCTGCTGGAGTTACTAAATTAGCAGAGGAGAAACCTGGAGTTGCTGATAGATCTCTCATCACCGTATTTGGAGATAGGGAAAGTCCTTTCTGAAAATAAGCCGATTTGAAGAAGGCAGAGTCAGGAGTGTTGGAAAGAGAGGGATCCTGATGCCACATATTAAACATCTGTATCCAGCTGGATCTGAGGCCTGTGTATTTTTCAGTTAGAGGAGCCAACACATTCCCTCTTTTGCTCAGGCTAGATAGATTTTGGACGCTTGCATCAAAAAGACATAGGGGGAAAAAAAAAAGAAAAAGAAAAAGACAAGACCAATATTGTTTAGGGATGGGCTGTTTTTCTTGAATCAGGGACATGAAAACATCGGCTTTTTAATTTGTTTCCAAATTAGACAAAATGTAAATTACAAAGTTGAAAACCATTAGCACAAGCTTAAGAGGTTAATGGGAACTGAAAGCAATGTGATAGAAAAATTAAATATGCGTCCTTCAAGAAGGTGCCTGAAGAAAAGGCACGTTAATTAGAAATTAACAGCTTCAAGAGTGTAAAACTGATTTCGTGTCTGTCTCCTTAACATTTGGGGAGTACCACTGTGCCTGTCATCATAGGAAAGGTTCCTAATGACTGCCTTATCAAGACTCAATTGTAAAACCGAGAATTTTGCTCTGGGCAAAAGAAAATTGAATGGCGCAGCAGAGGATGGGGATTCTACTAGAAATGTGCTCCACCAGCATCAGAGCCACTGAGTCATATCTCTGAGATGGCATACCCACCATGGTACGTGATTTGGTGATCACAAGGGAAGAAGACAATAGGGCTTAAGAGACCAGGAAATCTAAAGACAGACAACTCACTTAACTGTGAAATTGGTTGCTTAATGGTTGGTGTGTCTAGACTGAATCCACACGTAATCAGGCATAGGAACAGGACGAATAAACAGAAGATGGGGATGAGAAATAGGCTACCCTTATGCCCGAATTTATGAGAAGAAATCATGTGTAAATCAGATAACCCCTAGAGTTCATAAATTTTTATGTGCTTTTATAGGTTTTCTTTCTTTCTTTTAAATTCGATGGATTCTTAAGGCTATTTACACATTGTTGATCCTGCCTCTGAAAGTCACTGTCAAAATTGAATGACTTCACTTCATTAATTTTAGTCAAACCTTTTCATGAATGTGCGTAGTAAGAGATTTTTCATAGGGATGCTGCCATTTCGGTCATGAAGTAGATAAAATGGAAAATTAATCTACTGGAGTAAGACAAGTTGATAAGAAATTGATTTTTTGTATTCCTTATCACAGGAAGTGGGAAAACTCAGGTAGAATAAAAATGAAGCATGATGTTATATACCTGAAATGGACATAACACTGCATGTCAACTATACTCCCATAATAAAAGGGTTTTAATTTAAAAATTAAAAAAATAAAATGATGTAAGCCATAAAAGAAAAGAAAAGAAGCCAAGTAAAATGACATTATGTACCCTGGGGAGATAGCCTGGCTAATTTGGGTTCTATCCATACCTATCAAATATTAACTGACAGAAAACTTTCAAAATTAACTTTAAAAATTAGATTCCCAGATACTCAGGGGAAAAAAACCCTAATGACTATAAAAATGAGACAAAAATTTTGATGGCTTTTTAACTGTATGCCTAATATATGTGACTTGATATTTCACAATAGTTATTTCTTTAATAAAGTTCATGCATAGTGTTAACACTAATTTTTTCCTACAGAATCTGTATCTTTTGCAACTTTTATTCTTAATGATGATGAGTATGATCCATTTTGGAGAGCATAGTTACATTTCTTCTTCACCTGAAGAACATGCAGATATAATCTTTCAACTGGGCATTGAGGCCTTGCCGGCCAGGCGGTTCAACACACTCACAACAGGGGTGCAGTGTTAGTAAACTCTCACCATTTTGCCCTATTTCTTTATTCAGTAAACTAAACTGGATATCTGTCTTGTGTGAATTGACTCCATCCTCACTGTTCTTGTATACTATATCACATGAGTTCAGTTTCTTCCATTGCAAGCAGTAGAAACCAACTTGGGCTATTGTAGGCAAAAAGGAAAGTATTGAAAGAATATCGGGGTTTCCTAGCATAGGCATGAAGCTGAAGAACTGGGTTTGGGGTCAGACTTATCTTTGAGCTCCAGACCTGTAACACTTACAAGCGAATTTCTTAAAGTTATCTCTGATCACTTCCTTCCTTTTCCAGACCAACTTCTCTCCTGCTTAAAACTCTTCCATGGCTCTCCATTGCCCCCAGTATAGTCAGGTATCCTCAACAAGATGTCTGTGACCTTGGCTGACCTTGAATGTGTCGCCTGCGCGAGGACTTCCCCTTCCCACCTCCCATTTGCCACCCAGCCCTCTCCTGCGGTCCTCGTCTTGACTTTGTCAGCATCCTTTTATGCCAAGTCCTCTGTTGAATGCCAAGCTAAAACTTCCCAACTGATTTGCCAAAGTCCAAAGCACTTCTGCAAATGGATTGCAGATATGCCAAAATGGACTTGCCAGAGGCACGAACTGGGCCCATTTACACTTGCAACGGTGTAAAAAAAAAAATACCAGTCAACCCTGCTCTACCCCAGCTCTGCTGATCTCCCCCTTTCAATTGCCTAATGCATCAGCCTTTCCTCCACCTCCAAGCTTTTACTATTCCACAATTCTTTAATTCTCAGTTCTTCTAGGAGGCTTTCTCTGACTTAGCACACCCTATCATTTAGTCCCGCAGACCCTTTTCCTCCGCTTTTTGAAATATTTGTGCACTGAAGATGAAATTACTTTCCTCCGTGCCTGACTTTCCCCTCTCTACCCAGTACAGCAGATCCCCAGCAGCACACTAGATCCCCAGCAGCAAGAACAATGTATCGAATGGACAGTCAATAAATTTTGTGGCTTAATGATTGTTGGCAATCTTGATTTCCCAGATTTAGGCAAATAAAAAGAACAGCAATTATCGTCTTCTATGTGTGTGCTCTTTTAAAATTGTTTTTATGATTAAAGTCCTACCTTATTTGAAAATTTCAAAAAGTGAGGCACTGAAAACATAAAAATCAGCAACATGGCCAAGTGCAACTCACCGGGGGGGATAAGTACTGAGAACTCGGGTTTCCTGCCTTTCCTTGGTGTTAATTAGAAGTTAGGGAAATCTTGGAGCACATCTCTGAGATTTTAAGCCTGAAATCCTGTAAGGCAACTTGAATTCTTTTTTCAGAAGACATGCGTGCCTTCCACAGTCAAAGACAGACTTTTTGGTATCATGATGTACATATTGGCCTGACAAATTATACCGATCACCACATGCTCTTATCACTTGCTGTTGGTCTGTCTGAAATTTCAAACACTTAGGAGAGAGTTGGTGATGAAGATTCTTGATTATGTGTCATCTATCAGTCTTGTGTTTTGATTTAAAAATACTTCTCAAAATGTGTCAATTAACTAGATGGGGGCATCTTTTCATAATGAATTTGTATATCAAATTGCCATGACGTACGGTTAAACATCTTACCCTTTCCTTTGTCAATTGTAATTCAATAAAGCTGAAATTTAAAAATAAATAAATAAGTGCACTCAGCAAAGTTCTTCTAAAAATTTAATTACTTAACTGATTAAAAATGGGAAAAAATACGTTGACAAGGGTGAGAGTTTCAAAAATAAGCTATTGTGATGGTTCAACAAAGAATTTTTTTTTTTTTTTTTACAATTTTATGAACTTGCTGGCTCTCCCCTTGGGTTTTCTCTAATGATTCCTCGCGATTGGTAGAAATAACCAGTTGGGAAAAGTTTCTAGTAGGAAATATGAGGAGGCAAATATAGCAACCAGTGGAATTCTGATTTCTTCTTAATGCATCATGTGACATTTCAGATGATTAACATATGGTACATGAGCACTGGTATGAAAACTGTGCTATTATGTAAAACGTAATACACCAGATAGAAAGTGTGAGCACTTTGCCTGGAAAGTGAATTATCTGGTCTTTCTATTTGTGTTTATCTTCAAAGGATAAATTAAAAGCAGAAGAGGTACTGTATGGATTTAGGATCTAAAAGCCTCTACTGGGGCGCCTGGGTGGCTCAGTGGGTTGTGCCGCTGCCTTCGGCTCAGGTCATGATCTCAGGGTCGTGGGATCGAGTCCCGCATCAGGCTCTCTGCTCAGCGGGGAGCCTGCTTCCTCCTCTCTCTCTCTGCCTGCCTCTCTGCCTACTTGTGATCTCTCTCTGTCAAATAAATAAATAAAATCTAAAAAAGAAAAAATTAAATAAAAAAAAATAAAAGCCTCTACTGTTCTCTGGAAATCGTTCAGCAATGTGAAAGGACAGCATCTTCAGCTGACCAGACAGACTATTCTATTCTCTAGTACTGTTGTTGCATGTTAAGAGGATGGGGTTTAAGAAAAACGTACCCTGACGTGAGGATTTCCAACTTCTAAATATTCGCCATGAACCCTGGGGCCCAACAAAGTTTATTTTAATTTCTGTTCACAATGCCCTATGAGGTGCCGCATACTGAAAGTTTTCTCATTCAGAAAATATTTCAATCTTTCATGGTTTTGCCGTGTTTGTATGAAAGAGGACTCGATACACAGAGAAACGATCTCTTATATGGCCATTTGAAATGTATTTATTTATTTTCATATCACCTGAATTATTTATGTCATCTATTTTGCTACTTATAGAGACAAGGAACTCAAAGGCAATTTTTTAAAGCTAAAAAAGCTTTTTTTTTTCCTCCCATAAACATCAAGCTAGTACTCAGAATGTCCTTATGAGCAATATAATAAAATAAAAGATGAATATTTAATATATAAGTAGAAATAGAAAAATTCACACTTACATTATTGCCATACACCTCAATGAATAAAAGAATTACAAACCGTGAAACTGAAATGTCAAGATGACAAAACCTCCAAAAGGGAAATAGCTCCATTGGCCAAGAATGTATAAATTATTTCCACTTTCAGTACCAGCATAGAGAACCATATAGCATATTTAAAACTTGGAAAATAGGAACTAATTTTAAAGTAGCCTATGTGATGATAGCAATGGGGAATATGAAGTATTTACCATGCCCTGTTCCTTCCTAGCCGTCCCACACATAAATTTTCAGAATCGCCTTTCTTAAAAGCACAGTCCTGAACATGTTGCTTCCCAGGTTACAAATATTCAAAGGCTTCCTCCTACCTATAGGATAGTTTAAAACCTTTTTTTCCCCTTTGGAGATATATACTGAAATATTTACAGATAAATTGATGTTATGGCCGAGCTGTGCTTCAAAATAACCCGGGGGCATGGACAGGAGGGAGGATGTGGAGAGACAGACTGAATAAAACTGGCCAAGAGTTGATCGTCATGGAAGATGGGTGATAACTACGTGGGGTTCGTTATCAGATTTTACCCACTTTTGTATGTTTTGTAAAGATTTTTTAAGATTTATTGATTTATTTGAGAGAAAGTAAGCATGAGCAGGGGCAGAGGCAGAGGGAGAAGCAGTGTCCCCACTGAGCAGGGAGCGGCACGCAGGGCTAGATCCCAAATCCTGGGATCATGACCTGAGCCAGAGGCAGAGGCTTAACTGACTGAGACACCATGTGTCTCATCTGACTGAGACAGATGCCCCCAGTAAAGTCTTTTTTTCAAAAAAGAAAGAAAAATACTTTACATTGACTTGGAAATTTTTCTATAACTTGGGCCTGATAATTTATCATTTCTAAGTTTATAGTCCACTTCTCAAGCCTCAGAAGCCACATTCAAATTCATTGTCAAAAATGTTGTCCCTGAGTGTAAACTTTTCTCAAGTTGGTGCCTTCGTTCAAGTAGTTTTTCCTTCCTGGAAAGCTCTTCTCTTTTAACTTCACTTTTTAGGCTTCATTTTCTGAGGTTGGGTCCCCTCATCTGTAAAATGATGGTGTTAGAAAAACTCCCAACAGCTCTTCCACTCTGTGATGACTCAGCTTGGTTGACAACTCACTCCCACAGAAAGAAGAACGATTTAGGAATAAAGGGCTGATGGGGTGCCTGGGTGGCTCAGTGGGTTAAAGCCTCTGTCTTCAGCTGGGGTCATGATCCCAGGGTCCTGGGATCAAGCCCCGCATTGGGTTCTCTGCTCCGCGGAGAGCCTGCTTCCTCCTCTCTCTCTACTTGCCTCCCTGCCTATTTGTGATCTATGTCTGTCAAGTAAATAAATAAAATTAAAAAAAAAAAAAAAAAAAAAGGAATAAAGGGCTGAGGACCCAACCAGCCATAGTCTGTAGTAGGACTGATAAACACTTGCCATACCCAGTTGTTTGGCAGTTTTTTAAATCAAATTAGGTTTCCTCCCTTTCTTATATTTCATACTTATAAACTTCTTAGAAACATATGAAGTCTGTTTTAAATAGTCTCTAAAGTTTACTTATCAGTATATCAGATGAATTCATAGAATGAGTGTGCCTTAGGGAGAGAAGTAGTTAGAGACAGTCAGATCCTAGGGACTGGCTACTGGAATTTGGTCTAAGAGCATGAGACTCAAGAGACTTTCACAGAAGGGAAGAATGACTAACCTGACTTTGGCTCTCCTCATACAATCTCAGGACTATTCCCCTTTTTTCAAATGACTTAAACGCTTTTGCTGCATGGATTTCCATTATTAAACATTAACTAAAATTATTTGAGAAATAAAAACTCCTAACCACCACTGGATTTAACAAAAGAGCAAGATTTTGGGGGGTGCCTGGGTGGCTCAGTTGGTTAAAGCCTCTGCCTTCGGCTCAGGTCATGGTCCCAGGGTCCTGGGATCGAGCCCCACATCGGGCTCTCTGCTCAGCAGGGAGCCTGCCTCCTCTCTCTCTGGCTGCCTCTCTGCCTACTTGTGATCTCTGTCTGTAAATAAATAAATGAAGTCTTAAAAAAAAAAAAAAAAAAGCAAGGTTTTTTTTTTTTTTTTTTTTTTTTTAATTTTTTATTTTTTATAAACATGTATTTTTATCCCCAGGGGTACAGGTCTGTGAATCACCAGGTTTACACACTTCACAGCACTCACCAAAGCACATACCCTCCCCAATGTCCATAATCCTACCCCCTTCTCCCAAACCCCCTCCCCCCAGCAACCCTCAGTTTGTTTTGTGAGATTAAGAGTCACTTATGGTTTGTCTCCCTCCCAATCCCATCTTGTTTCATTTATTTTTCTCCTACCCACTTAAGCCCCCATGTTGCATCACCACTTCCTCATATCAGGGAGATCATATGATAGTTGTCTTTCTCTGCTTGACTTATTTCGCTAAGCATGATACGCTCTAGTTCCATCCATGTAGTCGCAAATGGCAAGATTTCATTTATCTTCTTATCCTCTGATTATAAAAGTCACACACATTTTGCTTGTTATAGCTTCATGATAATTAGAGAAAATTCCCTTTAATGATTACTCTTTTCTGAAATGTTCTTGGACAATGAGCCAAATGACTTTTGATATATATCTCTGTTCCTATTTGATGAAAAGTACCTCTCCTTACCCACCCACTGGGGTAAGCACTAACAACAGGCAAGTCTGTGCTCTGAGAGCTTGTCTGATATTAAACATCACTGATTGGATCAGGAGATAAAGATTCTGTCCACCAGGATTCTATAATTGGGACTGAAATTAATCAATCTGGATGGGTGATGCAGCCATATTAAATCTGAATTAGAACATGTTTGGTTGATAGTAAAAGAAATGAAAATTCAGATGTGCTTAAACAACATGAAAATAACTTACTGGATCAGAAACTTAGAAGTCCAGAGGAATGATGTTTACTGCATGGCTGGATACAGGTGTTCAAATGACATCTTCAGGACTGGGTTTCTCCATTTCTGAGTTTGTTTTCTTTGTGTTGTCTTCATTCCCAGACAACCTCTTCCCCTATAGAGGAAGTTACCCACCGGGAGCTTCATTCCAATATTCTACCATTTTAGCAATCCTAAAAGAAAGCCCAATTGTTAATTAATTCTTTTAAAATTGTCTGGAAAGATTTCATGGACCTAGTTTGGATGGTGAGTCCACAAACCAAGAGCAAAGGCTAAGGTATTTCAATGCTCTGATTACCCCGTCCAAATCAAAATCCCACACTTGAGGTCAGCTACACCTGAAAATTATGGATGGAAAGTGGAGAAGGAATGGTTCTACAGAGGAAAGTCAAGGTGCTTTGTCTCATCATAGGGCTATATATTAGAAAAAGAGATGATTGTTAATTGGTTAATTAACTATTGGTTAAGTGGCCCCATTAGGGCCAGTCTTGGATTAGTCAGTTCTTGAATAGGAAATATACAAACAAAAGGTTCTTAGCAGAATGGATGCATTGGATGGATATAAACTTGGGCTTTTTGTGATCTAAATGGCTGTGATGTTTTCCCCATCTTCTGACTGGCGGTTGAGCCTTACTGATTGGTCATTGTTTATCTTGACTTAGATTTTGTTGGAAGGGAATGACTAAGGCATTGGGGCCAATAAAATGATGAAGAAAAACATATATAACATTCCTTCATAGTCTAGATAAATATCAAAACTTGGTTTATCAATTTCCTGGCTTAAGTCTCGTGTACTGGGAACAAGTCTGCTTATCCAATATAATATGGTAGCCTACTGATCCAGTGGGCCTTACTGGTTTGTTTGCTTGTTGTTATGGTCTGAATGTTTGTGTCTTCCCGAAATTCATATGCTTAAATCCTAACGCCCAGTGTAATGGTATTAGGAGATGAGACCTTTGGGAGGTGATTAGGCCCCACCCTCGTGAATGAGATTAGAGACCACAGAGAGATTCCTAGTCCCTTCCACCAAGTGAGGACAAAATAAGAAGCTTGCAGTTTGCAATGGAGAAGAGAGCTTTCACCAGAATCCAACCACACTGGCACCCTGATTTTCGACTTTCAGCCTATTATGAAAAATAAATTATTTTGTTTATGAGTCATCCAGTCTGTGATATTTTGTTATAACAGCCTGAATGGACTAAATAATTATTTACTTATCTTTGAAGAAAATGAAATTATACAGACGTAGTATAATGTGTGGATTACCTCTAGTACCATTCAATGTCTAAAGAAGCAGATATACTCAGTTTCTTATTTCTACAAAATAAAAACTCTTTTTGGTTAACTTGAAATAGTTTAGAATACAACCTCCTGAACAATATGGGGGTTTAGGGGGTAGCACCCACCACATATAATTTTGACTCACCCCAAATTTTATTAATATCCTACTGTTGACCAGAAACCTTACTGATAACATAAACAACCAATTAAAACATATCTTGTATGTTACATATATTATATACTATATTCTTACAATTAAGTAAGCTAGAGAAAAGAAAAAAAAATTTAAGAAATGTTTTTAAGAAAATTGTAAGGAGGAGAAAATATATTAACAGTACTGTACTGTATTTGTGGGAGGAAAATCCACATATAGGTGGACTCATACAGTTCAAACTCAAGATGTTTGTGTTCAAGGGTCAACTGTATAAAAATTTAATTCCATTCAAGTCAAGCTTCATCTCCTTCATAAATCCTTTCTTGATCTCTCTACTGTACTCTACTCTATCAATTTCCTTCCACTTTTTCTTCCATCTTCTTTTCCTCCAAAAATATTATTAAATGTGTCATTCAACGAACAATTGTTATGTACCAGGCACTGTGTTAAATATTTTTCATTGATAGATGATCTAATTTATCCCACCCCACAGGTAGGTTGTTGAAGATGATGCTTATTTCCCAAAAACAGAGAGGCCAAAAACCTTGTCCACTATCACATAGCTAGTGATCAAGCCTAGCTTTGAACCCAAACAGTTGATTCCTGAGCCCACACCTTCAGCTACTTCCCTATACAACCTCTCACAGCACTTTAGTTTGTGCCCCTTATCTATAGCCCAATGCCCAGCATGTAGTAAGCACTCAATCAATGATTATCATTGTTTTCTTTATTATTACATTACAATGTTAGGCTCTCAAAAAAATGTCCTGTATTTTCTTCCTCTCATAGCACAGCCCCCTACAACTTTGGAGGCATGCATAACGCTTCATGTGTTATTGAATTTAATCTCTCAGACAGACCAGAAGTGGAAATCTGCTAATTATCATTTGGTCTACCAGTAGGAGTAATGCACACTCTTTTCAAATTTAAGAAACAGAGATCTTTTGTAATTTCTTCAATTTCATAAATGTACTAATTATTTCAACTCTTGGCTACTTATTTTTTTTTACTGTTAGAATTGCTGTTATTAATTATTACATACATGTTTCTTCCCTTGCTCAACTCTTCCAGTTCTTTTTAAGTTTTCATTTAAATTCCAGTTAGTGAACATACATATAATATTCACTTCATGTGTACATTATAGTGACTCAACACTTCCATACAACACCTGGTGCTCATCACAGCAAGTGTGCTCTTTAATCCCCATCACCTGTTTCACCCATCCCCCCTCCCACTGCCCCTTCTGGTAACCATCAGTTTGTTCTTTAGAGTTAAGAGACTGTTTCTTGGTTTGTGTGTGTGTGTGTGTGTGTCTCTCTCTCTCTTTTTTCCCCTTTGCTTGCTTGTTTTGTTTCTTAAATTCCACATATGAGTGTAATCATATGTTATTTGCCTCTCTAACCAACTTTTTTGCTTAGCATAATCCTTTCTAGCTCTGTTCATGTCATTGCAAAAGGCAAGATTTCATTCTTCTTTATATGGGTAATATACTTGGCTTTTTTTTTTTTTAATTTAGCTTAATTTTATTTTCAGTGTTCCAAAATTCATTGTTTATGCACCACACCCAGTGCTTCATGCAATACGTGCCCTCCTTAATACCCACCATCAGGTTCAACCAACCCCCACCCCCTCCCCTCCAAAACCCTCAGTTTGTTTCTCAGAGTCCATAGTCTCTCATGGTTTGTCTCCCCTTCCGATTTCCAGGTTACAAATATAAGATGGATTCTCTAGAACACATTCTCAGATTCTCATCAGATTTATTGTCATTTCATTTTATTTTATTTCCAGCTATATCAAGATATAATTGGCATACAACATTGTGTAAGTCTAAGGGGTACAATGTAATGATTCAATACACATATATATTGCAAAATGAGACCTTTTTATTTTATTGAGATTAATTTTATTTTTTATCATAACATTTTCCAACTATTTTTAATGCTGACTTACGAAATAATGAGTATTATTCTATAATTTAAAGTAGAACTAAGATTAAAATTGAAGTGTGTTAGGAGAACACTGACTACATTTAATGCACTAGAAAAATCTTTCAAGTTTTGTCATTTTTGAAAATATATCCCATCTTCTTGTGGACATCTTGTACACCAAGAAAGACCCCAGGTTACAGATTACACAGTTACGGCAACTGAGGACTTTACTTCTAAGACATTTGGGGGTCATTTTTAATATATGTGGTAGGCAAAAGTCTAAAATGATTCCTTAAGATTTCCCACTCTAATATGATGAGCCCTGATTACTTATGTTACATGGCAAAAGGGATTTTGCAGGTATTGTTAAGATCACTAATCAATTGACTTTGGGTTAATCGAAATGATTATCTGGGCAGGCCTAATCAATCACATGAACCCTTTAAAAGACAATGCTTTCTCAGTCTAGTGGCTGAAGACGTCAGAGATTTGAAGCACAAGGATTCAATACACTCTGCTGGCTTTAGGATGGAGGGGGCCACATCCAGGGACCAAAGAACAGCTTCTAGTTTCTGAGGCCAGAACCAGCAACAACCACAGGAACTGGATTCTACCAATAACCTGACCGACCCTGGAAGCAGAATCTTCTCTAGAGCCTCCAAAAAAGAACCATGTGCCACCTTGATTTGGGGCTTGTAAGACCCGAGTCAGAGAATCCAATCAAGTACACCCAGACTTCTGATCTACTGAACTGTGAGATAATGTTATTTTAGGCTGCTAAATTTTGTGACAATTTGTTGTTTTTTTTGTTTTGTTTTTAATTTTTGACAATTTTGTATACAGCAATAAAAAACTAAGGCAGGCTTTTTTTTAATTGAATGACCTATATAAAATTGCCAGTATTCACTGGTTTTTATCCATATAAATAATAATTTCATTTGATTCATACTAATACTATTTGGATGTATTCAATCTGATATTATTTGGTTGATGGATTCTTAAAACCTTGACATCCTAGGAAGACAACCATAAATAAATAAATAAATAAACAAACAAATAAACACACATACATATTTATCTCACTTCCTATCCTTTAATCTCCAAAATGCACACATCAAAACATGTATATATTTGATCATTTCGTCAGTCTTACACCAGTCTTAAAACCAGAGAAAAGGTCTCCTACCTCTATTTTGAACTCATTACCAATGTTGAGATATGGTTAAGCTTTTGTCTGTTCTCAAATGTAATCTTCAAGTATTTGAGGTCAGAAACTGTATGTTCATTTCCAATATAATTTTTTTTACATAATACTCTCTTAATAAATGAACATTTCAATCTTTAGGTTTCCAATGATGACCCTTTGTAAGTCAAAAGGTATATAACTCAGTTATGCAGAATGAGATGGGGAATTTTTAGTGTGACCTTGGCTGGGCATGGCATGTTCATAGATTGAAAATTAATTTTTTTTATTCTAGGAAATAAAAGAGCAATTGAGGAATGTAGTAAGTTCCCATGCACAGAAACAGGACTCCAAAGAACTGTTGATTGAGCTGAAAATTCAGCAGAGCATATCATCCTTTCACAACAGCTCATGAAAGCATTTAAGAACAAAAAGGGGCAGAAGAATCTTCATTGGCAGAAAGAATCACAGCAATTGTTTTCTTTACAAAGCATGTATTTTTCTTTACTCTTTACATATGCAGACCAAAAGACTCAAAAGGAGAACTCAGGGCAAGTAGAATGTTCTGTTGACGCAGTGAGGATTTTGAGAAGAGTGAAGACCAAACAGCTCCTCCTAGTTGTCATTGAGGGTGTGGCATTTATTATGGAACGAGGGAACGTGTTTCTAGTGAAGCCTAACTCCGAGAAGCTGTGAAGACAGTAGTCATGTGTTCTCACCATTGTTGCCTTGATGACTCTAAATCAGTGTTGCTCCACCCATTTAGACAAAAAAGGGGCTGTGGCTAATTTATAAAACTTATGGCCAATACAGTAGACTCCATCAACTTACCAAATCCTCAGGACCATACTTCCAAATAGAAGTGTCCATTTTTTGGGCAGGTTTCATACATGAGTTTCCTCTTATAAATTTTAGAATCTCCCAGGTAATTTTACCAACAAAATTTTGATCATTTCAAGTATTATTTAAGTATGATACATAGAAACTATTTTCAGAAGTAAAAAGGTATACTAATAGAATAAGATACTTCTATTTGCAAGACCCTTTTTAAATCCCATTAGAAAATGGATATGATTCTCAACACTTTAACTTGTAAAAATTCATTTCCAATGGTCTTTTTCTTCCCCTAATCTATTTTAAACATTCCTGATTCTTTTCTACTACTGTAAGCAGAGGCATGATAGTTTTCATATATTCTATTAACTAACATAAAAGAAAAAAAAAAAACTTTGAAAGAGTTGACAACACTACGTATTTCCGTAGCTCTTACAGAATATTAGAATCGGAAAAGAATTTGGAAGTCACCCAACACAATACAAGCATGAATGATTCTCCTTCAAGTACCCTCACCAAGTGATTGTACAGCCCTTTTGTGACTACGACAGCCCATTTCAGTCTTGGATAGCTCTCACCATCGAAAAGTTCATCCTTATATTGAAATAAAATGCTTTACCTCCCTATAATTTCTATACATTGTCATGAAAGTCAAACTGTACTTAAAGTTGTAGCTATTTTGTTCTTAACTTGTTAGTTATAATTTCATTATGGGTCTTTATCTAGTCACTGAAAATTCTGGCCAACATACTCATTCTATCAAATTACATTCTGCATTGTACACTGACATGTATTTCCACAGAAGCAATTCCCATAAGTAGGCTTTTAATTTCCAAGTGGTATAGTCTTAAACATTGTCTCCAGAGCCGTTTCATTCTTGAAATTCATGCAAAGCCATTTCTCAAATTTCTCCTGGAACGCTCACATGAACCCAGCCTGTGAAAATGAGTTATATAGGGCCTTTGAAGTCAAGGGTGTTTTAATTCCTCCAAATAGAAACGTTAAAACTAAAATGTCAGAATGAGTAATAGTAATGCTAATACAGTGAATACTGAAGATAAATGTTAAACATGTGCACACATTTCTTTGCAAAGAGCATCAACAAATGTAGAACCAAGAGTGGTTTCGTTAGAGACGAATCTACCTGGAAAGTTACATTAAATTGTATCACATGCCATATCTTGGCATTCTCTAAGATTTATTTAGTAATGACTATGTGGGTAGATTAAGTAAAGAAGCATCTTTACCCTATTCCTGATGGTTTTCTGTAAGCACAGTCCTGGTAACTCTGGTTGACATTTTTCTCATTTTGTCTCTCCTCTGGAGAAGTGGAGCGGCTTATTGAATTGGTAAATTTTGGAAAGAATAATCAGATAAGCCTACTGAACTCTGAACGCCTAGGGATGGAGCCTGGTCATTGAGAGCTTTACTGCTTCTCGTTCCTCCATGCATCTGGTCTTGCTGGGACAGTCACATGCCCTCTGTGGATCACTCCAGTCCAGTGGGGCCTTCAATGGGCAGATGAGTCTCCCTAATTCCAGGCACAGTTAGCAAGCCTATGTCAATCCCTCTGTGAATCATTTCTCCTGTTTTAGCCCTCATTGGCCATCTCTTTAGGATGCAGGCTGGAAGAGATGGCTGTTTTTGTTTTTGTTTTTTAAGATTTTATTTATTTATTTATTTAACAGACAGAGATCACAAGTAGACAGAGAGGCAGGCAGAGAGAGAGAAGGAAGCAGGGTCCCCGCTGAACAGAGAGCCTGATGAGGGGCTCAATCCCAGGACCCTGAGATTGTGACCTGAACTGAAGGCAGAGGCTTAACCCATTGAGCCACCCAGGTGCCCCAAGATGGCTGTTTTATGAGCTGCACTGTCCATCTCCAGGGAGCCCAAGGAGAGGAAATCACAAAGTAGAATAACAAAGATTTTCTGATGACTTAAACAGAGGGGAAAAACGAAGTTTTTACTCTTGCTAGAGATAAAGCTTTATTTCCTCACCTTTTCTCTTAGAAACAAAGCAAGTTGAGATACAAGCCCATATCCCCAATATTCTGGATATATGTAAAATATGTACATGAATATTTAGCAAGTATAAATGTGAACTTATATTCAGCCATTGTTGAAAGTGAAGTTAAAAAATTGTAATTGACAAGAGCTGCTTTGTAACAACGTAATTGTTTAGCCCAGGAATAAGAAATAATCTAATTCAACAAACTCCTTTTACATATGGGACGCCTGGATGGCTCAGGTTATGATCCCAGAGTCCTGGGATTGAGTCCTGCATCGGGCTATCTGCTCAGTAGGGAGCCTGCTTCCTGCTCTCTCTCTCTCTCTTTCTCTGCCTGCCTCTCTGCCTACTTGTGATCGCTGTCTGTCAATAAATAAATAAAATTTAAAAAAACAAAAAAACAAAACAAAAAACAAAAAACCTCATTTTACATAGAAGGAAACTGAGGACCAGAGATTTTTTTTTTCCTTAAGTGTAATCAGGGTGACACAGATATGTGTACTGATAAATCAAGGACCAGAGTGCCAATTATATAAAGCAGCTAATTGATAAATATGAAACCAAAAGCTACCTTACATACCACCCTAAGGAACACCGTTACAGACCTTTGCAAAATACTAATGACGTAGACAGATATAATTTTATCCAGTTTTTACAAAAGAGGGTGATTCAGTAATAAAAATCAGTACTTCTCCTGAACTCATAAGGCAATTGAAGACTAAAATTAATAATCTAATTTTTATCAGTCCTTCCTATACCAGATTCCACATACTTAATATTTGACTGTGCGTCACTTATTGAGTAATTATACATTGAGATATATACCTTGTATATATACAAAACATTCCATTAAGTTCCAACACAATGGGGCACCTGGGTGGCCTTAGGCTTGGGTCATGATCTCAGGATCCTGGGATGGAGCCCCTCATTGGGCTCTCTGCTCAGCGGGGAGCCTGCTTCCCTCCTCTCTCTCTGCCTGCCTCTTTGCCTACTTGTGATCTCTGTCTATCAAATCAATAAATAAAATCTTTTAAAAAAAATCCCAACACAAAAACATTTTCTGTTTGGGTAACAAGGACCTTTAGACCACGCTGCGCAACTATGATTCTTAATGCCATGCCCCAGGACCTAAAAATCAACACAGTTAAGGCAAGAATTATGCAAATTATATATAACAATGGACCTTCAACACAGTTTGTCGCAGTTGTTGTTGTCCATATTAATGACATCTTGTGACTGAAGCTTTAGGTAGCGTGCCGCAAGCTCTCCCATCTCACCACAACGGCGCGAGCTTTCCGCCGCATCGCCATCCTGGTCGTGAACAGTAATAAATAATGCGCCCATTTTCACTCAGATTGTTTTATGCGCTATGAAGTCATTTGAACCTTACCGTCTTCTTTCACATCAGCAATTCTGACAAGAGACTTTTCTTCGAATTTTGCTGCTTAGGCAAGAATCCAATATTGAAGCGGCAGACGCGAAAGCATAAAAATGAATCAGGAGCGCTGCAGTGTCGTTTGGGAGAATGGCAAAAAAGAAATACAGCATCGCAAGTCAAAACAGACTGAGGGCCTAAAATCAGAGGGTGAGGGGCCTTTCCATACCGCTATGAGAACTGACTTACTCCAGGAGTCTCACCTCTGGCTCGCGGGAGCGTCGATGTCTAACCTCCTGTCTGGGGGGCTCCGCCTCAACGCTGGCGCTGAGCTCCCTTCTGCGCTCCATGCTTGGGGGAAGGATACAATGGAATGCAAGGACCCCCTGCCCTTTGGGGGTTTATACTTTGGGTGGGGCGAGGAAAACTAAACAGCTGAAATAAGCAAACCACAATTTCAATGTAAAATCTCTTAAACAACTTCCACCCAAGCCAGGCACCGCATTAACTTGCGCTCCACTTCCTCTCCATAGAACATAACGGTGATGCCACGCACGCTAGAAGCCATGGTCCTGGCCTGCCACGGATCCTCTTCTGCTCCCATCAGACGGGCTGTGTATTTACCAGGGGTCAGTTGTCGGGTACCGAACTGTTTATTCCATTTGTACTTGTCCTTATAATCATGCAATTTAATTAAAAAAAAAAAGTTTAGAAATTTTAGACTTTTGTTTTTATTTATTATTTATTTTATTTATTTATTTGATAGAGAGAGAGAGATCACAAGCAGGCAAAGAGGCAGAGAGAGACGGGTGGGGGGTGGGGAGAAGCAGGCTCCCCACTGAGCAGAGAGCCCAACGCGGGATTCAATTCCGCGACCCCCGAGATCACTACCCAAGGCCAAGGCAGAGGCTCAACCCACCAAGCCACCCAGGCGCCCCTAAATATTTTTGAACCTTTGAAATCAAAGTGTGAAGAAGAGCACTTGAAAATTAATGTGAATTCCTTTGGGAAAACATAATAAAATGGAGAATATAAAATAGTGTTTTTGAATTGGGTGTGAGGAAGACAACTAAAAAAAATTAGAAGAAATAGTATAGTAATCTGGAAAGATACTTCACTCAGATGGTCTACATCACAGGTCAACAAACTTTTTCCTAAAGTGACAAATAATAAATGATTTCAGTTTTGTGGTTCATATGGTCTCTCTCTCTGCATAACATTGTCACTGTACCAAGAAGGCAGCCATAGACAATATGTTAAAAATGGGCATGGCAGTATTCCAGTAAAATTTCACTGAGGAACACTGAAATTTGAATTTCATATGATTGTCTCATGTCATAAAATATTATTCTTTTTGTTTTCTCAACCATTTAAAAATCTAAAATCTGTTCTTAGCTTACACACTGCACTAAAACAAAACATGAGCTAGATTTGGCCCCTACGTTTGTTGATTAAAAAAAAAAAAAAGACAGGAATTTGGGATTGCTGCATTAAAAGGCATATGCATTTTGGTTTTAGTGTTTATTTAATTTCATTTAATGCAGTATAGCTATGGTATCGTTTTGAATATTTTTCCCAAGTATACATTAGATCATCAGCACATTCTAGAAATAATCACAAGTCCTCCCTTTGGATTTCTGACGTAGTGTCTACCATGCCCTCGTTGTCCAAACGTCCTCTTGGTCAGGACATGTTGAGATATTTGAGCTCTAGGATAAGACTTTTGTTTCCTTCCCAAGGAGCTGAAATAAACCTTGCTTGCCAAAGAGAGTTTGCCGGTTTGGTAGTGGAATTCTCTCGCTTGTCCTGCCCTCTCATTGTCCTTCTAACTCTGAAAGCTACTGAATTAGAGAAAAGTACAACATCTATCTCCAATTACTAGAATAATTAAGAACATGCAGTTCAAATCAAGTGTCTTGACAGTTCTTTTCCTTATTATTTTGCTTTTTTTCAACTTTATTCTGTATCAAGATGTAATTAGGTCTAAGTTAATAATGAAAAGCAGCTCTTCTCTTACCCCGTCACTCCTCATCTTTCCTTCCTCCATCATGCTACCCACTCCCTCAAACATAATCCCTTTTCTCTCATCGTTCCAATTCCACCATAATTTCTAATAAAATCAATATTCAGAGTTTCTGCTACCCTAGTTTTTTTTAATTTGAGTGTTACTTTTTGCTCTCTGAATGCCCATACACCTATAAATACTTTTTTTATTCATATAATACATCTCTTCTCTCTCTACAGCCACTGATTTTCAGGTTTTCATTTATTTTGTTTTTCATTTTCTTCTACTTTTTGCACTGTCACTCATCTAAATCTTTTTGCTTTGTCTTTTGTAAGTCCATTCTGATTGTTCTTCATGTCAGAGGTTTTCCTTCAATGTCTGGTGACCTTTGGCTGTTCATTTAGATTTACAGTCGAGGCACCAAAAATGTAATTGAAGGCTCTCTGCCCATGATGGAGCTTATCGATGGACTGGCATCACTGTAGGTGACGGGTTGGCATCTGGCTATTTCATTGCATCTACAGATCACCCTTTCCAAAGAGACTCAGTCCAGAAAGTCAGTCTCCCACTTGCCACATGGAAAGTAAGCATGCAGAATTTCAGTCAATCCTCTTGCTTCAGCCCAGGATTTCGCCTCTACCACTCTTCCTGCCACTGTGTTTGGTGTTTCTGGCTCTATCCATACAGTCAGTCAAATTCCTGGCTCCTGCCTGGATGACGTGAAGGAGGGGTGTTTGGGTCCTTGGCTGGGTGGAGTAGGGGAGAGATTGAAGAGGGTGTCAAGTTCCTGCTTACAGAGAGACGTTCAAATACTTTTCAGTCCTTTTCTTCCCCACCTTCAGAGGTATCTGGTGCCTCTACTTATTGACAAGTGTTCTTGAATGTTTCTTGAACATAACTCAGTTTTCTTCTTATTGGCCCGCAGCCTTTAGTTCCGTGACTTTAATTATCACTTTTCCATCTGCTTTCCTTCTTTCAAAATGTTGATTTCTTTTATCTGCTGTCTTTTTAGTCTCTTTATTATTGCAGTTTTTTTTACTGTTTTTCTCTCTGAAATATGGTGCTAGTGTGGTTTCAGGAGTGTGTAGAAGAAATACACATGCTCTGTCTATCATGTTTTAGTTACGTGCATTTTGAGTGTTACCAAAATGCCCTTTGAAAAGAATGCTCCAATTTATACTTCCTAAATCTGTACACATGCATAGCTTTTTTAAATGAACACATTTGCCAATAGCTTGTGAATCTTACTTTTTTCATCCCTGCCAACTTTTTACTAAACTTTATGTTCCTTAAGAGTAAGACCTATGTCTTGCCTGCTTTTGCACACAAAATGCAAATGTTGTTTCCTGCACAGAACCATTTGCAGGAAAGAGCATGGACCAAAAAGTCAACCACCCCAGCTCTTCAGTGACTAAGAATTTGCCTTTGGCCATGTTATGTCATTCCTCTAGAGCTCTGGCTATTAATCTGAATTCAATGCTACATTCTTCTTAGTGTTATTATTCTAGGTGTGTGTGTTGGTTTGCTAGGGCTGCTCTCACAAAGCACACACACACACAAAACTGAGTGGCTCAAACAACAGATATTTATTGACCCCCAGTTCTAGAAGTCCAAGATAAAGTTACCATAGGATTGGTTCCTTTTGAGGGCCGAGAGGGAAAAATCTGTTCCAGGCCTCTCCTCTAGCTTCTGGTGGGTTGACAGCAATCTTTGGCATTTCCTGCTTATAAATGCATCACCTCAATCTCTATCTTCATTTTCCCATGGTGTTCTCCCTGTATATGTCCATCTTAAATTTCCCCTTTTTGCAAGGACACCCATAGTATTGGACTAGGGCTTACCCTAATGACCTCGTTTTAACTTGATTACCTCTGTAAAGATCATATTTCCAAATAAGGTCACATTCTGGAGGACTAGGGGTTAAGATTTCAATATTTGAATTTAGTTAGAGAGAAACAATTCAATACATAACAGTGCACTAGGCAGAGGCTCAAAAATATTTGATGGATGACCTGAATCTCTTATTTATAAATAAATGGTAAAATACCAGATGAGTTTATCATAAAAGTGAACATTCTCCATGTACATATGGATAGCCAGAAAAATAGAAGAAACAAGCCAAACTGAAAACAGCAGTGCAAAGCTGGTCAACCAAGCCCATGAAGTTACCAGCAACAGGACAACTCAACTACTGGCCGTGTGAGGAAGACTGAGGCAGGCCCCACCATATCGGTTAACGTGGAACTGGGCTACTAGAAAAAGATGATCAACCACACTGAGGCTTAAAGAAAGGAATGCATTTCTTTTTCATGCAGTGGTCTCGGACCATGAATGGTCAGTGACCAGGCTGTATTCCTCATGATGATTCAGGCCCCAACCGTTTCCCAAGAGATTTTTTTCCTCTACATGATGAAAGCTGGATGTTCTCCCATGCTTGCATTTCAGCTGGTGGGAAGGAATAAAGTAAGCTGGAGGAGGTATGCCCCTCGAACTAAGTCCCAGACCCCACAGTAGCAACACGTCATGTCTCACATTCCACGGGTGAGAATTATTTCCGTTGCAATTCCTAACTGCAGCGGAAGCTATAAACCGTGGTCTGGTTGTGCACAAAGAAAATGGATCTGGATGGATGCTCTCCATCATATTCCTTAGAGAACTTCAAATAAGAGAAATTTATTTATTTTTAAAGATTTTATTTATCCACTTGAGAGAGAGAGAGAGAATGAGAGAGAGAGAGCAAGTAAGCACCAGCTGGGAGAGAGGCAGAGGGAAAGAGAGAAGCAGACCCCCTGCTGAGCAGAGAGCCCAACATGGGGCCTGATCCCAGCACCTGGAAATCATGACCCGAATCGAAGGTAGATGTTCAACCATCAGAGCCACCCAGGTGCCCCCAAATTTAAAAAGTCTTTTTAGTGGGAGTGAATTCAATGCCTACCATCAAGGACTTCACAGTGCTATTGGGAAGAAAAGAAACTTATTTTTTAAGGAGTCAGTCTATTTGGAAAAGAATGTAAGCATAACCAACATGAGAAGGAAAAATCAGATTGGTCTAGAGTAATCAGAGAAGGTCTATAATTATTATCACTGCAACTAATAATCATAATTTTCTCATTGGTTTTCTCACTTGCACATAGAGACAATAATCATCAGTAACAACTTCACACAGAACACAATTTATATCACCTTACTTACACACTAATTATATTAAGGGATAATAGATGCTGAGATGATCTGTCAATTAGCTTAATAACCATTTAATTCAACACCTAGAGAAGCCATGGTTATAGCGTTTGTTTCCTGTGGTGTCTTTTCCCTGGATTTGAGCTTAGATTTTCTTCTGATTTCAGTCTTTGCTATCATGTTCCAAGAGAAAAAAATTTGTTTTCAAAGAGCAAACTGGTAGAAAAGGAAATAATGTCTTATAAACTAAAAGGAAATATTAAGACAATAGTGAAAGAGAATATGTAATATGTAATATTCTCTTGTGCTCACTCTCTCTGTCAAATAAACAAATAAATCTTAAAAATAAAGTAATACCGTTATTGGGCACAAAATAAAAGAGACACAAAACTAAAAATGAGTAATAGAACTTCAAGCTATATTTGAAGGAAGGCATAGTATTTTTTTCAACTTATTGATTAATAGATTTAAAATCTCTGAAAACTGAAAAGGCCTCCCACTTTCAGCTAACATAAGATCAGAGGAAACAAATTTACAACCTCACCTGAAACAAACAAACAAAAAAAGTAGAGAGAGAGGGAAATTGAGAGAGAGGAGGGAAAGGTATATGAAACCATAGTCTTCAAGACACTGGGCATCAGGCAACAAAGGACTGTGATTCTTAAGAGACCCAAAACAATTGAAGTGAGGAAAAAACAAACTGTAAACTGTACTTAAACAAATTTGAAAATTTTGCAATTCAAAAGACACCAGTATAAAAAAAAAGACAAGTTACACACCAGGAGAAAGTATTTTCAAAGCATATATCTGATAACTTGTATTGAGAATACATAAAAAGTTCTCAAAACTCAATAAAAAAAGAAAAAACTAAAAATAAGAAAAAGATTTGAAGAGCCCCAAAAGAAGATATATAAATGGCAAGTGAGCACATTGAAAGGTGCTTGACATCGCTAGTAATGAAGAAAATGCAAATTAAAATCATAAAGGAAGCCACTATATACTAATTAGAATGGATAAAATGTAAAAGATGGATCATTGTAAGTCTTGACAAGGATGTTAAGAAAATGTAATCTTAAAAAAAAAAAAAAGAAAATGTAATCATTGCTGGTGGGTATATAAAATGGTGCAACTAGTTTGGAAAAGCATTTGGCATTTTCTTAAAATGTTAAAAAATACACTTATGATATGATGCAGCCATTTCACTTCTAAAGAAATGAAAGTATATGTCCAACTTGTTGCATGCAAGTATTTTTGGCTGTTTTTATTTCTAGTCATTAAAAACCACTCAAATGTCCGTCAACAGATGAATAGATGAATCTATCATGGTTTATCTATTTAATTGGATACTATTTAGTAATAGAAAGAATGAAGTATCACTACAAGCAACAGGATAGATGAATCCCAAAATAATCACACTAATTGAAGAAGTCTGGTATAAATTAATATATATGTTTATATATTGTATGGTTCTGGTTATATAAAACTCTAGAATATGCAAACTAATACATAGTGACAGAAAGCAGATTAGGGGGACAGACAAGGCAGGAGGGATGGGATTGTCCGAGGGAAACCTTTGAAGGTGATGGATATGTTCACTATCTTAATTGTGGTGATCATTTCTTGGATGTACACATACCCCAACACTTACCAAATTGTACATTTTAAGTAAATGCAACTGATTATATGTTAATTATACCATTAAACTGTCAAAAAATCTTAAGGGAATATTTTAAAGAAAACATGTCCATGTTTTTCAAATTTTTAAAAATTCTTGGGGCACCTGGGTGGCTCAGTGGGTTAAAGCCTCTGCCTTTGGCTCAGGTCATGATCTCAGGGTCCTGGGATCGAGCCCCACGTCGGCCTCTCTGCTCAGCAGGGAGGCTGCTTCCTCCTCTCTGTCTCTCTGCAGGCCTCTCTGCCTACTTGTGATCTCTGTCTATCAAATAAACAAATAAAATCTTTAAAATTTTTTTTTTAAATTAAAAAAAATTTTCTCACTGTAGCTCTCTCTAGATAATCTGTTATTATTTGGGAATAATCAAAATTGCAATTTGCTGGAAGTCTAGGTTGTAACTTTAGGCAATTTTAATTAACCCACAATTAAATAATAAATTTGATAATGAAGAGACAATGGGGGTGCTTGGGTGGCTCAGCTGGTTGAGCTGCTGGCTCTTGATTTCAAACCAGGTCCTGCCCTCATGGTCTGTGAGGATTGAACACACCCCCACCCCTTCACCCTCCTCCCCCTCCTTCCCCGCCTCCCCCCCTCCCCTGCCTGCCTAGATCTCCATGCTCAGAGTCTGCTTGGATATTCTCTCCCCCTGTCCCACCCCGTGCTTGTGGGCTCACCCGCTCTCTGCTCTCTGAAATAAATAAATAAATAAATCTTTAAAAAAAGAAGAAGAAGAAGAAGAAGAAACACACAATGGAAAGACAAAGACTTTTATAAGTAAAGGAGACCACCTTCTAATTTGATACATTGTGTGCCTAAACTGAAAAACACTTCCTCAGAGAGGTTAGAAAGTACCAGAACAACTTGATGTTCTAATAATTCATAGTTAGTACTGCTCCCTTCCAAACTGAAATGAATTTATAATTTGGGTCTGTAAGCATATTATTTTTCTTCAAAATTTAATTGGACAAAGGAAATGGGAAGATTAAATGAATGTGTTAAGTGGGTAAGCTATCGAGAGTCTTTCTAAAATTGTGTACAACTGACAAAAATGTGACCACTAAGCTGTAAAAAATAGAGGATAAACTATCAAGGATCTTTCAAATGAGCTGTAACGGATCACAGAGCTGATGAACACATTATAATTACTTTTAATTTCCAAATTAACCTAAAAATAAATGATTTTCTAGTTTTTAAAAGATGAGGAAATTGAAAAATCAACAAAACTCTATAGGAAATTCAAACCATTTTATGAAAAAATGTGTTTCTAAATATCATGTTGTATTCTAAAATTAAAGATATGACAGACAATTGCTTGTTTTTGATGGAGAGTCTCTGAAAAACTTAAATGATTGCTGATCCATCAAGTTTGCCCAAGAAAGTTTTGTTTCTGCTAAGGAATTTCTGTACACTAATTATTGATAAGACCTTGGAGTTTACTGCTCAACGAAGCAGAGAAATCCAAATAAGCTTTCCTTGACTTTGCAAGCTCTTGGCTAAATTATTTCAGTATCTAAAATGAATTCAAAAACAAAGCTCATCTTTACATATATGAAAAATGTGTAAAAATCTTTAGCTTTCACATATATGACATTTGTAGATTCACGAGGGACTTCTAAAGATAAATTTCTGTTTCTAATGTGGTAAGGCTCTTTCTTGAGTCTTCTTTGTATGAAAAAATTTCTTGGTGGATAAATCAAATTATTTCCAAGAGAGTCAGGAAGTTACCACATGTATACTTAAAAATAAAATCCCGTTTTCTTTTCTTTATAATCGTATAATCATTAGATCATTTGTTCCAATCATGAGAGCATTTTGCTCTGGGAAAGACAGAGTAGTTGAGGGCTACATATTCAGCAGAGAGAGACCAAAAAAAAAAAAAAAAAAAAAAAAAGTAGAAAAGAAAAAAAAAAAGGCCAAGACATGGGAAATGCAAGGAGAAAGCACTGAGTCATATTATTTGCTAAGTTTGGAAAATAATTCATGTGCCCTAAATCTATTTGGCTATAATTTGCAACTTAAACCATAGCTTGAACTATTCATGTCATCATTAGAAACTGTATTGTCAGAGTTCATGAGGAAACAGAATTCAAATGATTTGCCCTGAAGTCTTTCAGGAGAAAATCCCTTTGGCAAAGGACCTGGTAAAGAGGTGTGGGCATGGCCAAGGAATGAAGGGCTATCAGAGACTCTAAGGGACTGGCAAAGAGTGAAGTTTTGTCACTTCTAGAGCTGCCATCATAGGAGGATGCCAACGAGAGCTGGAGCCTCAGAAAACAGTCTGGCAGGAGATGTGGTTCCGGACGAGTGTTCCTCCCCATTTCTTTTTAGTTATTACCTCTACCATAACCTCCCCTCTCCCTCCAAAAGTTAAATCTAATTCAAATTCTACCTAAAGAAATAAATTAACAGCGAAGAATGAGCTTTTATTAGGTACGGTTGAGTTGTCTTTTGTTTGGTTGGTTGATTGGTTTTTTAACTCCTACCCACACCTCAAGAACCAGTTTTCACTCTCTTGGGGGCACTATTGCCCTCTCTGAGAATGTTCTAGAGAGAGGCAACTGCCGCCTGAAGTGTGGCCCTGAACTGTGGAGCGGGCTTCAAAAGAAGCAGAGGATTCTGCCGTACAAGGGTCAGCCCCCAGCTGCAGAGCAGGGCAGTGAAGGGCACAGCATGGAGATCTGGTGGGACTTAAAAAAGTCACTATCCAAGAATGTTTCCAAATCTCTTAAAACTTGTATGAGGCAAATGTCTTTGGGGGAAGCCCAGTGCGTCCTGGCCAAGAACATGGATTTTGTGTCAGGAAGACCTTGACTGAGGTTCCAGCCTTGTTCCTCTTTTACTGCACAAGGGTTGAGGACCATCTTCAACCTCTCAAAGCCTCAGAGAGAAAAATGGGGCTATTTATATCTATTTCTGGCAGTTGCTTTGACAGTAAGCTAAAATAACAAGGGCAGAGCACTTAGTAATGTGACTGGCTGGATAAATAATCCCTCGATGTGAATGCGAGAGCCCTTCTCATCTGTTCCTTCTCTCCTTTCATTCATACGTGCCAAGTACTTACTCTATGATGCCTTGTGCTCTGTGCTGGCCACACGGTAAACACAACAGAGCTTCCGTCCCACCGTGCTTGGAGTCCAGTGGAGTCTGAGGTAACGGTCCTCCATGTGTGATTCGGAATATCAAAACATAATCAGACTTTTGACAGGAAATCGGTTCATGAAAGAATGCCCCTGGATGCCACAGGTGATGTATCAGGTAGCAGCATTGTGTGTGACATCTTCTGAAGAAATGACTGTCATGCTGAAGAAATCATCCACTCAATTCTTGAGCCACTTGCTTGACCCATACCTTTGTTCCAGAAGGGGATCATTCAGTGATACCACAATTTCAACAAGGCTGGAGATATAGAACACATCACTCTAAGCCTCAGACCCTTGTATCTAAGAGTGAGTGAGTGGAGGACAGTATTTACCTCAGAGGGTTGTCGATGGTTAAATGGGGGGAAAAAAAAAAGAAAAAAAACAACAACCCTAAAAACCACATACAAAAACCACTTAGTATAGGGTCTAGCTCAAAGTAAGTTCTTAATGAAATCTAGCTAATTAAACGTATTTCTCTTCAGGTGCTAGAATCTTTATGACCTGATGCAGGCACTTCAGCTTGCCTTTGTTTTCCATGTTTGACACAGTAATAATTTTAGAATTTTCTTTTTTTAAAGATTTTACTTTTAAGTAATCTCTATAGCCAACATGAGTCTCGAACTCACGACCCCGAAATCAAGAATCACACACTCTTCTGACCGAGCCAGCCAAGCGGCCCAATGTAGTAATGATTTTAAATATTTATTACATCTCAGTAAAATTTTTATAGTTAATGAGAGAGTATCTTAAATTTATCTAGAAAATGATTCAGCAGAGATTTAGAAATATATTTATACTTTCACTTTGATAATTCAGTTGCATCTCTTTAATGCATATAGCTAATTAAGCAATTAAAAAGTTGTTTTTATTGTTTTTTAACTTTTTTAAAAAAGTTTTTATTAAGCAATAAAAAAATAGAAAGAAAATCAATTGACTAACTGTATCATAGTATTCTGTTGTTGGCTTGCAAGTTTATTTCAGAGGTAATGTGTACAGTTATTTTAAAATATATGACACAACCTTTGTGATTAGCTGCATATGAGATACTGAAAGTACATGAATGTATAAGGTTAAAAAATAATTTAAATAGTGGAAATCCTTCAGGTATTTGAAAAATATTTTAAGTTAGTAAAAAAAAATTTCAACCTTTCAAAACAAACCTTTAGGGGAGCCTGGGTGGCTCAGCCTGTTAAGATGCTGCCTTAGGCTCAGGTTATGATCCTGATGTCCTGGGATCCAACCAGAATCAGGCTCCCTGCTCAGTGGGGAGTCTGCATCTCCCTCCCCCTGCTCTTCTGCTCTTGCTTCCTCCCTCTCCCTCTCAAATAAATAAATAAAATCTTGAAGAAGAAGAAAAAAATACCCACAAACTTTAAAGCCACCAACTAGGGCACCTGTGTGGCTCAGTGAATTAAGCCTCTGCCTTCAGCTCAGGTCATGATCACAGGGTCCTGGGATCGAGTCCCTCGTCGGGCTCTCTGCTCAGCAGGGAGCCTGCTTCCTCCTCTCTGACTGCCTCTCTGTCTACTGTGATCTCTCTCTGTCAAATAAATAAACAAAATCTTAAAAAAAAAAAAAAAAGCCACCAAACTAAAACAAAATAAAACTGGAAAAAGTAACAATCTACAAAAATAAAAATTTTCCCAGAAACTGTCACCTGTCCTGGGAATAGGTCTTGGGAAGCTGAAATGTTCTCTATCCTAGTTTCAGTGAAATGTTCCAGTTGCACAGTGGTTAGTTAGTTCCATTTTACTGGATGAATTAGACTCCTTTGCAAAGCCTTTATGGAGTTACTCTGATGAGAAAGAGTCCTCCTGTTAAAAAACAAAAGGGCATAGATGAAGGCTTTTAAAAGTACCGATTAAATAACAAAGTAACTTAAAATTTAAACAAAATGCTTATTAAGTAGAAACTGTCTAGCTTTCAAGGTACAAATTAAAGCCCTTATCAGGTATTTTCCCCTGTTTTTAGGCGCCCTGTCAATTGCAGACAAACTACTCAGACATTCTACCCATGAGGGCTGCCCATGGGGCAGTTTACTTTTTTCCTTCTCATACCTGTGTTTAATGAGTAGCAGTTTTGCAAGCTAGGGCATTTTTAAGGGAAGAAGATGGGAAGGATTTCTTACTGAAAAAATGCAATCAAGATAAGAAACAAAACTAATGCAATTTATCTCCATCCAGCCTTCCTATAGAAAGCCATGAGTTAGAAAAAGACACTACCTGCTCTGAAGGCAGAACATTCCAAAGGTCACTGGTCAATGGCCTCCCTTCTAACCAGACCCAAAGAGATTAAGAACAGGATAAAAAAGCTGATGGTTTTCAGAAAAAAACAGCCTGCCTTCCTTTTAAGTAAACTTTGGGTCAAGGAGTTATTTCTTCTTAGGGGTAAGATTCTTTTTTTTTCCCCCAGTAGGCAAGGGTTTTGACTAGGAAGAATATTGTCTGCAATGTGTGTATTACTCAGAAAGAAAACTCATTTTCACTTGCAGAAAAATTGCCTGTTAAAATGTATTTCTTAAATTGCCTTAATTTCAATTCTTGTTAAATGACTAGGTCTGAGAAATTCTTTTTGTGCTTCACCGTAACCTTCCAACTAATGAAGTCGATTCAGTTCAGAGTTCCATAATTGCTCATAATCCCCAATAACCTCCTCTATTAACAAAACATCCAAATAACAACTCCACCCTCCCCCCAAAACACACAAATACACGTGCGCCTTTGCAATACTGAAATTTTAAATTCTTCTAAATTCTAGGGAAATACTATCACCATGGCATTTCCGTGGAGAAACAAGACATTCTTCTAAGTGAGGATTTGTTCTGTCTCAAAACATACATGTTATCACACAAATACTGGGTTTCATAAGGAGTTTCAAGTGTAGAGGAAAGGATCCACTACTTATTAAAGGTCAACTTACTCTTAAAAAAGCGAAGAAATGAAGTTGCTTTGTGTGTGCTGCAGCCTTTTGGCAGTGTGTCCTTGAAACAAAATCAGAAGAGGTGCAAATAAAAAGAATGAAGAAATACTACTTTTTTTTAAAAAAGATTTTTTATTTTATTTATTTGACAGAGATCACAGTAGGCAGACAGGCAGACAGAGAGAGGGGAAGGGAAGCAGGCTCCCCGCTGAGCAGAGAGCCCGATGCGGGGCTCGATCCCAGGACTCTGGGATCATGACCTGAGCCAAAGGGAGAGGCTTTAACCCACTGAGCCACCCAGGCGCCCCAAGAAATACTACTTTTTAATCATTTTTTTAAAACACAACTATGTCGAGGTATAATTTACATACCATAAAATTTCACCCATTTGAAATGTACAACCTCACTAAAAAGATTTTTAGTGACTTTACCAAGTTGGGCACTACCATCATAATCTAGTTTTAGAACATCACTCCAGGAAGATTTCTTGTGCCCATTTACAGTTAATTCCTGGGCCTACCTTGAGCCCCAGACACCTATGAATTTACTTTCTCTTTTGTCACACTTCCGTCTCCAAACCAAGAGAAGAAAAAGAAACTGACTCAAGGATATAACACACAAGTAGAAGAACACTACTTACTAAAGAGCCCACCTGTCAAAATAGTCTCCAGCATTCTTAAGAAATGCAAGGGAGTCTTTTTTTTTTTTTTAAGATTTTATTTATTTATTTTGACAGAGAAATCACAAGTAGCACAGAGGCAGGCAAAGTGGGGGGTGGGGAGCAGGCTCCCCATTGAGCAGAGAGCCTGATGCAGGGGCTCAATCCCAGGACCCTGAAACCATGACCTGAGCCAAAGGCAGAGGCTTTAACCCACTGAGCCACCCAGGCACCCCAAGAAATGCAAGGGCATCTTGAATCCCAGGCATATCAGTTGAATTTGAACAGTCAGTGAGGTATTCAATATTTAGTTATCTCTCCAGTTAGAGATCATAGACTTACATAGTTACAAGGGATTTTGATAATGAAAGAATACCAAAGTAAGCCTTGTTACCTTAACTAAGGAAATATCTCTGTCTGCAAAGTTTAAGAAATGTAATAACAAAAAATTTCAAGGAAAAGGATAAACTTCCACACAGTCCTATAAAGCTCAGTCAAATGTTTTTATATTTTTGCTTATAATTTATAAGAGAAATGTTATTTCCTTAAACAAATTATTTTTCAACAGGATTGAAATAGAAAAATTTCTTTTGAAATGTAAGGTGTTCCTTTTTCCTCCAAACTTTCATATGTATATTATTCTAATGTATTTTGAGTACAGTAAATATATCAAACTATCATGCTTTTTGTTGACAAAATATTTTTCTAACCACTTATTTCCTTCCCCTAGAATATGTATTTAAAGAAGGCTTTAGCTTCAGGTTTATCTTGCTTACATCCTAATTTCCAGGTGTCCTTCCCTCTGGCTTCCCAGAAATTTACTAGGAAATTTTACAAGGGGCCCTTTTATATTTGAAAAAGAAAACTGCTTTGTCAAATGATGGTGAGAATTTTTTTTTTTAATTAAAAACAACAACAACAACAAAAAAAAACCTCTAACCCAGACAGGACTCTAAATTTGGGGAAATCCATGGCACTCTCTCAACTTGAAATGTTGGTCACAGATTACTCATGAAGTTATTTTATACTATTTGTTAGAAACTTATATTTGCTGTGGGTTTTTTTTTCCCCTCCGTGCATTGATAAAAACAAATGTTATTTTGTGTCTTTGATGTGTTGGCCATTTTGTAGACCATAGAGTTCTTTACCCTGTGGCAGTTACTGGAGGTGGAACTTTTGGAGAAAACAAGTACATGCAGAAAAATAAACATTTTGCCAGCAGCTTTCATAGGTTCTCAAAGGAAACAAGAGGTCTGTACCACTAACATAACTGGAAGGCAGAGCTTTGAGTTGGGGTCTCGTGGGAGTTGCGGAAGAAAATTGTGGAGTCCTCATCTTGAAGATCTTTTTAAAGTGTGACTTGTGTTTGTCTGAAAACAGACTGATGTGATGAGTTGCTAAAATGTTCTGAGTCTGCTCAGATTCCCTTTCAACCCCCTGCATTTAGAGAGAAAGAGGGAGAAACCTTAAATGGGAACTTTCCACATTCTTGGAATACAAAACAATGGAAGTATTAAAAAAAAAAAAAAGAAAGAAAGAAAGAAAAAGAAAATTGGCAGCAGAGGCTGGGGAAAGGCATTGTGATGAAACTGATGTCTACCAAATGAAAATGCCACATAAAAGCAAGGAAGGGACTATGGGGTGCTCGCTTCGGCAGCACATATACTTAAATTGGAAGAGACTATGGGAAGGAAGGCTGTACATGGTCTTTTCTTAGCTTTTAGTGAGTCACCAAGATCTCTGCTTTGTGTGTCACGGGAATGGTGACCGTGGGCAACGACATGAAGACCTTTCTCTCTCTACGGCCGGCCCAACTTCCCAGGTTTCAGATCGTCCACGACTGATCGCGCTTTGCTCGCCCATCCCGAGGACAGTCTCCTGCACATTTTAAAAAGCAAACTGCTGCTTTGTCCCTCCAAAAAGAAAACCAGTTCTTTGAATTTCCCCCCAGATCCTCCAAGCAGAACTTAGTAGAAGCTCATTAAAGAGACTTAGTAGAAGCTCATGAAAAAAAAAAAAAATCGCTTTCTTCCCTGTTCCCCAACTAGCCCTTCCTCAGAGCCGGGGAGGTACAGTGTTCAGCAGGGGAGAGGTCTGGAACGGGAAGCTGTGAAGGCAAAGAAAGTGAGTCCCAAGTCCGTGCACATTAGACCAAAGAGAGGGAGCCGGAGGAGAGCCAGCCCCGCCCTGGGACTGCGAAGTCTACATTCCTACAGCTGCAAGGTGGTGGCTACTTTATGGTTTTTCCTCCCCCCCCCAAAAACCACTCCAGTGTGCAGACTTTCCCCCCACCCCCAGAGGTGACGCAATTCCTCAACTGCCCTAGCCCCCAGTAAAAAAGGAAAGGAAAGGAAAACCGGGGTGGGGGGGGGTGCGGGGGTCCTGCAAACCCCTTCGCGTCGCCCAACTCCAGCCCCTCCCTTTCCTCCCAGTCCACCCCTTTGCAGCCGCTTCCCATCCCTCCCCCTCAGCCCCAAGAAAGTTTGACGACCGCAAAGGAAACCGAAAAAAAAGTTCTCCAGCCCCAATCCTGGCGGGCGATCAGCATCTCTTTTGTTCGCAGCGAACCCACAGTCCCCCTGACGTCACCCGGAGCCCGGGCCAATCCGCGCGCGGTCGGCGGCGGCGGCGGCCCGAGGGTGGGGGGAGCCGGGCCGTCCCCCCTCCGCGGCGCCCGGGGCCTCGCGGGGGGCGGGAGGGGACCGTCCCATATAAACCCTGGCGCTCGGGACTGCGCCGCCCGCGCCGGCTGCGCTCTGCAGGGGGAAGAGAGGGAGCCCCAGGCGCGAGCGCGGGAGAGGGGACCGGCACCAGAACTTCCCTCGTCCTCTTCCCCTCTGTCCCTCCAGTCGTCCCCTTCCCCGTCCCCTGGCCCCCGCTTTCTTGGGGGCATCCACTCGCGTCTTCCCGCAGGTTGCAAAGGGAGCCAAACTTGGTGGCAACTTGCCTTCTGGTGAGGGTGTCTCTTCCCGCACCGCGTCTCAAGATGCTCAGGGGTCCGGGGCCCCGGCTGCTGCTGCTGGCCGTCCTGTCCCTGGGGACAGCGGTGCCCCCCACCGGAGCCTCGAAGAGCAAGAGGCAGGCTCAGCAAATCGTTCAGCCCCAGAGCCCCGTGGCTGTCAGCCAGAGCAAGCGTGAGTACTGACCGCGGGCTGAAACCGGCTGTCGCGGGGATGGGACCCGAGGCCACCCAAAGTTGGGCTGAAGTTCAGAGCGCGCGCGTGTGCGGCGCGTGTGCACGCCTTAATGAGGGCGACCGGCTCAGGACACAAAAGGCTCGTGGCTGGAGCAGGCTAGTTTCGAGAGCCTTAGAATAAACGCAGGCATTGGAGGACAGGGGTTTTGCGATGTCCCGCGGCGCCCTTGTCAACTCCGCTTATTCAAGTCGTCCTCCTACGCATTCATCCAAGCTTACTTTAAAGAGGGAAGTGATGTATGCCTTCAGACTTTCCATTTGGGATTAGTGCGGCTCTTAAGTCTCGGCTTTTCTTTGTTACTAAACCATTGGCTATTTTTTTTTTTTTAAATGGGGGTGGGAGGAGGGTGGCTCCATAGCGTTGTGGTTCCTAACTAACTTGAAGAGTTGTAATTGGTTCACAGTGCCTTGGGGCCCTTCGGGATACTTCTCCAAGAACTGAGATCGGAATTCCTCTTCCAGTTTTGCAAAGACACACCCTCCCTTAGCCTTGGCTAAAGGAAACTGCTTAAAGTCCGTTTTGATTTATTGCCCCCCCCCCCCGCCCAAAGCATTGAAGGTCCTTGCATATTTTTAAAAGTAATCCAGGTATCTGCTTTTCAAAATGTTTCTGTTCCTTTGATGGAGACCCTTGGCCCGATGGAAATGATATCATTGTAAATAACATTTATCTAAGTTAAAAGAAAATAAAGAAAGGAATACCTAAATATCTGTGTGTACAAATTATGGTTAACTCTTTAGATAGCTAATTTCTATATATTTTCGTGGAGTACTCTTTTTAATTCTGATGTTCTCATGATTAAGTTATTTTTCTAGGGTTGTTGCTTAAACTCATCAGTTTAGTTGTGCACGAAAATTCCATACTTTGGAAAAAGAAGATGCAGATGTAATTATTTTTTTTCTTCAATCATTTATAGCTGGTTGTTACGACAATGGAAAACACTATCAGATAAATCAACAGTGGGAGCGGACCTACCTGGGAAATGCCTTGGTTTGTACCTGTTACGGAGGGAGCCGAGGCTTTAACTGCGAGAGCAAACCTGAACGTAAGTGGTGGGAGCCTGGCAGTTAGTATCTTTGAATATATGGAGAACTGGTGCCTGATAATTAAACTTAGCATTGGTTATAAATTTTCCCAATAGAATTATCTGTCGTTTCCTCTTTAAAAACTGTTAGTAAGTTCTCCTATTCGCCTTCCGCATGTCGCTTCTACCTTTACAACAGAAGAACCAGTGTGTCCCAAAGTAGTTCCGAGTCTTCTTTTTGTTTTATTGTCCTAAAGCCATTGAAGAGAAAAGGACAAATTTTGTGTTCTCCTCCAAAAAAATTGCTTATAAAATTTTAATTTATTAGAAAGGAATTTCAGAGCTTAAACTGTAAGATTATGGGCCAGGAAAACTCTTTGGGCACTAAACTGTGAAGTGATTTGTCAGCTGCAAAGAAAACCACTAACCACTTACTTCAAAGTGCCTGTTCTTTTAGGACCATTGTTCTGTTTCTCTTGTAATGACAGCACCTCCTCCAGAGAAGCCCTGATGAGGCTAGAATGGAAATAGTAGCATTAAGAAATGACAGTACCTGGTGGACGGTGGGGCTCTTCAGATTGTTTGCTTTTCATGTGGACCTCGGTTTGACCATCTGAGTCAGAGATCAGAATCTGAAACCTTCCTTCACAGTCTAGCCAGTCCTAAAGTAGGACTTAATATGGTTTTTTTCCTAAGGTCCTGAGAATCCTTTACAATAGAAATTCACTTACCAAAAAAGTGGAAAACTGGTCAAAATTCGAAAGCTGAGCTTTGTTAAAGCCTGGGGTAGAATTCAGATCTCCCGTTTAAGTTTGTTACATACTTGGTTGTACCATGCTACCCAGAACGGAAGACTGTGAGTGTTTCTTTGAAGGGATTAGTGGGATAGAAAAGCTTTTCCGGACTTGAGGCTCTCATGGACTTCCCTTGTCTCCTCAGCTGAAGAGACTTGCTTTGACAAGTACACAGGGAACACCTACCGAGTGGGGGACACTTACGAGCGACCTAAGGACTCCATGATCTGGGACTGTACCTGTATTGGAGCCGGGCGAGGGCGAATAAGCTGCACCATTGCAAGTAAGAAAGACATCGTGTGAGCTGATGCCAAGATAGCGTATATGTGACTTTCTCCATCGCCTTTGCTGTCACTTTCTGTTATGCATGACTGGTTTATGCCCAGGGGACCAGTTGCTCTTCTGTGGTCACCCACCTGGTCCCTGTGCTTCTGGAGGATGGTTCTGTGCACAGGGGGAAGCAGTCTGTATGGAGTTAGGAGTACCAAGGGAATCTCTGGAGTTCCATTTCAGTAAGAAATGTTCCGAGGAGTTGTCCGTTTTATATTACCTCGTTTAAATATAAATTTATATTTATATTACATTATTTATAATCAAGCCAGACTGATTAAGTGATTATGTGCAGTGATTAGGAAGATGGTCTGGAAGAGTGAATTAGCCATTCCGTGGTCGTCTCTTGCTTGTGAGTGAGAGACCTGTTGCCGTCTCATGGATATAGTCTGGTTTCTTTGAAACCTATAGTTTTTACCCAGGAAGCTAATCTCTCTGTCCTCAGGGGAAATATGGAATGATTAGCCTACTAGTGTTTCCAAGGACCTTTGGGCACTGTGCTGACTCTCATCAATTCTAGTTTAGTCAAGGCAACTTTCCACTGTGATTCACTGTATTACCAGTGACCCTATGAACAAAGCATTTCGTTTGTTTAATCCAGCCTTTAAGTGTAAGTTACTTGAAAGGCTTCTGTCCAAAAGAACAAAGCAGTCCCTTGTGAACAGACCCAATCAGCTTTTCCCATATTTAACATTAGGGTTTATTCAAGTGTGTTGGCAGGCTGAAGAGTCCGTGGTCCATAGTGTTTGTAGTCTCGTGGGCATTCAGCCTTTGGATGTGCCACTGTGTTAAACAGCTTAGAAGAGTACCCAGATGTCCTTACCTGGGAGGTAGACATCTGTTTGATATCCTCCAATATGACATTTTTAACCTCTGGTAAAATATGGGCTCTCCCACTCCAGAAGGCTGGAAAGCTATGCCCAATGTGAGGTGGCCTTTTCATTCAGTCAGGCTCACCCTGCTGTGACTGTGGAGAGGGGGTCCCTGCCAGCTTTTCTTTCCTGCTGCTTTAGGACCCAATTTTCTGTGATCTCTCTGAGGAACCAGGATGTATGGCCTCTTGCTTTGCCATTCAGTTTTCTGTGTGATTTCCCATCGTGCTTAAACAAGACATTTAATTGAATGACCCAAAATGACCAGCCCTATTAACTTTTCCCCTGCCTCTGATGGGAAGGCTGTCCTCTGTGGGCTCACTTTGTCTAACCCAAGTACCTGCTTAGCACATGGGGTGGAACATGAGATCTTTCCTTTCTTTCTTTCTTTCTTTTTTTTTTTTTTAAATATTCTCTGTCTCTGTTTCTAACATTTGCTTTTTGTTTTGAACAGACCGTTGCCACGAAGGGGGTCAGTCCTACAAGATTGGGGACACCTGGAGAAGACCGCATGAGACTGGTGGTTACATGCTGGAGTGTGTGTGTCTTGGCAACGGGAAGGGAGAATGGACCTGCAAGCCTATAGGTGTGTGTCTCTGAGAGATGAGTGAGACGTGGGGAGGCACAGTCACGGTGCTGGGTCAACCCAAAGCCACGTGGCCACAAGATCCGGATTCCAATTCAAAAAAGAATGAAATGGAAATTTTCAAATACTGAAATAGTTTATAATCCTAAAGGATTAGGATTCTTCATAGTCCTGAAGTCCTGGAGGAATCAGATCAGAAAGTACTAAGCATTGATGGAAGTCTTAATTTTGTTTCAAAAGCACAAGATAGAATTGAAAGATTTAGGAAAAAGTCATTTCTTTTGTCTCAGATTTCCCCTTGGTCAAGATGTAAATTATTTGAAAGGAAAAACAATATATATATATATGTTTATCTGAGAGAGAGAGTATGTGTGAGAACTGGTGTTGGGAAAAAGGGCAGAGGGAGAGGCAAACTCCCCACTGAGCAGGAAGCCTGTTGTAGGACTTGATCCCAGGACCCTGGGATCATGATCTAAGCTCAAGGCAGATGCTTAATCGACTGAGCCACCCAAGAGCCCACAGTGGTGCTTTTGACATATTGCTCTCTTGGAACATGCTGGACCGACACAGTGCTGTGTGTTCTCTGTCACACCTTAGGGATTTTTTTCTTCACAATGAAAATTTTTGAGCTGCTTTAACCTCAGTGTTCAGTTGGATTCTATAAACACAAATCTGAGTTTCTGTCTATAACTTGTACTGTGTTTACTTCTTGTTCGTGAATTCAAAGGCTTTTATTTTGCTTTATGTTGTAGCTGTTTTTCCAGAAATCAAAGTTTCGACAGCTTTGTCTTGTTTTTTTACGCATTTATAATTAAGATTAGAATTGTGCAGTCTCCCTCAGACGAACATATACATGCATCGTTTGCGCCCCAGTAATGGTGTGAACAGTGGTCCTAGCTGAATGTACCCAGTCCATGTACTTATTAGGAGAACAGGAATTCTGCCTGCCGAGTTGGCTTGATCTTTCTTTCACTTTGGTTACTTACTGTGTGCTTAGTTACAGGGCGTGCCTTTCTTTTTGAACAGAGTACCACTTAAAAAAAAAATGCGGCTGGATTTTTGCTTACACGATACACTTTAAATTACAAGGAAACTGCACAGTTCAAAATAACTTTTTTTTTTTCCTGTTTTTCATCCAAATTTCCCTACAGCTGAGAAATGTTTTGATCACGCTGCTGGGACTTCCTACGTCGTTGGAGAGACCTGGGAAAAGCCATATCAAGGCTGGATGATGGTGGATTGTACTTGTCTGGGAGAAGGCAGTGGACGTATCACCTGTACTTCTAGAAGTATGTTTTAGCTCTTTATGCTCAAGATGAGGCCAGGTATTGTTTTCTGGATTCCTAGAGAGACTTGTAATGTGCTGTCACTTGGCACACACCTGATACACCAGCAGGTTTTTGTAACATTTGGACGTCAAGAAAAATCCACCATCAATTTATTCTGCTTCTTCAAAGAAAAGACCTTTAATAAGGTCTTAGGCTATCCGCTGCTAAGAAAGAACCCAAACATTCATTCAAAGGCCAAATGTGTTGTGGACTTGAAGATTAGTTGCAAATGTTTGATCTAAAGTATCACTGAGCTCTTTTCCAAGTATTAAGACCAAAGAAATAATTAAAATAACATGCAAAGACCTCTTTGGGTATGTTGATACTTTTGACAGAATGGGGCAAAGCTCTGAAGTCTTAGGTCTCCTTCTCTGTTTGAAACTTAAATAAGGCATATTCATTGACAAAACTGATAAAAATAAAAAGTACTTACAGGTTAAAATTATGTGACTACCTGGGGTTCAAGACAGTGTCTCTTACCCAAAGCTTCGATATAGGCTTATTAGTGCCATAAAGAAGCTGGCTTCTGGTACCTCTTCTGTTCCTGCCAAGTTTGCCTCTGGGCCCATGTTGCTTTGGGGACCCAAGGCTCCTTTTTTGAACTTTCAAACCAGTAGCAACTATAGAATTTACTGAAGCAAAACAGCCATTAACAATTGGTGTTGCAAATAAATCCTAAATCAAATCTAAATACATTGAACCTATTTTCTTTATTGAGTTTAAAGTATTTATCTTAAAAAGTTCATCATCCAAATTTGAGTTCTTTGCTAATAAAAAAAGTAAGTCTTTCACAGAAAGTGATAATAATTCTGACAGAGTCTTTCCCAGAAACTTGCTGGCTCATTAGATCTTTTGCATTTAAAATGTTATTATGATCATCAGACTTTCAAGACCTTGGTGGCAATTACTCAAACCCTCATCTATTATTCAAAGCTCTTCTAATAACAAGTTTGAGAAAAGTTCCTCAAAGCAAATTCATTCATTCCATAAAATTTTGTGAGTCCCTACTGTGTATGAGACTGTATAGGACCACAAAACTGAACTGGACATTAGCCCAGCCTCCAAAGAGTACTTAGTAAGTCGGTCAGGGAGATGAGAAAGGCTTAGATGTATTCCTCTCCCACAAGGTCCAGTATTAAGGGCTTCAAGACGAATATTGAAAATGTGCTATGGGGGTTCAGTGAAGACCATCCTTCTAGTTGGGGATTTGGGGAAAAGCTGTAAGCAGCCATAATATTTTCATCCAGACCTTCCTTCTGGTGATAGATCAATGTGGGTGTGTATTTGTGTAGACTTACTTCAACCATCTAATTATTTTCTCTCATCCAGGGCAGTGACTTTCTGATTCATACACAAATCAGATCCTTCCTTCTTTCACTGTAGCATATGGGCAAAACTGGATTATGACTGAAACCATCTATTTGCCAGATAATTGAACACATAGACTGATGGCAGTTTAGCTTTTACCATTCCACTGAGCAATTAAAAAAAAAAACCATTTTATTGATGATTTTAAGTAGGTGTGTGTTGAGAAAGGAGAGAAGAGAAATTTTAGTCAAAGGAGTGGTAGTCTCCTGAATTTTCTTACAAAGCAAATGAAGAAAGAGATGCTGTTATCTTTTTATAGCTTCTTTAGGGAATTGGGGGAGACCTTTTGAAACCTAATTGCCTCTATTGTTTCTTAATTTCTAATGAGGGACCTCTTTCGAAAGGACAGTCATGTAGTAATCACCAGGAGAAAACAGGGAGAGCCTGGGAAGGAAAGAGAGGGGAAAATAGAGAGCCAAAGAATGAATTTGATCAAAGGACCAATGTGAAAACAATTTTTTTTTAAATTAACAAATGAAAGACGACGAAAAAGTATTTTGGCAGACAGAGAAGTGAAACAAGACTAAATCATCCAAAATCACACATCTCCCTTTCTGCAGGAACAAATGGAATCCTGTGACACCAGGATTATGTATAAACATATCACCAAAATAGAACTCACCAAACTTTAAACCATGACCTTCTTTTGGGGTCTACCCTCCTGCCTCCCCACCTACCCCCCCCACCTCTGCCTCCACTTGACCTGACTTGCATATTTAAATGCTTCCTTTCTGAAACAGACCGCTGCAATGATCAGGACACCAGGACATCCTACCGAATTGGAGATTCTTGGAGCAAGAAGGATAATCGGGGGAACCTTCTCCAGTGCATCTGCACGGGCAATGGCCGAGGGGAGTGGAAGTGCGAACGCCACGCGTCTGTGCAGACGACATCCACTGGTGAGGCGCAGAGCTAGCGGGGCCGGAAACAGGAAGTCATTTCAAAACGTATTTCTGCGAATCCATCATTCCTTTGACCTGCCATTTGAGGATGAGTTGCTGGGTTTCTGCTAAACATCTGAGTTCATTTACAGATGTTGGTCAAGACTTTGTTTAGTATCAGTTTTTAAATTTAAATAAAAATTAGAATAAACGTCTTGGGAAGGTGGAAGCAGTTTTAGCCCCAAGAGTGTAAACGGACCTTTAAGGAAATGCTAATATTATAAAACCTACACAATTTCTATGGAGATATATACTCACCCATACACATTCCCATGCAGATGCATTTTTAATACCTAAAAGGGATTTTAATGGGAATGAAGGAGTTATGGTGAGTTACATGACTACATGATTCTTCTGCTAGGACAAGGGAAAGAAGTACATTTCTTCTTTTGCAAAATGGAATATATTTCCTTGTCCTGACATTCAGCTCTCTTTGCAGTGGAAACAATCCTTTATGTGTGGTTTCCATGCTCCAGCAGACTTTGTTGCATTCCATAAAATAATGCACAATCATTTTCTTCATGTATTGGCATTCACAATTTGAGAAATTCAGAGGATGCCTAGAGATGAGAATGAATGACACAATGTCTAAGCATTTAAAACAACAAAAAAAGAAGTTTTTATTACTTCTAGTGCAAGAATGAGATCTTTGCATTGTAGCTTGTTTTGTAAGAGTCTGAAGACAGAAATAGGACACTCGAGGGTGTGTACTTGCTACCATTCCTAATATGTTCTCATCAGGTTTTCACTACATAATATACTAGCCTTGTTGCTTAGCCCTTTATCAGTCAGTCAATTAGCTAAAAATATTTATTATTTATTTAGATTTTTCTCCTTTTGATGAGTTTTCATCTTGTTCTGAGCACTTCTGAAGGTGAACAAGATTAGATTTGATAGTCTCTTTGAGTTATTTGATTATTATCAGTGAAATTACTGTCATCCAAAGAAACAAACAAATACAAATATCAATCTCCTGAAATAGTTTAAGAGGGTAGTTGGGGTTTGAAGGGGTAAAGATTCAATAAATGTTGACTATTAATATTATGAATAGTGTATGGAAAAGTTTCTGTTATTCAAAAAAGGTTGATAAACACTGGGATTAAAAAAATGTGGAACGTCCTCCTGTCGGATCTTTACGTTGCCTTGCATTGTACCTCTTCAGTGGAGTATATTAATACAAATGCCATCTCCCCCATGGGTGTGGCCTTGGGACCAGTCATCTGTGCAGTGTCTTTGGGTTCTCATGTTGAGCAACACTTAGGTAGATGGTGAATTCAATCTACCCATTATCCTGGTGTCAGTTCTGACTCTTCTTCTGCAGGCCTGGTCTTTGGAAGAACAGATTTCCAAAATCTTAAAAAAATCAACATATTCTGTTGTCTTACTCTGAAAGGAAAGCTATGTTAAGAGGATTGATTGGTTTTAGAAACACAACAAGCAAATTCCCAAATACTCTTGGGAGGAAACAAAATGTGGAAGGAGGGGCAACTTCTAGAGAATTCCGGGGTATTCTCTGAAGAGCTCAGAATTAAACAGATGACCATAGGTCTCATACAGAGTGGTAGGCACTTCTCAAAAACAATACTGGGAAGAGAAATGTTCAGTGATATTGAACTTAATGGGAGCTTCTAAGAGAGCAAGTGTGAGAAGAAGGGAGAGGCATGAAGACAACACAGGGTACATGAGCGCTTGGGGAGATGAGGCATAGAGCAAAGAAGGAAGTGAAAGGAACTTGTGGTGGAGGATTATGAAGGAGAGCACCATGAGCTTCCCGGAGCGAGTGCGGAATTGTTGAGGGCATCTGCTCTGTTGACTGACAGGATAATGTCTGGGATTTAGAAATCCCAATAGCTCCAGATGAGCTGGAAGATGGAGACCATTTGGTGGACTCCTACAGATTATTTCCTAGGCTGAGTGTAGAAGCTAATGCAGAAAGGGAGGGGCATTTCTTTCCAGTTCCAGGTCAGTACCACCATGGATTTCAGAGTGATCTGTGTGGGACCTTGAGGATCCCAAGTCCAGAAGAGTTTATTTGTTTTCTCTTATCCGGGTTTTTAACTGCCTTTTCTCATGCTCCTAGGATCTGGCCCCTTCACAGATGTCCGAACGGCCATTTACCAGCCCCAGCCTCACCCCCAACCTGCTCCGTACGGCCACTGTGTCACAGACAGTGGTGTGGTTTACTCTGTGGGGATGCAGTGGCTGAAGACACAAGGAAATAAGCAAATGCTTTGCACTTGCCTGGGCAATGGAGTCAGCTGCCAAGAGACAGGTCTGCATTGACTTTTCAAAAAATAGTACTGATAACTTCTTATTACTTAATTTTTGAAAGGCAATACATTCATCTACCAAAAAAGAAAGAAAGAGAGAAAGAGAGAAACAGTAAAAAACAAACCAGAAAAGCTTATAATCTTTCCACCCTGTGATAACAACCAGGGTTGGCATTTCATATATTTTCTTCTAATCTTTTTAATCTATGTAGTTTCTTTCCTGTAGTGGGAATTCAGCTGCTATGTATTATCTTTATTTGTCTAAAATGTTGTAACAAGAGGGTTGCCTTCTGAATAGCAAATCAACCATATTGTAAACTCTAAATCGCCAATTTCTGGAGCTTCGCAAGTGTAAACTTCCCTCAACAACCTAATGCATTGTCTCTGGGCTAGAACGTGGTAGTAATGATAATTGGAACGTTCAGGACACTTGACTTTTCCCTAGAAGAACCTCATATGTTTATTAAGGCACCAACAGTGTCGTCTGTATCCCTCCAGTATACCTTAAGCAGCATTCTTAATGAACCTGTATTAATATACCTTTACAAATGGGGAAACTGAGGCATAACAGCCAAGGTGGCAACAAAGGACACAGGCAAAAGAACTCAGGCATCCCTCTAGGCACAAAGGTCAGGGTTCCTGAGTAACATGTTTTGGCTGACATTAACTAGGTGGTGATCTCTACTAGTAGCTTGAGGGCACACGCTCCGTCTCAATTAAGCTAGGAAGAAGCAGCTCCTGGTGAGACATAAATGCAGACTTATTTACCGAGAGCCTTTTGGTTATGCTTGTAGCCGTCACCCAGACTTACGGTGGCAATTCCAATGGGGAGCCTTGTGTCCTACCGTTCACCTACAATGGCAGAACATTCTACTCCTGCACCACGGAAGGGCGGCAGGACGGCCACCTGTGGTGCAGCACCACCTCCAATTATGAGCAAGACCAGAAATACTCCTTCTGTACAGACCACACCGGTGAGTCTCCCCAGGGGGAAACAGAGCAGTGAGAAAAAGCCATTTCTCCTATTTCCATTGACCAGGCTTCCAGCCATTCATCTTGAGGCTGCCAAAGAAGTAGTACTTTTGTTCCATTTGAACCCAAGAGACATGAAGCTAACTTAGCCCCTGAAGACCCTTCCTGGCTCTCCAGTCCTCCTGGGAAATGACACCCAGGGGAAAGCCCTCCAGGTCAATTCTATTTGACCCAGTTGGGATTCTGATGTGATTAAAGATACAGTATATTAAAATCCATAGGCGATCCCACAGGGCTCAAGAATATACAGGATGGACGCCTCGGAGCCTCTGCTGCTCTTCTGGTTAAAACTGTTTTATTCCCAGCAACCATTTGATCTTTTCTCTTTGGGCTAGGAAAATGAGAGGGGATTCAAGTCTGTTTTGAAGGTAGAAGGAGGAATCGCTAAGGCAGCCTACAGCTCTGTGATCAGGCCTTCTTGATTAGGGGGGTGGATTCCCTGTGAATTAGCTCCAGAACCCCGGCTTGCTCGGAGCCTTCCTATCTTTGCACCCCGCTGTGCTCCGCTGTAATACTCGTCTTCCTATTTGTGTCCTCTTCTGGGCAGTTTTGGTTCAGACTCGAGGTGGGAACTCCAATGGTGCCTTGTGCCACTTCCCCTTCTTGTACAACAACCACAACTACACGGACTGTACTTCCGAGGGCAGGAGGGACAACATGAAGTGGTGTGGAACCACGCCCAACTACGACGCTGACCAGAAGTTTGGATTCTGCCCCATGGCTGGTAAGATGAAGCCCTTTAGGCACCCACTTACGATTTAAGACAGAAGAAGAGTGTCCAGTTTACTCCCAGTACGCCCATTCAGTCTTAATTTTCAGACAGCACAAAACTTCATGAGGTATACTTATATATCTGTGTAAGTGTATATATTATTACATAAATGGTATGTATATTATATATGTATAGTATATATAATATATATTTTATTTAGCATATAATTATTTATGTAATCATAAAATCCTTTTGATATAATTTAATATCCAAAAATATATAAATACATTAAATACACTTTTTAAGACATCTGGAAATGCACATTTTTCACAAGTTTGTCATTTGTAAGGAACACATAGCTGAGTATCTTAACACATTTCATGTGTAACTGCTGTAGTCACAGTCCTACTATATTTACACCTAACCGTGGCTCAACTAGAATACATTCTCTCACTTATGAAATACCAAAATGGCACAAACTCTGTTTTCTGAAAAGTATGGGATCTTTTCTGGTTTCAAGAGGGATATAGTTGGTATGAATGGTGAAAGGGAAGCCAATACCAAAACCTCTTGTTTTCAAATCTCAAGAACCCCACAAGTTACATTTGATCGAGAACCCCACTTGCACTGTTATCAAGTGTCTGTATAAGGCACTGAAACCCAAGAATGCTACTTACACTCACTTTTATTTTTTCAACAAATACATTGTTGGATTAAGAAGAAAACCATGCTTTCCCTTGCAATTCTCTACCCAAATACATAGTTTCCCTTTGGGATCGAATAAAGCAGAACTAGAAAAAGTTATGATGCAGTAGTCAACATCAGTTTTCTAGAACATTGCAGACCCGTTGTGTGCATGTGTAGGTATTATCATGGTTTAACATGGCCCTCACCTTTCCTGCAATTATTCCCCAAAACATACTTCACCTTTGGACTAGGTTTGCTCTCTTTAGGACTCAAAACTCTACACATACATGCCCACAGCGGCGCTGAGACTTCTTTAAGGCACACCAGACTGCTTTCCAAGTGAGAGTTGTTAGGATAACCAAGCTAGACGGATAATAGTGTGTATGTTTTTAGGTCTTGTGATCATTTCTCCATCCATTTCCACACAGCGCACGAGGAAATCTGCACAACCAATGAAGGGGTCATGTATCGCATTGGAGATCAGTGGGACAAACAGCACGATATGGGTCACATGATGAGGTGCACATGCGTCGGGAATGGTCGTGGAGAATGGACTTGTGTTGCCTACTCCCAGCTCCGAGGTATGCTAGCTCATTGATGAGAACTTTTGAGAGGACCAAGTTTGTAGGGGAAAACTTGTACTTTACCAAAGTAGGAGAGGAAGTAGGCATTGCCATGCCATGAGTCTCCTGGACACCTTGAGCTTCTCATGTCAATAGCCAGTGGAGAAAAGCTGGCAAAGCAATTCTAAAATTCAGAGGCATTCCCAGGAGGTAAGTACTTACACTGAGCTGAGAAGATGACTCCAAAGGCTGGAACACAATCATCTGATCCTTTTAGCTTTTCGTTAGGCTATTGGAGTCACATTTAGAAAAGATTGGATAATTTCTCTAAAGAAAAGAGACTTTGCTATTTTTTTTAAAAGATTTTATTTATTTATTTGAGAGAGAGAGAGAGAAAGAGTACGTGCACAAGTGGAGGGAGGGGCAGAAGTAAAGGAAGAAGATGCAGGGCTCGATCCCAGGACCCTGAGATCATGACTTGAGCTGAAGGCAGATGCTTAACGGACTGGGTCACCCAGGTGCCCTGAGACTCTGCTGTTCTGACATGAGACCTTTGTGAGTCCAAACTGAAGGTGACAGAAACTTACTTCTTTTGCTCAGAGCATTTTTTTCCCCTTTGGATCCTAGTATATAATAGAGATGATGATTTATTAAAGCCATTTTAGTACTTCTGTTTCTTTGACTTGAAAACGAAGATTTAGGTAGAACTCTGAGCTAATAAATAGTTCATGTAACTGGTATGTTGACATTGGCCTGAACTTGTTCTCCTTTTGTGAGTAACACACTCCAGTAATAATAATTCCATATGAGGTTGCCGAACTGAAAGGAACCCTAGAAAGACATATAGACTAATTTTTCACTTACCAGATGAAGAAGCTGAGAGACCTCAAGGGGAAAGTAATTTTTTCAGGATTTCTCAGAGAGTTAGGAACAGAGTTGCCCTAATTTTCTTTTTACTTTCACAAACGCCATAGATGTTATTCTATTTCCCATATCCAAGTATCTCCCCACCCCTGCCATTCCAAAGATCAGACCATCACACCATGTTGGGTGTTCCATAAGAATGTTTGATCTTCCTCCCAATTTCTCAGAGCAAGCAGAGATCTGACGGACATTATCAATGGAGCAAAAACTTCTCCAGAAGTGAAATATGCATTTGTTCAAAAATCGCCTTTCCACAGGAAGGCATTTTTACCGCATTCTGTAGCTGTATGCACTTTGACCTCTGATACTTAAGTTTATAAGAAAGAGTTTATGAAAGAATTATTTTTTCCAAAAATTGTATTTCTGACTAAGCTTTAATAAAGTGTTCGTTCTATGCTAGTAGAATAGTAAGTTTAGTGGGAGGTGTTATAAATTAGTGGAAACAACTGTGTGCTTTGAATAGCATGGTATTTTGGGGGCACCTGGGTGGCTTAGTTGGTTAAGCATCCCGCTCTTAATTTGAACTCAGATCATGATCACAGGGTTGTAAATTTGAGCACCCCATCAGGCTCCACACTCAGCGTGGCATCTGCTTGAGATTCTCTCTCTCTCTCTCTCCCTCTGCCCCTCCCCCAACTTGTGCATGCAAGCACGTGCGCGCGCTCTCTGTCTAAAATAAATAGATCAATCTTTTTTTTAAAAAAGCATGACATTTTTTAATTTTATTATGAAACTTAAAAAAGCTCTTCACCTCCCCACTGTTTCCTAAACAGATCAGTGCATTGTTGACGACATCACTTACAACGTGAATGACACATTCCACAAACGTCATGAGGAGGGACACATGCTGAATTGTACCTGCTTTGGTCAGGGCCGGGGAAGATGGAAGTGTGATCCCGTTGGTAATTAGCCTTCGTGTCTCTAGATGGTTTTGGATGCTGGGACTAGTTAACAAGTTTCAGATAAGGAAAGCTAGTTCATGACTTCAGACTTTGATCAGTGTGTTGCCGAGAGCTTTGTAAAATCTTTTCTCTAATCATGACGCAGTATATCAACTTGATATTGGTAGTCATCTATTGTTATGAGTCTAGTAACATGCAGGTTTATTTTAATAGAATAGAATCAGTTCTTTGGTTCTGGATCATAAAGAGAATCCATGTTATGAAGGAGAACCTTCCTTTGCTGACTGTGTAGATTCTCGTGCCAGGAAATACCTCCTTCCAAAGACTGTATTTTTCTTGGCTGTCCTCTATAATAGATCTAAGCAAATAGCGAAGGTTGAGCCCTAATAGAGCTGTGGGCCAGCTTTAAGGTAACCCATTAATATTCCTTTACTAAGAGAGACCTGTTGCTCACTAAGAAAACAAACTAATCAGATGAGTTTGTTTGACCTGAGATTATCAAAGCTGAGACAGAGTCCTGAGAGGTCTTTTCAGAAGCTGCTCAGCAAGTATTCATAGTGAAAATCTAGTTCATTCATTTACATGTAAAACTAAGCACTCCAAAATTTAAAGAGGTATATAGAGTGATATTTTGTCCTTACTATTCAAATGGTAAGTCAGTTTCATTCATGTTGGCAAAATATATCTAAGTTAGTTTTCTCAAATTGGTATTCAGAATGTCAGGATATCCTGAAATCTAAATTACAAAATTTTTATTTAGAACTACTATCTTTTTAGAAGACCAAACATTTTTTCCAGTGGGTACTTATTTACTGCTAGCTATCCTTTAAGGTAAAAGACAGGAACAAAATATTTTGTAACCACATATATTTGTGAGGACACCTGCAAGTTCCCATTGAAACTAAGAATGTATGCTCCCTTGCCCACTTGCTGGAGCACACTGAAATTTGATTTGTAGCTCTCCATCTTCGATGACGCTTCTTTCACTTTGTATATATTTTAGACCAATGCCAGGATTCAGAAACCCGAACATTTTATCAAATTGGAGATTCGTGGGAGAAGTATGTGCATGGTGTCAGGTACCAGTGCTATTGCTATGGCCGTGGCATTGGGGAGTGGCATTGCCAGCCTTTGCAGACCTATCCAGGTAAGTAGCTAGATTCGTGCAAACTGACAGCTTCCAACTCAGTTGTAAAAACTGGGCAGGATCCTTATTTTTAATACTCTGGTCCCTGAATCAGCCTCTCCTCTTTCTCCTCTTTTTCGCCGATCACTATCTAACAATCGGATTTTTGACTCAAATGATTTTCTTTCCTCCCCAGTCAAGTAAAAGATGTGCGAGGCTGAGAAAATATGCCTGTGTGTCAGTTTGTTTCTGAACACTCTAGAACATCCCATAAGTTTAAAACCTCCAGCTAATTGGATCTCCCGTCGGCACATGTAAATAAAAACCGTGCAGTGAGCTACCCTAGGAGCGAAGTGTTGGCATTTTATGTTATGACTCTTGAGGGAGAGATTGGATACAGAGATGACATGGAATATAATGCAGGGTATGTGTGTTCAGTCAGCATTTCAACCAGGGCCTCTTTGTGTCAAAATTTTCATTTGTTTGATCAACTGGAGTCTAGAACAAAGTATTCTGGGTCAAGAGTTGAGTAATTCGGTCAATTTTCTGCCCACGCAGTTCAAATACTCCCAAATGGTTATTGCTGGTATTTTGTTGTTGTTGTTGTTTTTAAGGTCATAGGACATAATGCCTAGCTATAGGTGTGATTAACTCATTTAGAAAAAAAAAACAGATTTATGGAGCGTCTGGGTGGCTCAGTGGGTTAAGCCTCTGCCTTCGGCTTGGGTCATAGTCTCAGGGACTTGGGATCAAGTCCTGCATTGGACTCTCTGCTCGGCTTGGAGCCTGCTTCTGCCTCTCTTTTTTCTGCCTGCCTCTCTGCCTACTTGTGATCTCTCTGTCAAATAAAAAAATAAAATCTTAAAAAAAAAAGAGAGAAAAGAAATCAGATTTTTAAAATTTAATAATAATTAGGAAGCTTTCATCTTTAGGTGCCAGTTATTTGAATAACTACCGAGGTGCAAAGCCTCCTAGAACTCTGTTGACTTTAGACTAGAAACATGGCCCACATTCAGAAACAAAAACAGGTTTTCCTAGCATAGAACCTGCCTCTGACAGAAATTAAGATTAAGTAATCTCAATCCCTTCATAGTGTAGTAAGAGATTCACTATCTCGAGAACCAGGTATGGAACAATTTGATCGAAGTTAGAGTTTGCCGAAGTCATGGGTCCCAGCTGTACAGGTGCTATGAAAGAGATCCATGTCAGGCTCTACTCGTCAGCTTCTCATCTGTAAAACGGGGAGGTTAAAGCTGATTGCCTTTAAAGGTCTTTCCAGCACTAACTATCTAACAGACCTCTGATCCTAAATACTAACCACCCAGATACACCCTTTCCACAGACTTGGAAGAAACTCGCTTCTCCTCAATCCCTCAGTCACTGTCAGAGTTGTCGAAGGTGACCTTTGTCTTAAGCCCACAGCATAAATGAACTTGGCTCTTAAGTTGTATTTTTTTTTTAAGATTTTATTTATTTATTTGACACAGAGAGAGAGATCACAAGTAGGCAGAGAGGCAGGCAGAGACAGAGGAGAAGCAGGCTCCCCGCTGAGCAGAGAGCCCGATGCGGGGCTCGATCCCAGGACCCTGAGATCATGACCTGAGCCAAAGGCAGAGGCTTTAACCCACTGAGCCACCCACGTGCCCCCTTAAGTTGTATTTTATGACAGATTTGGGTGTAGGAATCACTTAAAATAATTTTTTTGTTTAATAATTTTTTTTAAATCTATAGACAAACCTTAAGTGCATTGGTTTTCTTCTTTAATGAGGCAACTAAAGAATAGAAACGTTTAAAGAAATGCTCTCTAGTTTCTGTGTTTCAGATTGTTACTGGTGTGACGGTTTGTTGAAAATCATCCTCAATGATTTTAGAGAGAAATGTTTTTTCTCACTTTAAAACTAGCCTGTTTCTCAAAGCCAGAAGCATTTTCCACTGGAAGCATTTTGGTGAACACGACCAGGGTAAAATCTAGGTGGAAAGGAAAGAAGCCTTCTGCTTTGGAGTTTTACAGGTTGAGTTTGCTCCTGCTTTTTAAAAAAGGCTCAGAGGAATGCCCAGTGAACATGGAGGAGGAGATTTAGAGAGGGGGTTGATATTTGCCCTCGGTACGAGGCTGGGTGCTTATCTCTGTGTCTGGTTTACTCAATGGTTCACGCCTAGTACACGGGGCTTTCTGAGTGTGAGAAGAGTAAGGGAGTCACAGATGACCAGGAGACTGTCTCTGAGCCTTGCCCCATAGGCTCCGCCCAGGGAGGATTTGATGGAGTTGTTCAAAGGAACAGAAGATAAGAGGCATTTGGTTTGTCAATAAACAGCTAGGAAAAGCACAGATCTCAGCAAATAAAAGAGAGAAAAAAGGACTGAGTCACAAACGCATAAATATTTAACTTCCTCAGGGTCATCGTTACTGGAAATGATTCCTTTCAGCCTTACTTTAAACCGATTTTAAAAGTATACACGTCGTGTCATATTTTTACTTAACGGTTTTCTGGTTAAGCTTGGTCAGACTGAGTAAGAGAGGAAGTCAAGTTTTTACAATGGTAATTGCTAGTATACACCACTAGATTAATTTTAGTTTTATTGAATCTAACTGATGTAAATGATGTCGGAATTTTCAGACTTCCTGTCTTCAGATCATATGTAGATTAAGGTAGAGTGGTAATCAGAATTGAGTTGACCTTACAGATGATGGACACAGTCTCTTTTCTTTCTGAACAAAAATATACTAAATGCATGAACCCACACAGCTGTTCAGTGCAACCCCCTTAAGGGTGGGCTGCGGTACAAGTGTGAATTTCAAAACAATTTCGAACCAATGCTTTAAGTTTTAGAAAGAAAAGAAACTTCTGTAGTTTTGCTCCATCACGGAGGTAAAAACCACTGAGTCATCTTTTCCTCCCCACCACCTCCTCCTCACGGACCCAGGAACATGATCAGGGTTAAAGGTGAGCAGTAAAAGACATTCATACTGTCTTTCGGAAACTTAATAGACATTTTACCATCAAAACTTTTGGTTTTAATTAAAGGCTGGGTTTTTTTTTGGAGCAGTTCCCAGCAAAATTGAAAAGAAGGTACAGAGCTTTCCCGTGTAGCCCCTGCCCTCACACATGCCCAGGCACCTGTTACAGATAGTCCCCTCTGGCGTGTGCATTGCTTACAGTGGAGAAATCTGCATCGGCACTGTTTTCACCCAAAGTCTGTGGTTTAACTAAGGATCACTCTTGGTGTAGTACATGCTGTGGCATCACAAACTTCTTCCTCCCTTTAAATCGTGATTGTCAAACTATATAAAATACATATCAGATGTCTTTTTATTTAAGGAAATCATAGTAGGAATTCTTTAGAGAATCGATATTTAAACAACCTTAGGCCAATTATTGTAAAGAATTTAAGGACGTGATATTCCTGTATTTACTGATGTTCCCAGAAGTCACGTCTCTGACATTTTACTTCATTATATGTCTTATTTTTTTAAATTTATTAAATTAAATAAATTTAAGTACACTTGTATTTGCAAGGATCTTCATGAACAGAAGGGGTAATTTAAAAAATGACGTGTAATTAACTTCTGCCAGTTGATGAGAACACACATCCTTCCATGTTCTGTGAAATATACCCTCCTTTAGAATGGAAAATGGATAATCTTATGCATGAATTTTGGTATTTTGGTTTAGAAATATGTGCATTAAATGAAATTAAGACTCAGAGAATATTTGTTAGTCTTCCAACCACTTTGAATTATTCCCAGTGCAGAAGTGAGTATATTGTCCTAAAACTTTTGAATCTACACAGATATTCAAGCTTTGTACTTATTTTGCCACAGAATATCTTGTCTGCAGAGAGGATTGAACAGCATAACAATTAAGTTCAAAGATGACTATTTTTTTTTTCCCTAAGAGCTTTCAGAAAACTTAAATCTGTTAACATACAGGTGAAATGCTTTGTGAGACTTGCAAAATGTTGCTTTCTTTTGATAGAGTAGCAGTTAGAAATTCTTGGAAAGGTTATGGCAAGGAACTTTATTTTTATATCCAATAAGCAGAACATTGATTGACATCATAAAAAAAAGACAGTCTTTAGGAAGAAGATGGTGTTCTATGCTGTAAGCTTAAATTCTCTAGCTATTTCATTATTATCCTAAATGGAGTCTACACTACTAAGAAATTAATTCTACTTCTCTTATATGGTTTTTTTTTAAAAAGAAGAAGAAGAAGAAGAAGAACCAAAATCAGACTTTAAATTTTGTTGGAAACAGTCATATATATTGAGATATGGAAATACTGAATTTAGTATATACTTCAAAATGCCATTTCAGTTGGTAACTGCCTTTGAAAAAAAAGAAGTTTGATCTCTTAATAATTTGAGCACTCAGTGGTAGGATTTTAGAGTATACTTACTGAGTAAAACTAAAACTTAACCTTTCCCCCAATAGGATGCTTCGGCTGATAAGAAATAAAACTGAGTCTTAGGGCTTCTGTCTGGCTCAGTCAAAAGAGCATGCAACTCTTGATCTGGGGGTAATGAGTTCGGGCCCCAGATTGGGTATAGAGATTACTTAAATAAGACTTACTTAAAAAAAAAAGAAAGAAAACTGAGTCTGTAATTTATTCATTAAGGATTCTATCTCATTTAGAAATATGTGTGTTTTACATCATGTCCCATGGCCTTTGGAATGTTTTCTTCTTCGTGGGTAGATACATTCTTTTTTTTTTTTTTTTTTTTTTTTTGGGTAGATACATTCTTGATGAAAGCCTTTACAAATGAGAATTTGCTTGAAAGCAGCTCAGTATGATAAATAGAGTTTGGGTTCTGTGTCGCTTTATTTGGGTTTGAGTAGTTTCGCAATTTTCTCAAAATTCTTTGAAAATTGAGAGGAAAACAAACAGTGGCATTTTTCAAATTTTATTTGCTATAAACAAGTTCTATTTGCATTTCTCATGTGATGGACGATGATCTATCGACTAAGGAAGGATTTTGTGGCATTGATTTCCAAGGTCAAGATGTAAAAAAATAATCCCAGAATTTTTTTTTTTACTCACATTTACTGATAAATAAAACCGTCTTTTAATGATGACCATCCATTTGCAGTAACTTTTAAGCTAAAGTAAGTGAATACCCAAGATCACCAAATCTCACATTTTCATTTTCAGGCACAACTGGTCCCGTCCAAGTAATCATCACCGAGACCCCCAGTCAACCCAATTCTCACCCTATCCAGTGGAATGCCCCAGAACCATCTCACATTTCCAAGTACATTCTCAGATGGAAGCCTGTGAGTATCCCACTCAGAAACTGCGCACACTGAGGCTACCGAAATTAACACGTCCTAAACATTCTTTTTTCCAACTTTTGAGCCCACAGATCTGACTGACTATCTGTGGCTTGACATAAAGATTTAGCTTTTTTGGTATTTGGAAGGATTTAGAAAGATTTGGTATTTAGAACGATCTTCTTAACAAGGACTTAGAAATGATAATGCCAGAAACGATTCTTCCCCAATATGGGAAGAGAATCTGAAGGTTTCATGTCTTGGAACTCTGTCAGAGGAAAACAATGATGGGCATCATTTCCATGATTTGAAAAATCAGTATTTAGCTCTTTGGATTCATTTTCATAAGGGAGCACTTCTTAAAACATTATTTTTGATCCTCTGAAGTTATTTAGATAGAAGGGAAGAGAGGGTTGGAGGGAAGAATACATGAGGAATGACAGTTTGTTTAAAAAGTGAACCTTATGATTTTCTAATAAGAACCATCTAGAAATTGAAGAAATCCTACAGAGGAAGGTATTGGTCTAGTAAGCTTTAGTTTTTCTTATCCTTCAGACCTGCCTGCTATACTTCCAAAATTCATGACTTGTAACTTGAGAAACACTGTTTTAAACACAGGAGAAAAATCCCCATTTTTAGTCATAGCTATCAAATTCTAGCAATTAGAAACAAAATGGGTGGTTGGGGGGGGCGTGCCTGGGTGGCTTAGTTGGTTGAGCGTCTGCCTTCAGCTGTGTCTGGATCCCAGGGTCTGTCAGTGCCCTAATCAGCAAGGAGCCTGCTTCTCCCTCTCCCCCGGCCCCTCCCCCTGCCACCTACTCTCTTTGTCTCTTTAAATAAAAAAACAAACAAATAAATAAATAACAAAATGAAACCTTTGACTGCCCTGTGCAGTTGTATTTAAATTCCTGGAGAAAAAAATTCAAGCTGTAAAATCATTTTCTTTTTGTAGTATACTCTGTACTCTTATCCATGGTATATGAATCAGCCATTTCCAGAACTTTGTATGTAGTAGATTTTAGTCAGTGAGATCACTATATTTTCCCCTAAAAACCTTGTTTCTCATCTTTTTGTTTCATCACCAATTTTATTTACTTTAAAGCTAACTCTGAGTTGTTACAGAAGATCTCTGTAATAAGGAACATTTACAGAGAGGTATAAAATATACTTTGAATTGGAAAGTCTTCAAAAAAACTGCAGTGATGAATTTGAGAATTTTAACAATTAAGAATTTTCAGGGATGCCTGGGTGGCTCAGTCGGTTGGGCTCCTGCCTTTGGTTTGGGTCATGGTCCCGGGATCCTGGAATCGAGTCCCACATTGGGCTCCTTGCTCAGTAGGGAGCCTGCTTCTCCCTCTGCCTCTGCCTGCTTGTGCTCTCTCTCTCTTTCTCTCTCTCTCTGACAAATAAATAAATAAATAAAGTCTTTAAAAAAAAAAACAAAGAATTTTCAGGTTTTTTCTCAATGGATGTTACCTGAGATTTTGTGTTTGAGTATTTTCTTTTGATAGCTAACTATCTAGAAAAGTTCACATTGAACAAAAGATTTATCATTAAATCTGAGCTAATTGCCATGACTAATTGCAGGGTTTTTTTTCAGGGTATTTGAGTTAAAATTTGAATTTAAAACATACTAGGATCCGTTTCGTTGATTTCAAAAATATAAACGGACACTTGAATATTTGAATTATCGAGGAAGTGGTTGATTGGATAATTTAAAGATGTTACTGGGCATTAAAAATGTAATTTGACTTAGTTTAGAATATTTACACTTAAAAGGATCTCGTCTTGTTTGAAGTAAGGCTGTTTCTTTTCCACACATTTTATTGCAATGAGATTTATGATCCATGACATGTTAATGAAGTTGGACAGGATATGAAAATGTAAACTGGAATCAAAGATTAAATAAACCGAAATCACATTCTTCTGCAGTCTTGCCCAAAGTTGGGAACTACTTCTGATGGGGTAATTCATACCCAAGAGTGAGTCATACAGCCAGACCAGGGGAACCTTATATGTGATGGTCTCAGGAACTGAGTCACAAAGAAGGATTATACTTTTTACTATTTCTGCAAGGCAAGAAATTTGTATCCTACTTAGTGAAAGATAGAATACATGGCCTTTGCCACTTGAGAGAAGAATATAGCTCTGTTCATTGTAGAAATTTAAAAAATGAGAGAGCCAAAACTTGGATTCTTCATCAGTCTGGCAAAAAGGAATGTGTCCAGCACCTGTGACAGGGTGGCCTTGGGCATGTCATATAATACTATTTCTTCTCCTGTAACATGAAGGCAACTATACCGTTAACTTGGAAGGAAGAGAGATAGGAAGTTTAAATGAGCAAATGCAAGTAAAACAGCCCAGTTGGTGGCACATGGTGAGCTACCAGTACATATTAGCTATGATAATAATTATTATTAATATTAAACTCTGCTATAGGTCCCTGTTCTGATTCCTGTTTTCCATGATTTTCCCTCCACAATGGAGCTGCCTAGGTGCCTCGTTCTTTGAAGACTAATCAATATCATCTCTGAATGTTCATCCTTATGAATACTTACGTGACTTCTTTTAAATCTTTAGAAAAATTCTCCAGGCCGTTGGAAGGAAGCTACCATTCCTGGCCACTTGAATTCATACACTATCAAAGGCCTGACGCCAGGTGTGGTATATGAGGGACAGCTCATCAGTGTCCAGCACTATGGCCACCGAGAGGTGACACGCTTTGACTTCACTACCACCAGCACCAGCCCCCCTGTGACCAGTACGTATGCCACCCGTCCTCATGGCTGTGCCTGCGTTCCTCAGGAAGTGGTTTGCTTCCCAAGTCCTATTCTTCCATAGATGGCACCAACCTTTCCTTTTAATGGTGTTCTGTAGGTGACAGTAGTAAATGCTCTCCACGGCTGAAGGTCCCCTCTCCCCTTTCTGTGACCCTCTAGGCAACACCGTGACAGGAGAGACGACACCCCTTTCTCCCGTTGTGGCCACGTCTGAATCTGTGACTGAAATCACAGCCAGCAGCTTTGTGGTCTCGTGGGTCTCAGCTTCAGACACTGTGTCAGGATTCCGTGTGGAATACGAGCTGAGTGAGGAGGGAGATGAACCACAGTATCTCGGTAAGCTAAAAGTGCCGTCATGATGGCTTTGGAACCGGTTGACAGCTTGGACTGAACAAGCTTCCAGTGTGAGGAAGGGACAGAGCTGGCATTTCTAGAATGAAGCTGGGATTTTCCTGAGCCATGCTCACGTTTTCCTGGTTCCCAATATGAGCAACATTACCCATTTGCCTGGGTACAGGTCTATAAAACCATAGTGTTTTCTTTTTCATAATTTTTTTAAAAATAGATTTTACTATTTATTTATGTGAGCAAGAGAACAGGGAGAGGAGCAGAGGGAGAGGGATAAGCAGACTCCGCACCGAGTGCAGAGCCCTACATGGGACTTGATCTCAAGACCCTGACGTCATGACCTGAGCTGAAATCGCATCAGACGCTCAACCAGCTAAGCCACCCAGGAGCTCCCAGGATTTTCTTTAGGGAAGTGATTGCCAGTTTGAAGACCACAGCAGAAAATGTTAGCCTTTGGAGGTGCACAGTATAAGAAAAGAACATACCTCTTTCCCGTCGTCTCCTGCCCATAACCATCACCCTGACTTTTTTAACTACAGAGAGCTACTTTTACAAATTGGGGGTGGATTATACAAATTACATCTCTTTAGAGAAAAAAAATTTCGAAAAAATGGGGAATAAAAGAAAAGTTATCCCATAATGCATTGATATTATTGATTCTCCATTAGAACACTTCCTTCTAGACTTCGCCCCCTTCCCTCATGAATATGTAGTTTTAACAATATTTCTCTTCCAGGCTGTGGAGCGAGTTCGGGGATTGGTTTGCTCTGACTGGTAACCTTTCCTTTCTATTTTAAAGATCTTCCAAGCACGGCCACTTCTGTGAACATCCCTGACCTGCTTCCTGGCCGGAAATACATTGTCAATGTCTATCAGATATCTGAGGAAGGAGAGCAGAGCCTGATCCTGTCTACTTCGCAGACTACAGGTACGTGTGTCGTACACTCTGTAAAGAGAAGCTTTTTTTCTGCAGAATAGGCCTCGAGCAGTATTTCCTGACTGTTATCATCGTGTGCTCCTTTCATTTTCTGTTAGCTCCGGATGCGCCTCCTGACCCTGCTGTGGACCGAGTTGACGACACCTCGATTGTTGTTCGCTGGAGCAGACCCCAGGCGCCCATCACAGGTGATGCTGGCCTCCCTTTTGGCTGCCATGTTGATCTTGACACCACGGGTGATGAGGGAGCCAGTTCTGACCTGTGGACAGGGATACCACTTAACTCTCCTACATAACTCTAGACTAGGGTAGAGGGGTGTGTGTGTGTACGTGTGTGTGTAATAGTAATTCAGAATGTGATTATTTTCAAGTCTTACAGCTCTGCTTCTTACAGATTATTTCCCGTCATGTCCATTTTATTGACCCCCCTACACACGTACACACTTACACACAAAACCTCGAAAGCCAGCTCCCTGACTTACTAAACCAGGCATTTCTGAGGTCGAAGAGGGGTAATTTTTCTGAAAACCTCACTCTAGGACTTACTCTTAAAGAGGTAACCCAGTTGCCGTCTTAGCTCATTAAGCTACTCCACTGCCACTGAAGTTTGGGAAAGATGCAGACAGCGCTAGACGATCTGTGCTCAAGGTTGTTCATTAATTGCTTTCATTGCCTAGATCTCAAAGAGAAGACGTTTTCACATGAATATTTTCACCTCATAGCATCTCTAATAGAGATTTATTAAGGATCTTGGATCTTCGAGGATGATATTTATTATTAAAAAGGATTGCAAGACTGCTCTTATTTTATCTTTGTACTGAACAGTCCTGATAGGAAGTAGGAACATGTAAAGAGTCAGAAAGCATCTCTAGTTCTAGACTAATCCAGCAAGAGTCTAAGGGCTTTTCAGAGAAGAGAGATTTAGGACTCATTAAACCTCTGTTTCATAAAACTGTGTGTCTAACTTCACCCCCTTGAATCTGCAGGATATAGAATAGTGTATTCGCCCTCAGTAGAAGGCAGCAGCACGGAGCTCAACCTTCCTGAAACTGCGAACTCCGTCACCCTTAGTGACTTGCAACCTGGTGTCCAGTATAACATCACCATCTATGCGGTGGAAGAAAACCAAGAAAGTACTCCTGTTTTCATCCAACAGGAAACCACAGGTGTCCCGCGTTCAGGTAACTGAGAGCCCCCTCCTGTGCTAGCCTACCTTTCAGGGCTTAGCAAGACAAGATGCTTAACCTCCCTTTTATCGGAGGAATACAACCAGGCTCATTCCATTAGACTGCTGGGGTGGACCAGAAGTGGGAGACCCAAGAATTATTATTTATCTGGGAGGGCTGTTTTATCTCTGTCAACAGTTCCTGTGTGCAAGTAATCTTACAGATGAGCTTATCCTTCAACTTAAGAAATTTGGCTGAAATGTCCATGCTATAAACTAACTTATCAAAGCTGGCTCTTGGCTTTCCTGATTAAAAACCAACACATAAAACCTTCTTATTTTTCCCAGAAACTTTGGTGTTCGTTCCTCTGTTACTTTAAAGTTTTACAAAATGGCTCAGTAAAATGCAAGCCAAATTTTTTCTGTTGTCACAATTAGGGTATTTTTTGGTTTTGTTTTTTGGTTGTGTGTGTGTGTGTGTGTGTGTGTGTATTTTAAACTCCTTAACAGGACACTTAATACATTGGAAACTCATCTGCTTACCTACACATTTTAGGTTAAGTGAAATAAAAAGCTTCAGATGTCCTGTGTAAGCAGGATGACTGAACTATGGAAATATAAACAGAAACACACATTCTCTGGTGGAGAGACAAAACTTAGCATTGCTTTGAAATGAGAGGCGCCACGAATTTCCTTACATCCAGGAAATTGGCTTAAAATAAATACACCTCAGCAGGAATTGTGAATGACCAGTTGGCTCTTGTCTGTTAGATAAAGTTCCCCCTCCTCGGGACCTGCAGTTTGTGGAAGTGACGGACGTGAAGATCACCATCATGTGGAGCCCCCCCGAGAGCGCGGTGACCGGCTACCGCGTGGACGTGATCCCTGTCAACCTGCCTGGGGAACACGGCCAGAGGCTGCCCATCAGCAGGAATGCCTTTGCGGAAGTCACCGGACTGTCCCCTGGGGTCACCTATCACTTCAAGGTCTTCGCTGTGAACCAGGGGAGGGAGAGCAAGCCTCTGACGGCGGAACAAACAACCAGTATGTCCTGCTCCCGACTCTCTCCACCTTGACTCCCAATCTGTGGTGAAGGCACAGCAAAACGTTAAGTCCTGGGGGTCGGGTTGGAGATAAGGAGATACCCGGTGGGTGAGGGAATGCATCGTGGACGTGAAGCACGTCGTTACTCTGAGACCAGCTCCACGGATGCTCAACAGTGACCCATTTCCCGAATACGCCTACCCACGTAGCGGGTGATGGCACCAAGAGAGGCAACTTAAGAGAACCTGATTTTCTCTGCTGACAGAGACATGGATTGTAAATTTGAGGATATTTTCTGTAACTAAAAATACCTAGATCAAAATGCAAATGTATGCTCTTAACCTTTTATAGAATTATTTATAAATAGTCATTGCTGAAACAGTCACTGCATCTGAAGTCCCAGGGCCTCTGCTTGGTTCTTTACGAGCATGGTCCTTATATTTAATACTCTCCTTGACCTAATGAAGAAGGTCTTCTCATCCGCATTGGGTTTGTGAAGAAATTGAAGCTGATAGAAAATTCTGCAGTCTGTAAAGTCCCAGAGCTAGGAAGCAATGGGGCTGGCCATGTAGACTGCTGTCATTGTGACCCATGTCCAGTTTTTTCACTTATTACACTGGATTACCTTGTAAGCATTTCCTTCATCTGGAAAGTGTTTTAATTCACTGCAGAGAAAGTTCTAGCTATCACACTGAAGAACACTCACGGTTTGTGTGATTCTTTCTGATAGTCTGATAGTGCGCACTCACCAGCGTCCTGCTGTGATTCTGACGGATATGCTATAATTATTAGCTAACACGGATCATGCGAAAATTACTTTTATTTCTCTAGCAAAGGACTATTCATTCAATACATGCACACGATATTCTTTCTGTCCCGTGTAGAGTTTCATCTTGCCCTCGTATTTTGGGGCTTCTCTCTCATGTCTTAACCTGTTCGGTTCAGAGTGCATTGTGACATTCATGAGAGGTTTATTTTTTTGGTTATTTTTTCTGTTTTGATGATGTGATCTCTACAATGTTAGTATAAGATCAGAGGGTGATGGGAAAGAAATGCTGGAAAATTGGACTTTCCTCAGGACCAAAGTCAAGTGGGAAAAAAAAAAAGCAATTTCTCATGATTAAAACCATTTTGCAAAGTTCCATGTAGCCCTCTATCTCATACTGGCTCCACGTTTCCAAGGTTTTGAGTTTTACTGAGTTTCAGCTTTAAGGAAGGTTTAGAAAATCCAGTGAAGCTTTTGAGTTTCGGGATGATCATGACTGAGGGTCAAATATTTCTTGGTGTGTTTCATCTTTTTTCTAGAATTGGATGCTCCCACTAACCTCCAGTTTACCAATGAAACGGACACCACTGTCTTAGTGACCTGGACTCCTCCTCGGGCCCGGATAGCGGGGTACCGACTGACTGTGGGCCCGACCCGGGGAGGCCAGCCCAAGCAGTACAATGTGGGTCCCTCGGCCTCACAGTACCCACTGAGGAATCTGCAGCCCGCTTCTGAGTATACCGCATCCCTCGTCGCAGTCAAAGGCAACCAGCAGAGCCCTAAAGTCACCGGGGTCTTCACCACTCGTAAGCCAATGTTTGAATGTCTTGTCTTTGTGATTTCATAGGTTCTTACCTGAATTTACATCCTCCGTGCTTCATCCAATTTTTTAAAAAATTTAACTTAAAATACCTTAGTACGAGGTTTAAGTAAAAAGGAAGATTTAAAGCAGTGCTACTACTCAAAGTGTGGTCAGGGACCAGCCCCTCAATCCGTGGGTGGTTATCAGACACTGAGGAGCTTGTGCCGGGATAGAAATCATGAAGCACGCGATTCGGTTCAGTTGATCGTTTTCAGAAGCAAGATTTTCTTTCTTTCTTTTTTTTTTTTTCCCCAAAGATTTTATTTATTTATTTGACAGATATCACAAGTAGGCAGAGATGCAGACAGAGAGAGAGGAGGAAGCAGGCTCCCTGCAGAGCAGAGAGCCTGATGCGGGGCTCGATCCCAGGACCCTGGGATCATGACCTGAGCTGAAGGCAGAGGCTTTAACACCCTGAGCCACCCAGGCGCCCCCAGAAAGAAAATATTGGTGAAAGTTAAATTACAAATGTGGCCAAACTTCTTATTTCCTCTGGGACCACTGTGAGTAACGCAGTCTGAAGTACCCAGTTATTTGAAAGTCGAATGTTGTATTGAAGGAATTTACAGCAAACACCAGTTGGGGGAGGAAACCAAACCAGCATGGATGTCTACACCCTCCCACTTTGGGTGCCCTATGACAGCAGTTAAGTGTAGAATGAAGAGTTACCAACTGAATGGAAACCAACAGAGCAAGAAGCTAAGGAAAGGATTTCTTTATGACACTGTAGCAGATTAAAGTATTTCTGCAGAAAAGAATACATTTTTTTTTTCTTTTCATCTTCCTTAAATGACTCTTGAAGTTCCCCAGAGGGAAGACTGACAATTTTTGGTCACGTCTGTCCTTTTCTGCTGCACACTTTATGGAAAGTGGCCTTAAAGCTCCTACATATCTATATCACAATAAAGACATGTATAAAGAACTCATAAATTGAGTTCTATTAAAAACATTCTCATTTATATTACAAAGAATTAGGAGACCCCCAATTTCTACCTGAGCTTCAGTTGTTATTTTTAACTCGACATTTTGAATTATAGAAGCACCTAACCCTTTTCAACATATACTACGAATGCGAACTAGTTTGCACTTTTCCAGAAGTGTTTAAAAATAAAGATGTTAAAGAAGCCTTCAAAAAGTGAATGTAGGTTTGATTGTAAGTAACTAAGGAATTTACTTCCCAAAGAAAATTCTCCACAAACTTTTCCAGTAAGAATTCATAACTTACCAAAAATGTATTTCTACTTAAACTGGGTGTAGGATTTTGGGCAAGTGAAGTCCTTTTCTTAAGTAATTGCTAATTATGAGCAAGTAAGATCTGCTTTTCATTCATAAGTTAACCTCTTAATTTTGCTGTTTTATGTTATGTGTTACTAAGATACTCTAGAATCTATTAATATGAAATCAGGGTCAATGTATTTCTTGTAAATATCTATTTTATAGATGCCTTTCATGAATTAGAATAGAGATTTCAGTAGATTAAGCATTATACTGACCACATCTAATTCCACAAATTATACTTTTTACTTTTTCACTCCTTAACATGAGACCTGTTTTAAGTAGTTTCTTTTGTTGGGTAGAGTGCCCATAAAAGAAAAAACACTTTTAATGATACTAACAATAATTAAGTATCATTAAGTAAGTAGCAACAATTAAGTATAATGAGTCAATATAGACTATTCCAAATCCTTTTGCAGACTTTGATATATTGGCCACGTTACATTGATGCATTGCACAGCATATTTCTATAAAATACAATTCTATTTGAGTTAAAGTACTGATTTTCAAAACTGATTTTTACCAGATAAAGGCTAATAACATAGTGCCAGCATGCAGTCTACCTTCAAAAACTGTTCACTGAATAGATGATTGAGGAAAGAATGAGAATGAAAACAGTTCAACCAAGCAAAGCTTCAATTTAAATAAACCTACTTAAGTAGGCAGTTCCACAACTTCATTTGAACTTAAAGTACTTTCTGAGGCTGTAAACATTAGTACGGCTTGCATATTTTTGCCATTGCTGTAAGTTTCTGTAGCTTTTTAACCGTCTCACCAGGCTTAATTGTGGAAATAACTTTTCTGGATTTTATACTTATGCTAAATTCTTAAAACCAAATGTGGGGGAAAATTGGGGGAGGGGGAGTGGCATGGGGAGGAGGGCTAGTTTGCTGTTTCTGGGGAAAATACAGCTTGCTTCTTCATAAATAGGGCAAATTTTATTTCTTTAACAGCCAGGCTGTTCTTCACCTGACAAGACCTGCCAGAACCCATAACTCATACTTACAGTCACATCCTTTGTTTGACATCAGTTTGTGGCTTTGTGGTTTGGAGATTTTCCTGTAATGGTCTTCCCAGGCAGAGAGCATCGTCTTAAACTTGGGAAGATGCTGGTTGGCTGGCTGAAGCAATAGAAAACACCCAGTCTTAAAGCCCAAGACAGTTGAAGAGAATGTAATTTGTGGAAAATCTGTGGCTTTCACAGATGTTCTGTGCGAGAAGCTCCTTGCTCTCGGAATTTTTATTTAGTTATTTATTTATTTATTTTTGTGGCTATTAACATGGTCCCATGGGGCAAGCCATGGCATGTTGGCAAAGTCAGCAGCTGCCAAGTGGTGTATGTTTTCAGAGACTCTGGGAAGGCATCATGGGTCACCCATCCTGGTTCCCCCGAAGACACCATCGAAATAATAGTGTAGTTAGCAATCGGCTCACTAAACAGTAGAATATCAGGTCAGCCGTTAGAGGAGTCATTACAGAGTAACCCACACACATATTTTATTTTATTTTTTTCCACATAGTATTTTCAAAGCAATTTTTTAAAAAGTCACACATTCAAGGCCAGCCTGGAAACTGGGAGAATTGCCCTGGTGCCCATATCCCCGCATGGTCGAAGGGAAAACCTGGGACTGGATTTGAGGAGTGAGCGGGGTCTTAAGACTTTGAATCTCCATCGTGTACCTCCAGAGGATAACTGTCTCCCTGGCCATTCATAGTTTAGCATAAATGCATTCAATAGGTTCCCCTCCCCCCCAGTGGATGCAGAATTTGGTTGGGACATAAAAAGGAAGGAATTATGAAGGCACCAAATACGTGACCCGGGCTGGCAACACATTCATAACCCTTGAGTTTGACTCACCCTGTTCAAATGTCTTGGCAATGCTTATTCCCTTTATTCCAAGATTTAGTTGTTCAGCTTATTATATTTTAGAGGTTCTAAATCTGTAATAAGATTTGTAGACTGTTGAAAATGTCTGTCTTAAGTGTGTGTACACATACTTCTTCTCTTGTTTGTTTTGTTTTGTTTTTTAAAGTAGTATTTTCACTGAGAGGAATAACAACAGTGAGGTCAGGACGCTAGAGATGCCAAATTAACTTGTTCTAATTCCTAATTCCAGTGGCAGAGTACCAAATTTTTGTAATGTGATTATCCTCAATGAATAATCACGTATTTAAGGAATCTTTAGGATTTCTAAGTAAGCCCATAGTGGCAGATTTTGTTGAATTTTCATATGGTATTTCTCATTGCAACCAAAAGTAATTGACCATCGTTATGGAATAATTCAGCACAGAGCTATTTTCAGATCACATCTATGATTTAACAGTTGTTCTCCGACTAATGATCTAAAAAGCAGAAGGATAACCAGTTTGTGGAGACCAGTTTTACGTTTCAACTGGGATTTTATACGGACCGTAGAGTGAAATTTACTATCATAAAACTCAAATCCCAAACTTGATAAAAAGACACAAATCAAAGAATCCGAGGTCTCAAAAGTGTCTTTTGAGGTCATTGAGGCCATTGTTCCTGACGTATGACTCACGGACTGGCAGCATGGGCATCACGGAAATGCAAAGTCCTAACCCCACGCTGGTCCCACAGAATCAGACCCTGCATTTCAGCCAGCTGCCAGATCATCTGTGTGGCACATGAAAGATCGGGAAGCACTGACCTCCTCCAAATTGCCACCCAGTAAAGGCTATTCCGTGTAGGATCCACTAGCTGGATAAACCGAGGTTCTCCGTAAAAATGCTCGTTCTGTGCGTTCTCTGCCATCGTCTGTGACTCCAAGGTGTGAACACGTGCATTGGTTCTGTCTCACAGTGCAGCCCCTCAGCTCCATTCCACCTTACAACACGGAGGTCACTGAGACCACCATTGTGATCACATGGACACCTGCTCCAAGGATTGGTTTTAAGGTAAGTTGTGGGGGTTCCTAATCTCTTGATAGGTCCCGAAGTGCTTGTTTCTGGTTGTGATAGAAACACGGTGTTTGGGAGTCAGAGGAGACCGGGGGTCTGTTACCTGTCTTCATCTGCGTCTCTGTGACGCCCACTATGGAGGGATAACATGACCGTCCCCTCGCTAAACGGACGGAAGGATGGACCGAGGCTGGGAAGTGCTTTGTAAAGGACAAAATATTCATCTAGAACTGTTGTTGTCGTCTCATTTTCTCTTGTCCTTTCCCCCAGGGAATGGCATTTTAAAATACACAGGGAAATGCCTTTTGTTGTGTTGTTGTAAATGGGTGTCAACAAGTTCACGAAAACCAAGTTAGGGAGACCAGTTAGACTCAGAGTCACTTAAAAATCACATTTCCATCCAATCATTTTCATCTCTACTTGTTCAAAGCCCCTTGGGTGAATCTCTTAATAGAAGCTAAGATTAAGGTCTTCCCTGTAGATATCTGAATTCATGTTCTTTAAAGTAATGATATTAGGGAAGTGATGAATACAAATGAATATGTTTAAAAGAATTCCTTTCCTTGGCATTTAGAGTGTGGGGAGAGAAATATTTACTATAATTGGAAATCAAGACTAAATCTCCATGATTACTTGTGTAGAAAAATACACCAAAGGTCACTTCTTTTTTGAAATACGCAAATGGCCATGTTGATGATTATGCTACTTAAATATAGAGAAGCCCTTTTGGAAGACTGCTGTTTTAAATTTCCCTTAATCGTGTCATTCTGACTTTCAGAAGCCTTATAACCTACAAAGGACATCTCTGGAGTTGAACACTGTTTGATGAGACGATATTACCTAGGTTTTGAAACAAAATATTAAAAAATTGAAAATTATGGGCACCTTCATTTTCATTCTTCTTTTGTAATATATTGTCCTGCAGTTTAAGCTATGAACATACTTCTTCAAAAGGAATGTTTCTGAAGTAGAAAATGTTAAAAGGGCTGCTACCTTTAAGTTGAATGTTCATAACTCATTAAAGAGAGCGCTGGAGGATTTCTTCCAGCGGCAAAGAAAGTAGAACTGAACTTGCCATGTGGCCCAAAACCCCTGTGTACTTCTGGTTTATATCTGGAGATTATTGATCAAGCAAAACAGCACATAATGCCATTTCTCCATAAACTTCCATGATAAGCCAATGTCCTGCGGTTCTGGAAGACGCCTCTCCCACCTTAGCCCCCCAGCCCAAGGAACGTCCCACTAAAGTGTCTAGTAGAGCTACAAGCAGGCTCCAACTCTTCGCCTAACAAAGCACAATAAGCAGTGTGCGCAAGAGATCCCGTTCTATACAGCATAGCTGCAACCTCTCTGCAGTAATCCAGCTCTGGAAATACTTGACCTTGGTGTTTATTTTGCTTTCCTCCTTCTAGCTGGGTGTACGACCAAGCCAAGGAGGGGAAGCACCACGAGAAGTGACGTCAGAGTCAGGAAGTATCGTGGTGTCTGGCCTGACTCCCGGCGTGGAATATGTGTACACCATCTCCGTCTTGAGGGATGGGAAAGAGAGAGATGCTCCGATTGTAAAGAAAGTGGTGACACGTAAGAGGAATTCTTTGCCTCTCTTAGTTTTTAAAACTGGTCCGATTCTTGAACATAGCTGCTATTAGGAGCACCACTCCAGGTAAGCCTGGGATGTATCAGAGGGCAAACCGTTGGTCATTGATCCCCTGGTCCCAGAGCTTCTTTGCTTCTGATAATGGCATGAGGGGGAAGCTCCCATTCCCACTTACCTTATTAGCTATTGCTGGGTTTGGAGCAGCAAGGTCATCTCATGTCATCTATTCTATGCTATCAGAACTGTTCTTTCTACGTCAAAAATATTTATGAACTGGCGGGACAGGAAGAATTTCAATAGTATTGCAAAATCGTTAACTGTAAAAAGAAATGTTCTCAGGGAATCACCATCCACCCATGTTTCATAGTGTAACATCTTTATTTTTACTGACTCTTGAAAAGAAGGAAGGGAATGGGGAAGGGAGAAAGAGAAAGAAAGAGAGAGAGGCAGGGAAAGAGGGAGGAAAAGAGAAAAAGAAAGAAAGAGAGAAAGAAAAAAGTACTTTCCACAGGTCATGTGCTTGGTGTTAGCTTTAACTTTTAATTTAAAAATTTTTTTCTGCATAGCATTGTCTCCACCCACGAACTTGCACCTGGAAGCAAACCCTGACACTGGAGTGCTTACCGTCTCCTGGGAAAGGAGCACCACTCCAGGTAAGCCTGGGATGTATCAGAGGGCAAACCTTTGGTCATTGCTCCCCTGGTCCAAGAGCTTCTTTAAACCGAGGATATTAATACCTGCCTCAAAGGGTCATTGTGACATTGAATCACAGGGAGTCCTCAATAAATGCCAAGTCTTCCTCCTTTCCCCTTCGCGGGTCCATCACTGGAGTCGGGTTTAAGGTGACCTGGGTCACAGATGCTCTGTGCAGTAATTTTCTCCTTCCTGTTTTCTCTAGACATTACTGGTTATAGAATCACCACCACCCCTCTAAATGGCCAACAGGGCTACTCTCTGGAAGAAGTGGTCCATGCAGATCAGAGCTCTTGCACCTTCGAGAACCTGAGTCCTGGCCTGGAGTACAATGTCAGTGTTTACGCTGTCAAAGATGACAAGGAAAGTGTCCCTATTTCTGATACCATCATCCCAGGTAATGGAAGAATAAGCTACTATCCTAAGAGTGGCAGTTTCGATTAGAGTAGGGCTTAAGGTCTTAATCCCCAGGTGGTTGAGAGTGTCGAGTACATTTGGGATTTACTTCTGCCCCCCCCCCCCCAACTACACTCTCCAAAACCGTGAGGTCAGAGCAACTGTTTGGACACATGCTTGCTATTTACACTGCTTTCCTGTCCGCTTCACCAGGATGCTGTTTGTGGCGATGGGGATGTAACTGAGTGCCATGACGGCTTGAACTCTGTACTGTCCGCTCACGTGGAAATATTACTAAAATGATGTCATGTGTCTGTCCTCAGTACTGACAGGCTAAAAGTAATATGGTAAATGCATCCCATCGGCACATTTGTCCCTGATTGTACAGTCCATGTCAATTTCCAACATCTATAAAATCATACCTGTGTCCGTACATGAGCATGGACGTAGCATTTGGCTAATACGTTCAATTCTTCATCTTAAAGTTTCAAATCCTACCTTTATAAAATTGAAAAAAGAAATGACATAAAGGCCACGCCTTCGGGTGTTCTTTCTTGGTGGACTGAAAGACAACATTGAAAAGACCTATCTGGGGATAGGTTTGTTCTTTGTCCAAAATTGGATTGTGACCCAGTGAAAGCATTGAACAGATTATATTCTCCTTTGCACTATTTGGGAGAATGCTTTTCGTAATGCTGATTAAATAACTTCGGTTATGAGTTAAGCAAAATATTGGCAGTGGTCTTGGACTCCAGTATACCTGTCTTCCTCCTGAATGTTTCACACCATACATTCATAATGCACCAGCATTATGGCCGTAATATTGTCTTGAGTTTTTCTACGGAAAAAGAAAGAAAAACTCGCTGACCGATTTTTTTTTTTAAACCTCCTTCATGTAAGCTCTGTTTTCCTACTAAAAAAGTTTTCATTTTTTTTTTTAAAGCATTGCTGATACTTACTACAGTTATTATGTCTAGATTCTAAGAATGGTTTTGACATCCTAAACAGCCCTGTGACTTATAAGAAACTGAGAGTTTCAACTCTACTGTTTAGAGATCCTTTTCAAATGCAAGAAGATCCCTAAGAATATTGTAACCTGTTCTACTCTCCCAGGGAAGCAAACTATTTTCATGGTGCTTAGAACGTCTTTTCAGAACATTGGGAAAAGATCGCATATTACCATCATTGCTTTAACATTCTGTCAAGTTTGCCACTAGTAACCTGATGTACACTGCTTTATTTTTTCCTCTTTTTGCCTCCATCTTCCTTTTGCCCCTCCCCCTTTGCTTTGTAACTCAATAGAGGTGCCCCAACTCACTGACCTAAGCTTTGTTGACATAACCGATTCAAGCATCGGCCTGAGGTGGACCCCGCTAAACTCTTCCACCATTATTGGGTACCGCATCACAGTAGTTGCGGCAGGAGAAGGTATCCCTATTTTTGAAGATTTTGTGGACTCCTCAGTAGGATACTACACAGTTACAGGGCTGGAGCCGGGCATTGACTATGACATCAGCGTTATCACTCTCATTAATGGCGGAGAGAGTGCCCCTACTACACTGACACAGCAAACGGGTGAATTTTGAAAACTTCTGTGTTTGAGACATGGATGGTGTTGCATGCTGCCAACAGTCACTCTGGTTAAAGACGGACGTTTCACGGGGAAAGCCAGCAATTTGCCAGCCGTTAGGAGAGGGAGGATGGGTTGGGGGCGGGTGAGGAATCGGACGTATAGGCTAAGCCGATGGGTCGAAGGCATGTGCACGTGGTCTTAAATACACTTTCATTTAAACCACAAATGTGCATAAAGCTAGAGAGAGCTGATCTGTTCGATGCAAAATGGCAAAGGTTAAATGAATTTGCCCACCTGGAGTTGTTTTATTTTTTTAACGTATCTTGCATGAGTACCAAATTGTGTTGTGAGCACCAGTTAATACTAAAGGTACTTCCAAACGTACCAGGATGCCCTTCCTTCTACTCTTCGAGAAAGCCCACCGTCTTCCTTTTCTGTAGTTGACTAAAATCCCAGTAAAATGTAGGGTGAATTGGAAGAGGGGTGTTTTGACAGAGGAGAAAAAGAAACTTTGGAGCATGGTGGATTGCCTTGCCATGGCTAGGTAAAAACAAAACAAAAAACTCCTCTTTAACCAGTCTGGGGCTGAGCATGCAACATTACAAAGGTTCTCTGCCCTGCATGGTAAGAAACATGCCGAGAACCAATCTGCATGAACCTCTTCACTTATAGGTAGAGTTCACGGAGCGGGATTGTAGCAATGCCGGTAGCTGTAGTCACCTCGGGTCAGGGGAAACTTAGGACCCTCTTGTCTTTTTGTCTGTGTGCATGTGTTTCTTCAGAAAGCACCGCTGTATTTCTCTCTGCTGTGTGGCAACTTAAGCCTCTTCAGCCTGGGATAAAATAACTGTCAGTGGTATTTATAATGCACTTCAAATCCACGTATTTGGAAGCAGATGCTAATTATTCTTCGATATGTACCGATGGCAGAAAGGTTAAAGGGGCCTAACAGTACTGTGTGTAGTGTTTTATTTTTAACAGTAGTTCACTATGATTTAGATTAGATTTAGATTAGATCGTTTGCATGATGGTGACTCATTTCCTTTATGCATGAGTTATTGTTGTTTAGCTTCCCAGCTCTTTGGGTTAACTTTCATTTTCAAACTATCTTGACCTGGTGTTCCTCCTTCTTTGAAACCAGCTGTTCCTCCTCCCACTGACCTGCGATTCACCAATGTTGGTCCAGACACGATGCGTGTCACCTGGGCCCCACCTCCATCCATTGAATTGACCAACCTCTTGGTGCGCTACTCACCGGTGAAAAATGAGGAAGATGTTGCAGAGTTGTCGATCTCTCCTTCAGACAATGCAGTGGTCTTGACAAGTAAGCAGTCATCTGTGTCTGTATCTACTAACTGTATCTGTATCTACTGTAACTGTATCTACTAAGCTAGAGCCCCAGGAAAGAGTTCCAAGTTCTCAGGTAGGAGTAACTAAGATGAAGACAGCTACAACAAGACTAGAAGCTGAACTCCACATCGGATATGCAGCCCTGTACATTTTGAAAGCTGTCGTGTTTATTGCGATTCTCATGTCTATATCTCTGAGATCTACAACTTTTTAAAGATCATAGGAGAAAAACACCAGCAGCGAAGTTCGAAGACTTCAAACAAATTCTGCTTCCAGATGAACACATAAAAATAAACGAATGTCAGGAGAAACCGTATGACTAAATCTAAATGTTTGGAGAGGGAAGTGATGAGGATTGAAAATAGTGTCACCATATCTGTTTTACTCTCATTTTTTAAAAAAAAAAAAGCATTGAGCAGGTAATCTCTGGTGTTTGAAGGCATAGAAACAGCAATTCAGGATAGCTCAGGATGCTGTTTTGAAGAAAGAGCCAAAGGGTAACTGGTACTTCAGGAAGAATCTTTTGGCAGGGTTTCTCTGAAGGCTGAGGACCTGGAAAAACAGCAACCATTTACGAAAATTGTGTGTTTCTAGATATTACCTTTTTGAAATAGACATCGTTCATTAAAGAAAATAGAAGGAGACTGAGACATGGTGCTGTGTTTCCTGCCAGTGTCATCCTCTCACTGGAGTAGTAGAATAAACACAGGAGAACGGCATAGGTTTCCACACAAGGAAGGAACGCGCTCACATATAGTACAGTACCAAAGGATAGTCTGAAAATATCCTCCATATCGTGACCATGCTTTAGAGCAGGGAAGGCCACATGACCACAGTCCCGCCTTCTCATTTCACGACTGTGAGAACACCCTTATATCTGTACATCAACAGGGCTCTTATTTGTCTTCTGGAGCACTCTGGGATCAGCAGTTAACAGCATCGCTCAGTATGCAACCCCTGCCTAAGGATCAGGTCTGCCCCACAGACTGGTCACATGTTCATCATGTGTTCTCAGAACTTCTTCTAGATCTTTGCTCTAGATTGCAAAGTAGCCATCTCCCCCCAGAGAAACCATTATTACCCAGTTTTATAGATGAAACAACTAGGGTCTGTAGTGGTTAAATAAATTACCCCTGGGCAACGAGGAACAAAGAAAGGGGAGTCTGAGCATCTAAGCCTTGCAGGGGCCTCTATAGAAATGGTATGGGGGGGAATGGGGTCTAATGAGGAAGAATCCAAAGATTAGAACCCTCACTCTGTCCTTTTTCGGAGACCTCAAAATGAGAGAAGAGGATACTCAGGAAAGTGTATATAATTTTGTTAAGTATTTTGTTCTTACTTTGTTATGGCAAAACCAATCCGTTTCCCCATGGACTGTAACTCTTTTCCAGTAAAGGTTAATTAAGACCACCCGTCTTGGCCTGAGTCAAACTGTTTATGATTTCAGGCAAGGATGTCAAAGAAGACAACTTCTCTGTGCCTCCGTTTTCTCATGTGTAAAATGGGGATAGTTTTAAACCAGAGTTTTGGAGGTGATGGATATGTTCATTGTCATAAATGTGGTGATGATTTCACAAGTTCATACATAGTCCAAAACCTGTCTGAACTGTACATTTGAAATATTTGCAGTTTATTGGATGGCCACAAGCCTGCTTTAAATAGTAGCAAACTTCTTCCTAGGGTTGTTGGTGACAAGTCAATGACAAGCCACAGTGATTATTATCACATGCCCTCAACAGGTGTAATATTGAGTGGCTGACAGAGAGAATGCTATGTGGCAGCTACCATCTTATTGCGGGTCAGGGTGAATCATACTCTCAGAAGTACGTCTGAGGGCACAGCTTAGAGACATTGGAAGGCAAGGTGACCTTTCCTTAGCAACCCATTACAGCCTACCTGTAGGTAGTGACACTCACACGTCAGTATGAGTAGGTCAGGGGACTCAACTTTTGTGTATGTTATTTTATCTATTGAAATAGTCCTAAGAGTGCTTTGCTTTTTTCATGCTTCTGAGCACAATTTAAAAATAAGTCCTCCTTGGCTCTTCAGATCTCCTGCCTGGCACAGAATATTTGGTCAGTGTCTCCAGTGTATACGAACAGCACGAGAGCATACCCCTTAGAGGAAGGCAGAAAACAGGTGAGTCGTGTCGGCAGTATGCGGATCAAATAGCTTTGAGCTACCAATTTTAAATAGCAGAATGGAATGCTGCTTCTAAAAACGCACCTCCATTTCTGGGGTGGTAGTGGTGCTTGTAGCCTTGTCATTACTTTCTGATCACTGGCCTTAAAAATTAAATGACACTTCTGCAAGTATTACCCTGACTTTCAGTCACTAAGATTATACTCTTGGCTTGCAGAGAGGACTAAAATAGTCCAGAAACGTTATTGTCTGTCCTTTTAAAAAATCTCCCAAGAATAATATCATCTCTGTTGTTTAGAGATGGTGACCATTCCCTCTCATTAGGTGGCTCTGTCTAAGGCTGATCCAACGCTGTCATTGTCATGGAAGTCTTTTCCTTCCTTTGCTAAGCCAACAAGTTTTTTTTCTGCTTGGCGAAATAGCCATTTGCTATGTGAAGAAGTTTAACTGAATCCTGTAATATTACATTTCTTCTTTAATATGAGGGCTTCTGTTAATTTTTCCCTTTTAAAACAGTGTGATGTGGTATACCCATTAATTTATTTATTATAGTACCCTTGGTTCTATTGTGATATCTCAATTTATTAATACTAAAATAAAAATTTTGGACAGGCCCAGAGAGATTAATTGATTTGAATTTGAGATATACTCTAAAATTTTTACTCATTTTTCTGCAGTACACTAAATTTTCAATTCATGAGGATTTACTTGCATGTACTCTGTCCAGGATGATGTCTTATTTTCATTTTTGAGAGTTTTATGTTTGGCATTATTACTACCCTGTTGACCTAACAATTTCCTCTTGAGCGCAGAAAGCTTCTTTACGAACCAAACACTTAACCTGAAAGTGGGCATATCTTGCCTTATTTCGAGAGACACACTTACAGGATAGAAACCCAGAATACTTGAACACTGAAGCATTTGAAAAATTATTCCCAGATATCTTAAATAGCTGTCTTCAAAAGCGAGGCAGAAACCTTTGGTAACAACATGTAAAAATAACTTGGATTACTTAGCAAAAGAAAAAAGAAAAAGCTTGAGTTGGCCATTTGGAACTGGGGCAGTTTATGATTTTGAAATTTATGTGTGGCTTAGAATCAGCACAGCAAGCACAGCATTTTGCTGTGCTGAGGAGAAAGGACAGAAACACTGGCTTCCCTGGGTTACCTTCCCTACATTCTTCCTCACCTCCTAAACTGGTGATGTCTTTTTTTTTTCCGCCTGGGTCGAAACAACAGGTCTTGATTCCCCAACTGGCATTGACTTCTCTGATATCACTGCCAACTCTTTCACCGTCCACTGGATTGCCCCTCGAGCCACCATCACTGGCTACCGGATTCGCCATCATCCCGAGCACACTGGTGGAAGACCTCGGGAAGACCGAGTGCCCCCCTCTCGGAATTCCATCACCCTCACCAATCTCAATCCGGGCACAGAATATGTGGTCAGCATCGTTGCTCTGAATGGCAGAGAAGAAAGTCCTCCCTTGATTGGTCAACAGTCAACAGGTAACTTGTTTTCTGGTCTGCAAAGGCACTCAGAGGACTTCCTGGGCAGGTGGGATCTTCTGGAAAGCGGCTTTGTGTTGTCTGAATCATCATCTCTTAGAAAAATGGATTGTGCTTATGAGGCATGGAGAGAGAAGTGAGACAATGCGTGGAGGAAATCTCCTCTTTAGCTCTATTGAAGATAACTTTATTGCAGAAAATTTCTCACTGGATTAATGTATTTTTACATTTCTAATACCTGAAATTTTATTCAAAATATTAAGAAATCTCTGTTTCAGAGTTCCTTTAAAAACAGAATTATTGGGGGCGCCTGGGTGGCTCAGTTGGTTGAACGACTGCCTTCGGCTCAGCTCATGATCCCGGACTTCCAGGATCGAGTCCTGCATCCGGCTCCCGGCTCTTTGGGGAGTCTGCTTCTCCCTCTGACCTTCTCCTCTCTCATGCTCTCTCTTACTCATTCTCTCATGAATAAATAAATAAAAGTTAAAAAAAAAAAACCCACAGAATTATTGGGCACCTGAGTGGTTCGGTCATTAAGTGTCTGCCCCCTTCAGCTCAGGTCATGATCCCAGGGTTCTGGGCTCGAGCCCCAAATCGGGCTCCCTGCTCAGTGGGAAGCCTACTTCTCCCTCTCCTGCTCCCTCTGTTTGTGTTCCCTCTCTCGATGTCTCTCTCTCTGTGTCAAATAAATTAATTAATTAAAAAAAATAAAAATAAACCCAGAATTGTTAAATCAGACGGTGTTGGTATTTTTAGGAGACATGCTGAGGTACTTAGGAGACAAGTAGCATCATGATACCTGTTCCTCAGGCTCAAAGGGTTTAACAAAAAGAGAAAGACACAGAAAGAGAGATAAACAACTGTGGCAATTTTTACTAATTAACAAATGCCCAAGAGAAGGGAATGTAGGTGTTCATTAAATTATTTCTTGTAACTTCTCTGTTGTTTTAATATTTTTGAGTAGTTTCCATGCCCGGTGTGGAGCTCAGACTCATGACCCTGAGGTCAAGACCTGAGCTGAGACTGAGTCAGACACTTAACCGACTGAGACACCCCAGGCGCCACTGTTTTAGAATTTTTCAGAATAAAAAGTTGAAGGAAAAAAATTCTTCAATAAATTTGTAATAGTCATTTTATCATAATCTGAATTGCCTCCTTAACCCCTTACCTTGAATTGTTTGTTATTTTTACTTCTGCTAATTTTGCATAATACCTGCATTATTAAATGCAGGAATTACAAAGGTAGTTATCTTAAAAAAAAAACAAAACAGAATGAATCTGGGCATCATTTGAAAGTTATAGATATGGAAACTTTGCCTTGTTTTTCTAGTTTCTGATGTTCCAAGGGACCTGGAAGTCATTGCTGCAACTCCTACCAGTGTGCTGATCAGCTGGGAAGCTCCCGCTGTCACAGTGAGATATTACAGGATCACCTACGGAGAAACAGGTGCCTTAGCGAAATGCTCTTTCACTCCCATCGAGCCAGATTCTTTTGTGGGTAACCTCAAAGCCCAAGGGCAGATGCATATTTAAAGAGACTTTGGCAAGTCCATTCAATGGAGCCTTGTCTCTTCCAAGAATATGTGAAAAAATATATATATGCTCTAATTGGTGGCAAAACCAAGATACAGAGTTGTTTGTATCCTTCTAAAGGAGGAACAGGAGAGCTGAGGAAGAAAGAATTACAAATTCACAAATATATTATCATTGATGAAATAATAAGTGATTTGTATTTTTTTATTTTCCTATATTTTCAGACAAGACATTAATGTCTTGAAAAAGGAACCCAGTATACTCCATCCTGGGTTGAGGACTTAACTTCTTTCTCCTTCTAATGTTAATCTACAACTCAGTGACATTTGAATACTGGAATGTTAAAAAAGCATCAACTGCAATTTTCTCCCAATTTTTACACACTTACTATAAGGTTCACTACATGCATAAATAAATACGTTTCCATGTGGACCCTACTAATAATTCTCTTTTAAAGGGAATAATCAAGGGTGTGACTAAATGTTTTCTCAGGATGTTAATGTCATTGCTCAGCAGTCCCCAACTATTTCTCAGCCCTTCACGCTCTGAACTAACCCCTTTTCACACAGGAGGAAATAGCCCTGTGCAGGAGTTCACTGTGCCTGGGAGCAAGTCCACAGCTACCATCAGTGGCCTTAAACCTGGAGCAGACTACACCATCACCGTGTATGCTGTCACTGGCCGTGGAGACAGCCCCGCAAGCAGCAAGCCGATTTCCATTGATTATCGAACAGGTACTGACTCCTCCTTTGGAGAGACAGGGGAATATTTACTCAGATAGGTTTGTGATGTTCTCCCATGGTATTTTCCTCATTGCAGAATTGCTTTTCTTTTTTTCTTTTAATTTAATTTTATTTTTTTCAGCATTCCAAGATTCATTGTTTATGCACCACACCCAGTGCTCGATGCAATACGTGCCCTCCTTAATACCCACCACCAGGCTCACCCAACCCCACAACCCTCAGCTTGTTTCTCAGAGTCCACAGTCTCTCATGGTTTGTCTCCCCCTTCGATTTCCCCCAACTCACTTCTCCTCTCCATCTCCCAATGTCCTCTGTTTTTCCTTATGCTCCACATTAAGTGAAACCATATGATAATTGACTCCGCTTGACTTATTTCACTCAGCATAATCTCCTCCAGTCCAGTCCATGTTGATGCAGAAGTTGGGTATTCACCCTTTCTGATGGAGACATAATACTCCATAGTGTATATGGACCACATCTTCTTCATCCATTTGTCTGTTGAAGGGCATCTTGGTTCTTTCCACAGTTTGGCGACTGTGGCCATTGCTGCTATGAACATTGGGGTACAGATGGCCCTTCTGTTCACTACATCTGTATCCTTGGGGTAAATACCCAGTAGTGCAATTACAGGGTCATAGGATAGCCCTATTTTTAATTTCTTAAGGAATCTGCACACTGGTTTCCACGGTGGCTGCACCAACTTGCTTTTCTTTTTTAACAAGATGAGTCTGACAGAGCTTCAAGCCAGATATTTAAAGAAGCACCGCAAAGGTTAGAGATTGTGTCTATTTTGTTAGTGGATATATTCCATGGGTCTGCAGTAGAGACGGGCATAAAGGGTGTTCAGAAAATATCTTTTAATGAATGAATGAATGAGCTGATAAAGTAAGAAGACAAACACCTACTTGGCATATAGTTTCTTTGTGTATGAGGCAGCCATCCTGTATCTAGATACAGGTCCCACCTCCCAAAGGCCATCTGCGTGTTTCTGCCAAAGGACTACCTGGGAGTCACTAAGGGTAATAAGAGATCTTTCTGTGCCTACCAGGACTGGAATCATTCCTTGTCCATTCTTGTCCCCACCAACTGGGGCTTCACTGGTTTCTCCTTGTTTTTGTTTGTAGAAATTGACAAACCATCCCAGATGCAAGTGACTGATGTTCAGGACAACAGCATTAGCGTCAGGTGGCTGCCTTCAAGTTCCCCTGTTACCGGTTATAGAGTGACCACTACTCCCAAAAATGGCCCAGGACCATCAAAAACGAAAACCACAGGCCCAGGTGAGAATAACCAGCATCTCCCATTCATCAGGATTAACAGAAGAGGGCCCCACAATATGCTTTTTAAAATACATGACCACCCAGGTCTGAGTACCATACATTTTTATGTCCTATGTAAACATTTTCCCATTTGTGAATTCAGGGCTTGAGATTGTTACAGACTTCCTCCACCGCAGAATTTTTTGGAGAAGTGCACTTCTCCTTTTACATGCAAAGTTCCATTTGATGGTGTGGACATCTTGCATTATTAGATATCTCTTTGTGGTTTTATTTAGTCATGCACATAAAGTAGAGAGACGGCCCAACTTTTTAAGATTTTCTTAGCTCTTGTTTTTGTTTTTATATAAAACCCTGGTAAAATTAGGATCCTAAGGGAATATCTTAAAGTTAAACTAATTTTCATGTTTTCCGAGAGCGGCATCCTTCATTGTTGGAGGCATCTTATTAGAGTGTATCCTTTAGTTTGACCTTCATCCAATATGACAATTTGTATTAGCCATGAGTATATCCGTCCAAGAGAAATCATATCTGACTTATCCATGTTTTCGTGATAATTCTACAAATGAAAAATCCAGGCCACCAGGCTTTTATTCCTGAACGCAGGTGGTCACATCCGTGGCCTTAACAGCGGATGACACAGGTGCCACATTTACTTTTCCCTCCCTTTGCAGATCAAACAGAAATGACCATTGAAGGTTTGCAGCCCACAGTGGAGTATGTGGTTAGTGTCTATGCTCAGAATCAAGACGGAGAGAGTCCGCCTTTGGTTCAAACTGCAGTAACAAGTACGTAAGCCATGCTTCTTCCCCATTTTCAAAGTCAGCTTCGTTCTTAGGCCTCTGAACGCCCTCCATGTGTCTTTTGCAAGTACACGTAGAGACAGCCCGCTTGGTTAGTTGGTTATCTTGAGCTGAGTCCTTTACAGACATTTTTCCTTCTTGGTGCCAAGCAGTGAACATCAAGGGAAAGGAAGTTAGGGAGCTCTCATAGCTGCTGTGCTTTGAATTTCATTTGCTCAAATGGCCTCAGCAGAACCCTGTTTGCCTATAGCCAAATCTACAAAATATTTTGCCTGGACCTTCTTTTCTATGACTGGATGGTAAAGTTGATAGCAGTGGGCTTCACGGAGCTATTGCGTTTGGAGCATTTGGAAAACTGCCTGGAGCAGCATTTAATGTAAATAGTGGGGGGAGGGGAAGAGAAGAGTTAAAGAAGGATTCGAATCCTCTGAATCTAACATTGAAAATCAACCTTACCACTTCCAAGGTATAGAAAATCCAGGTCTGTGAGACTAACATCACACTGCAAAAACGAATCTTGGTGGAATACTGGAAAATTAATGGCAAAAAATCCTCTCTGTGGGGCTATTTTGCAGGGTGCCTGTGTGTCTCACGCACACCTACGTCTTAATAAGTGATGTGACCTTAAATCTTTTTTAAAACCGAAAGAAACGTAATCGAGTGTCAAGTAATTTCCCATTTGCTAGTGGGTTAATTGGAATTGAATCCATCAGAGAAAATGATATCTGCGGAACTGCTTTGCACGTTATAAAAATGCTCATTTCACAACTTGCTTTTCACATAACCTCTTACCATTAATTTGCCTAACAGACATTGACCGCCCTAAAGGACTGGCATTCACTGATGTGGATGTCGATTCCATCAAAATTGCTTGGGAAAGCCCACAGGGGCAAGTTTCCAGGTACAGGGTGACCTACTCGAGCCCTGAGGATGGAATCCGTGAGCTCTTCCCCGCACCTGATGGTGAAGAGGACACTGCAGAGCTGCAAGGCCTCAGGCCGGGTTCTGAGTACACAGTCAGTGTGGTTGCCTTGCACGATGATATGGAGAGCCAGCCCCTGATTGGAACCCAGTCCACAGGTATACCGTCCACCGCAGCACGGGTGCTCGCGGGCGCTGCGGCTCCACGCCCCGCTGAGTGACTTAGACATTCTGTTGGGCTCTGGAGTCCCTGTAAGGGGGTCAAACAAACCCAAACAAAACAGCCTCTCTATTAGGACAGACCCTCTTTAGAAGGGAATCGTCATAAACAGTAAAGTTTACGTGATATTCAGATACAGTTTAATAAAGGACCTTTTCGAGTGGCTTGGCTTATAGATAAGGCCATAGAGTGAGACATCCTAAAATTGTGGATTATTCCTTAAACCCTGACTCCCTGTGGTTATGCTCACTGTGCATAAAGGAAAGAAGTTTGGCATCCTAGAACTTACTCTAAAAAAGGAATCCAAACTGGGCCATTTCCTAGCGGCACGATTCTGAGAACAGTAGGTAAGACCTTCCTTCTCTGGGTGGAGATCGTGCGCTGAGTGTGTGATTTGCTTAAAGGATTGAGAATCAGACACATAGGAGGCAGTTTAGGGCAAATGCTTTCCACAATACTTTATCTGCTTGTGCTTTGTTTCTGAAGCAGAGTGGAATGCTAAATTTGTGTCCTTGTGACAGCATAAACCCTGGGGGTGGCTATCTGTATTATTGCTTTTCGCTTCTCTTTTCTGCTTCTGTTGTGAGCCAATTTTCTTCTTACGCTGCACCACAGAGAATACTTCAAATTTAGCAGCACTGTCTGCTGTGGGGTTCAAATAAACAGGATAAAAACATGCTTCTGTCTTTTGGGGGCTGGAATACCCCTGAAATGGTTTCTATGCAAAGATCGCTTATCAAGGAAAACAGCTATTGCTCCTCTTTCCATACAAATGGAAAATCAATCCTAATGGTCAAGAAGATATTTTGATTTTTTGTTGTTGTTATTTTTATTTTTTAAGGGAAAGCAAAAAAAACAAAACAAAAAATGACTTCTAAAACCTCAAGTGTCTCAGACTTCTGGCATTTACCCAAGTGCCTCCAGTGATTCTGAGACTGGTGGATATAAAACACATTTTTTCAGCAAATGTTTTCTTTATTTTGTATCCCTTCTTGTACTTTCTCATACTGAATCTTTGCCCGAGGGAACCCATCTAACCCAACCCAACCCAACCCAAGCACATCTGTTCTGCTTCTTGGAATCCACTGTACTGTCCCTCTTCCCCAATTCCTCTAAGATAACCTCTAACCAATGGCCATCCCGACAGCCATTCCTGCACCAGCCGACCTGAAGTTCACTCAGGTCACACCAACAAGCCTGACCGCCCAGTGGACGGCACCGAATGTTCAGCTCACAGGATATCGAGTGCGGGTGACCCCCAAGGAGAAGACTGGACCAATGAAGGAGATCAACCTCGCTCCTGACAGCTCATCTGTGGTTGTGTCAGGACTCATGGTGAGAAGTGCCCTCTTTCATTGGAAAAAAGTACAGTTGGCCCTTGAACAACATGGTTTTTTTGTTTGTTTGTTTGTTTGTTTTAAAGATTTTATCCATTTACCTGATAGAGATCACAAGTAGGCAGAGAAGCAGGCAGGGTTCAGGGGGAGAAGCAGGCTCCTTGCTGAGCAGAGAGCCCGATGTGGGACTCGATCCCAGGACCCTGAGATCATGACCTGAGCCAAAGGCAGAGGCTCTAACCCACTGAGCCACCCAGGTGCCCCTGAACAATGTGGTTTTTAACTGTGTGGGTTCATTTCTAGACACTGATTTTTTTTTAATAGTACAGGAATATAAATGTATTTTCCCTTCTTTAGATTTTATTAATAACATTTTCCCTTCTCCAGCTTATTTTATTATAAGAATACATTATATAATAACAAATAGCATACGAAGTATGTGGTAATCAGCAATTTATCAATAAGGCTTATGGTCAACAGTACAACTTTTACTAGTTAACTTTTGGGGGATTCAAAAGTTAGAAGCAGATTTTCAGCTGTGCAGAGGTTTGGGACTGCTAACCCTTGATCTGTTCAAGGATCAACTGTAGTTATCTCTTTCACAATTTAAGGTGGTGGAGATAAAAATACCATAATAATCTAATTAGTGTTCTTTGCCTCTGTCGTCAAATAATTTTATTGTAATTTTGTGCCAAATAGAATTCTCTATATTGACCTAGCTCTTCCAGATGACTGTCTGGATGGACTTGTATAAATAGTGTTGGCTTTTGTACATCTCTTTATATATGCATTTTGTTTATTTTAGAAAGATTTTATGTGCGTATGTGGAGGAGGCAATTCATATGTCCAAAGACTGAATGCATAGCTTCTTTTTGATTATGCATTTTCTGAGCTCTGTTGCCTTGGCAAGGAATATTTTCCAGTTTGTACCCAACCTACCTGATCCTCCCTCCATTGAAACATTTTTAATCCTTTAGACATGCATATGGAAAACTAGCCAGGAATCTAGGAAATTGATGTACTTCTTAACATAAGGCCAATTCCAAGAGAAATCACAGAGAGAGGGTTGAGAGATAGAACAGAGCATTCTCTCTGCTTCTCCATGATCAGACAAAGAAATGCTCGGCACCTGCCAAATCATAAAGGAGAAAAACAGGCTAATACCCATTTTCCCCATTTTGGATCGATTCTTTGTAAGTATGTAAGTTACAGCATACTTGGCGTTAACCCCTAAGCACATTTTTAAATTCACATAATTTACATGTGCTGTTGATCATCTGCAGTGTTGAAATGAAATTCATGTAGGAATTTATAGTGCTGTGGGTTTTGCTGGTATATTTTTTTCTTTTATAGCCATTGTGTCTTTCTAATGCTGTAGTAAAATACCCTGTGCATTTAAAAGATCCCGTTGCTAAAGTTTACTGTGTCCTTCTTTGTAGGTGGCCACCAAATACGAAGTGAGCGTCTATGCACTTAAGGACACTTTGACAAGCAGACCAGCTCAGGGAGTCGTCACTACTCTGGAGAGTGAGTAATCAAGCCTTTTAGTATCAACAAACGTTCTCCATAAGTGGTAAATGATTTTCTAGATCACCATGTTGATCGAAGGATTCCCAGCTAGGAAACTGATTTGCTTGCCCATCTCTCGTTGACTTACTATTGTCACCTTTTATGACCCTCTGGAGAGTGGTATACAGCCACATAAATGGAGTCACTTCCAAATGTTACCATGTTAGTGTCAGGGGCTAGAACTGACACCTAGGTTATCTACTACTTGCTCTACTTGGTGTAGTTTGGTTTCATGATGTTTGGGGAGGACACACTGGCTTCTGCTGTACCTTAACAGTAGAGTAAGTATTGGACAAAATTAGGCCCAGATTCCAGTTTGGTGCTATATCAATAATTTATGTATGCTCTTTCAGAAATCACAGGTAATATTTAAGTTTTCTCATCTACAAAATAGGGATGCCATTGCCTATGCTGAAAGGAAATAAATGAAGCCATATAAAAAAAAGCCAGAGTACTAATAATATGTATATATATTATTGCCATATCATTGTAACTCCTCTACTACACTTATTTTATGTTATAATAAATTAATAATTTTAATATTAATTGGGGTATTGGTAGATAGTCTAAGCCAGGCTTGGGAACCACTGGTAGTATCTGTAAAGGGTTTTAGTTAACAAAAAAAAATTTTAAAGTATGTGAGCTGAGTCTTTTCATATTTTTTAATTACTGTCAACCTTTCTTTCTGGATGCCACAGGAGAAAATCTGTACGTTACTAGTAATGCGCAGGAATGGATGTGTTTGGTGTATAATAAAGACAGATTTTAAAACATTAAAATCTTCCCTCAATGAATCAGCCAGGCACTGATCTCTGGTTGTGATTTGTGCAGATGTCAGCCCTCCAAGAAGGGCCCGTGTGACAGATGCTACCGAGACCACCATCACCATTAGCTGGAGAACCAAGACGGAGACGATCACTGGCTTCCAAGTTGATGCCATCCCAGCAAATGGCCAGACTCCAGTTCAGAGAACCATCAGGCCAGACGTCCGTAGCTACACCATCACAGGTCAGGGAACTCACTGTACTGACCATGTTTGCTGATGGCTATTCCCAACATAAATTCCTTATCAGTTACTCTACTACTTATACTGATTGAATTTATTGTCAATATTTTACAATAATGCAGCTATAATTTTTAAAAACCTACTTTCATACTATAATTAGAAATAGTTGTATTCTGTGAATGCCTGATTTTGTCTAATGTTTGCCAGAGAGATGGCATAATTTCCATTTATTAAATTTAATCTTTTATCGATGTACCCTTCGTATCAAAAAAAAAAGTAACATAATGCTTAAAACCAAAAGAAACTGAATATTGGCATACTGTTCTTAATGTTAAGCTCGATGATAAAACATAATTAAATTTTAAAATAAAATGAAGATCTAAGTTGTAGTCAGAGAATATTCAATAGCCAGCTCAATTTAGGTCTTTTTGAGATTTAAAATTCTTTTTTTTTTAAAAGATTTTATTTACTATTTGGCAGACAGAGATCACAGGCAGGCAGAGAGGCAGGCAGAGAGAGAGGGGATAGCAGACTCTCTGCTGAGCAGAGAGCCTGAAGGGGGCTCGATCCTAGGACCCTGAGATTATGACCTGAGCCGAAGGCAGAGGCTAAACCACTGAGCCACCCAGGCACCCCAAGATTTAAAATTCTGATTCCAGTTACAGTGACTGATGATAATAAAAGGAAAACACTCAGTAGGTGCTTGCCCCTTATTCTCCAAGATGGCTAGCTCTTTTTTTTTTTAATGATTTATTTACTTATTTTAGAGAGAAAGGGAGAGGGACAGGGGGAGGGGCAGAAGGAGAGAGAGAATCCCAAGCATACTCCACGCTGAGCTCAGAGCCCGATGGGGGGCTCCATCTCACAACCCTGTGAGATCATGACCTGAGCCAAAACCAAGAGTCAGCCAAAACCAAGAAGTCAACGACTTCTTTTTTTCTCTTCTTTTACATTTAACATAGCATTTTTTAATTTTAAAAGTTACTCTAGCCAGTACCTTTGTATGCATCAGTGATTTCTTTTTGTGATAATGTTTCTCGTTAACAGTTAACACCCATGCCAGGCTCTAATTTATTGCTCAAATGTGGACCACTTCTGTGGTCTGTATATGTATGGGATGAGAAAGGAACCACGAATTAACCGATGAGTTTAAAAATTTTCCTAGTAAATGAAAATCAGATAAAAAGCATTTCTCCACAAATCATAGGTTTACAACCCGGCACTGACTACAAGATCTACTTGTACACCCTGAATGACAACGCCCGGAGCTCCCCCGTGGTCATCGATGCCTCCACTGGTAACTACTTTTTTACTGAAGAAATGCCACTGACTTATATGTGATGGGTTGTACGAACTTGAGAAACAAAGAGGCTGGCAGTGAATCATTTTTACTGATATTAGAACTCTCAGAATCTCTCGGGTTCTGTTTCTCAGGGTGGGAAAAGAGTGTGGGATCCCTGCTTATTTACTTTCTTCGAGACTTAATCCTGGTTTCTTTTAGCCATCGATGCGCCATCCAACCTGCGTTTCCTGGCCACGACACCCAACTCCTTGCTGGTATCCTGGCAGCCGCCCCGCGCCAAGATTACTGGTTACATCATCAAGTATGAGAAGCCTGGGTCCCCTCCCAGAGAAGTGGTCCCTCGTCCCCGCCCTGGTGTCACAGAGGCTACTATCACCGGTATTGCTGCTTCGCTGTCACCATTTTCCATGGGACTCCCTAGGACACACCAAGTGCTTAGCAGATTTCCAACTGTGTCTTTGATGCTGTATCATGAGAACAAGAGGCCCCATTTCTGATAACTTCAAAAAGCATCTTCTGTTGAGGAGTCACATAGCTCAGTATATCTCAAAAGACAAGAATTTATGAAAACACAGTAATTTTAATACTGTCAACATGGTATAAATAGAATCTTTTTATGGGCTGTGTGTTTGCCGGATACCTGTAAGTCCTGTCCTAGAAGAAGACATTTTTTCAAAACAAACTAGCTAATTGTGGTCCTGTCCTCCCACTAGCTCTCTAAAGATCTGGTATCATATGGGCCTTGCCAGAGGGCGACCTGCCTCCGCTCTCATTACCCAGGTTCACAGAATGGGTCTTGAAGCCAAGTGATTGCCAGCCACCCATACTGGAGAGCATGCCTGGAATGTGAAAGAAGGATTTTCCATTTCATTGGGAAAGATCATAAGCCTTTGGTATTATTTTTTGTCCAGAAGATTAAATTTCTCGACTTTGTACAGGATATCATCTAGACTTGAAAGATCCTAGAGAACACAGAGATAACCAGAGAGAGACTCTGCTTTTTTTAGAAAATTTGGAGACAGAAAAATAGAATCACTTACGGAAGGAGTTGAATTGGTTACTTCCTATAGGAACCACACAAAGACTGGCCACTTTTTCCTACAGAGTACTTACCTATAGTCTAACTTTTCATTGATCCTGCCACTGAGGACCATCTGGTTATTAGGCCCTAAGTAGATTCATTTAATCTGCAATGATCTCTCCCAAATGTATATCCCACTGGTGGTATACGATGCTGATAGATTTTCTTGAGTTCAAAAGGACAGATAAGGCCACATGTTAAAAGAAAACCCACAAAATGTTAGACTAAAAGTACTTTCTCAGGTGCCAGATTTGGTAGAGAAGTTACTAATTTACCAAGTGGCCATCATGTGTGGACTATTTGGGTTTTGTGGAAGAAAAGTGAAGTAGATTTTACCTTTCAGGAGGCCAAAAAGGCCAGCTAGAGAAAGGATGCTTGCTTCTCAGTAGCATTTCCTGGTAAGATCAACTCCCATTTGACTAGCTGAGCCCACAGACGTAACGTGATATCTGTCCTTCCATCAGGTCTGGAACCGGGCATCGAGTACACCATCCAAGTCATTGCCCTCAAGAACAACCAGAAGAGTGAGCCTCTGATTGGAAGGAAAAAGACAGGTAAAAGGCACCTTCTGGGTACTAGGAAGATAATCGAAACAAAACTAACTAGAAGTGATTAATTTTGCAGTGAAAAGGTTCTCCAGGTTTTGATTCCTCTCTCATGGAAATTTTTCTTATCAGCTTAGCATATACATGTTGCGCTCTTGGATAGTCTAATGTAACATAATCGGCCGAGTTCGTTTTACTTTTTTCTTAGCCAATCAATATAAAGACTTTTATTCACCTTTAAAAAATCTAAGCCAGATATTAAAATGTAGAAACCAGGTTGCTATTTTTACTATTCTTCTATATCTTCTGTTGAAGTTAATGTTTAAAAAAAAGGAGGGGGGGAATTAATCCTTCCCATTATCTTTATTTATTATTTGGTTTCTGAAACTTGAACTAAAGAATCTAATTTTTTTCACCCGATTTCAGTTTAATTTGAAGAAAATTCTATATTTATATTAATAGAAGAAGTTTAGAAACAAACATGGATGTATTTTTATCTATTCTTACTGTTTGAATTACTGAAAAACTGGAATTCTCATACTTCAGATGCTGAAATAATTAATCTGGATTCTAGTCCTTGTAACATGCGTCTCAAATGAAGAAAAGAAGAAAAGAGCCTGCACATTTCAGTTCCATTAAGCTTAATTTGAGCAGAAGTAGCTTGTATGGGGCTTAGTGGTTCAAAGCTTTGTGTGTATGATAAATTCATACTAACGCTTTTTTCGTTCTAAACTATAAAGAAACCTTTGAGAAAAATCTTAAAGGTTTCTTTTTTGGAAAAAAAAAATGTCTTGTGATCTAAGAACTGCTAATGTTCTAGGGGCTTTGATCAGATTGATAAACAGTCATTGTTGCCTGAATTGGTAATGACTACTGCTGCTACTTTTGGGAGCTTAACACGCTTTGCTTTTTTGGCTCTAACCTCTCTTGGCTAGATGAGCTTCCCCAACTGGTAACCCTTCCACACCCAAATCTTCACGGACCAGAGATCTTGGATGTTCCCTCCACAGTTCAAAAGACCCCTTTCATCACCAATCCTGGGTATGACACTGGAAACGGTATTCAGCTTCCTGGCACTTCTGGTCAGCAGCCCAGTGTCGGGCAACAAATGATCTTTGAGGAGCATGGTTTTAGGCGCACCACACCGCCCACAACGGCCACCCCTGTAAGGCATAGGCCAAGACCATATCCGCCGAATGTAAATGAGGAGATCCAAGTTGGTCACGTCCCCAGGGGAGACGTTGACCATCACCTCTACTACCCTCATGGTATGGGACTCAATCCAAATGCCTCTACAGGACAAGAAGCTCTCTCTCAGACAACCATCTCTTGGACCCCATTCCAAGAAAGCTCTGAGTATATCATTTCATGTCATCCGGTTGGCACTGATGAAGAACCTTTACAGGTAATTGATTTTTCTCTTTACTTCTGGGCAGCCTAGAAATGAGTAAGTGAGGTAACGGAAGTGACCAGAGCTCTAATATAAATATTATAGGGTCGAAAGGTAGTACACGTAAGCCCTGGTTTTTCTTTTTTAAATCTCAATATGGCTGTACTTTGGGGGTATACCAAAGAGTAGCATCAGGTTTTGTTTAGTAGAGAGAATAAAATCATTTCTATTAGTCACCCACATTTGAGGCTCCTTAGTAATATGGACAAAGAAATGATCTGAAAAAAGAGAGAGAGATTCTGCCCGAACTTGCATTTGTTCAGGAAGATCTTGGATGCCATCCTTGGGGCTCCTGGCTGGTTCAGTTGGAAGGGCACGTGGCTCTTGATCTCACGGTTGTGAGTTCGAGCTTCACGTTGGTTATAGAGGTTGCTTAAAAATAAAATCTTTAAAAATAAAGAAATGAAATGCCATCCTATAGTTTGTCCTTGAAGAATCCTATTATCTACAATATATCTGAGGAAAAGGAACGTACGTGAAACTGTGCCCACATCAGCTGTTAAAAATGACTGACTCTTTAAAACCTTTATTCTTTCATTTTGTTTTGCTGATACCAATTTTTAGTGGGTTCTTATTTATAAGAATAAGATTCTTATTCTTATTTTTTTAGAAAGCATCAGAATTAAAAAAACAAAAACAACAACAACAACAACAAAAAAAAAACCCTGACTACACTGTGAAAGATTTATGAGCTTAAAAACACGAGTTTGGGGATTTGCCCAAAGGCTTTAAGGACCCCATGTTGGGGTCACAGGGCACCTTGCCGAGGATGAGGATATCCGCCACGTAGCGCAGTGTCCGTAATTTATGGGAAAGGGGCTTGGCTCAGGGATCCCAGTGGGCTGGCACAGACCTGCAACCACAGCGGGATGGATGGCATTGTCTGTTGAATTACTGAGGGCTCCTGAGAACTGTGGAACACACAGATCTGGGGCAGGAAAATTGGGCCGACTGAAAAGATGGCCCCTCCCCCCCGCCCAGAGTTCCGTGTCTGTCCACGGCTGGTTTGGGATCGTTCCACCCTCCTTCTTCGTCCTCCTTGGCTTTATTTACATAGTGCAGGCTGTTGGTAAGACAGTAGGGAAAGTCACATCAATTTCCCCCATAACGCTTTCTCCCTCACTTTGGATGTGCCGATGACTGCAGTTCCGAGTTCCTGGAACCTCCGCTAGTGCCACCCTGACAGGCCTCACCAGAGGGGCCACGTACAACATCATAGTGGAGGCCCTGAAAGACCAGAAGAGGCACAAGGTTCGGGAGGAGGTTGTTACCGTGGGCAACTCTGGTATGTGAAAGCCTGGGTCCGCAGGTGCAGGCTCCCCTCTGGACTAACCCCAAAGACACCTTTTCTCTCGACTGTTCCTTTGTTGCTGTTGTCTTTGAACTTCGGGAAGTGATGGCATGAAGTCAAGGAGCAACTTTAAATTCAGTTATTTTTCGCTCCTAGTACCCTAGTTCCTGTGTAAAGTAGTCTCAGTCAGTGATGCGGTAATTGACCTGGAAGGGACCCGAAGCATGATTTAGTCCCACATTCTGACTCCCTGCTAGCGAGCGTCTGAGGTCACCCGGGGCACGGATCTCCTGATCTCTTTTGCGAGACCCTCTGCTCACCACGTTGCTGTCCTCTTGAGCGATCCTTTAAGTCCCCCAAAACGATGACCTATAAAGGAAATTCCCTATCTGCAGACAGGAGCGACTGCTGGTTTTCGTTCCTCATGCAAAATGCAGCCAACATCGCCCATTTCCACTCAAAGAGCGACCTTCTTCCAATATTATTTCAATTTCTTTTTTCTAATTATACAACCCCAAGGCCAAAATAGCAGTGAAAGGGTCACTGACTCCTCTTTGCAGCACCTGCAAAGTAAAGCAGTAGTAAATCGCCTGACTTTTCAGCCTGCATCAGTTGAAGATTCACCAAGGATCACGAGAGACAGGGAATCATCAAAACCACGAATCTTCAGTCTTCCCAACAGAGGGTTCTCTATCCCACAGCAGCACGGAGTGCTATATTCTGTCTGTCGAGTGACCGGCTTTATTCCTAGGGCCGGTTACTGAACATAGGGTCACAGGTGACCGTGCTATTTTACACGTATACATGCCTGTGAATTTAAGCAGTTGCTTATTTGATGTGGGGATCGTTTTGTGCTTGTTGTGTTAGGTTTCCATGGTAATGCATGCCTTCTGCCTTGCGTGGTTTTACTAGTAGAAGGCCATGTGAAAGGAATTTTCAGAGCACAAAAGTCTTTGTACTTTTCCACATCATTTTTTTTTTTTAATTCCATCTCCATAACTTAAACCTGGTGGAATTTTAACTGGTGGCTATTTGGGGAGGGTTACTGAAACCCCTAGTAACACTACAGGTTCCTTTCACTTCGGTTCTGACCCCATATCCCCTGCAGCAATATTCTGCATTCCAGCCCCGTTCTCTGGGCTTTCAGACCTGTCAGACTTGTTCGTTTCTCCCAAACTCTATTTTCTTCCAGGGTGATGCCTTTTAAACTATTAAACACTCTCAAATATCTATTGTTTTGAGCCTTTGATTTTTGCACTGTAAAAAGAAATATACATGGTGGGATTCAAAGTCACAGAAATTAGTTTATATAATTTTTAGAGACTCATTGGAAGGATGCTTTGCACAGATTGCTTTAAGCTTTCTCAAAACATAAAGATCCAGTGTATTAGGCAACACGAAGAGACTCCATTATTCTTAAGTCATTCGTATCCCTTGTTTTCTCTTATTTGAAACAGTTGATTTTATTGGTAAAGTAAAGCTGTCCTACTGCTGTCATACTAATGTACAGAATCTAGCTCTGATGCAAAAAAAGGAATAATAAAAGTGAAAGTTGCATTACAATGGTATATAAAAATGACTAAGTTTTTTGCATTAAAAACAAAGGATGCTCTCTAATAATTATTCTTTATTTGGTGGGCACTTTTTAAGTGCCGACAATGGACCAGTGCTTTGAATTCATGATATCTATGTAATCTTTACAAGATATATTTTATTATGTTATATTTTATATTATATTTCAGATGAGGGAATTAAGGCACAGAGATAGAAAATAACTAGGTTAAGGTCACTCAGATACTGATGGAGAGACATTCCAGCTTTTGCATCCCACTCGAGTTCTTAACTAGCCTAAAATGCCTCAAGATATGTTCCATATGCTATAGACTAGTTTTGTCAGAAATGATGATTTTTTTTTTTTTTAGTACTAATGGCAAAAATGGAAGAGGGGCTCCTTTTCAGGTGCTTGTGGCAAATGTGCCCTGGCAACATCTAAGTATTGTTTATCAGAGCAACTGATGCTTTGGTAAAACAGATGAATGGTTCTTCATGCTGCTGGGATTTCTGTTTTAGACTAGACTCATTGTAACAATAATTCAGTTTTCTTCTTATGATTCCAAATCACCACTAAGCTGTCTTTTTTTTTTTTTTTCCTCCTTTTCTTCGTGTAGTTGACCAAGGCCTAAACCAACCTACAGATGACTCATGCTTCGACCCCTACACAGTTTCCCACTATGCGGTTGGAGAGGAGTGGGAGCGGTTGTCTGAGTCCGGCTTTAAGCTCTCGTGCCAGTGTTTAGGTTTTGGCAGTGGTCATTTCAGATGTGACTCATCTAGTGAGTAGCTTGCTTTGTCCATCTCCTCTGGTTCCATGCATTCGCACAATGTGCCAAGGAAGCATGTTTGGCAGGCACAGGCTCTTCCAAACATGAAGCAAACGAGGGGAGACTGCTTGACTCAAAGTAACATTTTGCATCATAAAGAATGATGGGAAATTTTACTTGTTGAATATTTGCTTCATTTCAAGGGTTCTGTGTCAATACAACCAGTAATTAAAAATACATTTGTGACGGTAATGATTTTTTAACATTTTCTGTCAAGATAATAAAGTCAAACTCTCTGGAGCCCAGTTTAATGAAGAGTAAGTATCAGAAACACAAAGGAATCCCCAGTCACTTTTAATCTTTAATGTTGAGTGAGCTCAGAGGTGAACATTTATACTCACACTCTCCTTCAACACAAACCAGTCATGCACATAACTTAATATATCCACAGTGTCCTATCGCACGCACATATGCACACATCAGGTAGCTTGAATCCTGCCAAGTAATGTAGAGAGCACCGATAATCATCGACAGATGATTAAGAATCAACTTCAGTAGAAAAATATTTGATTTTCAAACTATAAAAAGATTTTAACATTTTTAATGGTATTTTCAATTTAAAATTTTCCTAGGGATAATTTATTATGCTTTGATATTTAACATTAGAATTTGTAAAACTTTCATTTATGCTTTGTTCTTAGGGGATGTGATTATTACTGACAATTGGTCTATTTTTATAGGTGTTACCCATTTTGGCTTATGATCAAGCCTCCTACAGATACTTCTTGACATTATATTTGGGGAAATCCAACATAACAGATTTTTTAAAGACTTTCACACTAAAATATGAAATGGTTTAATTCAGACTAAAATATGGAGACAACTCATTTTTTTCAATGCAGACTACTGTACTTGACCATCTGAAAATGGAAAGATGGAACAGATGTGTCCTATGACATTTAGGAGTTGGAAGTTTTAATATTTGGCATCAGTTAGGTAGTTTTTCATTTCTGAAACTGAACTATTTTAAGTTTGCATATTTATTACCGAGGTAAGTACTTAGGCACGATTTGTGGGAACAGAGCTATAAGGTGATTTATGTGATTCTTTGGCTCAACTGACATTTTCTTTGCTTAGATGACATAATTGTCAAATAATGTTTAAAGTTGAAGAATGGGAAAAAAAGTTTAAGGAATAGCTGCCCTGTTACACAAACTTCTGAAGTGTGTTCTGTTTCAGTAAAAACCTCGGAGATTAAAAAGTCCTCTTTTATGGATCGCAGTTAAAGATATAGAACTGTGACTTTTAATATTCCTCAGAATCGGTCTTTTCTGTTGGGATAATAACCAGTGATTTATCATTTTGTGGTTTTGGTTTGTTTTGATACACAGATCTATTCTTTCACTCTTTCCATTTACAAGAAACAGGTTAGGGCATGTAGAAGCCAGCGGAGGTTTGTTTTTCGGTTAATAGAACTACTTTGTATCCAAGTTCTCTGTAAATCCGAAAAGTGACTTTTCATCTATGATCCATTCCCAAAAGACTATTTAAATCTACTTTGGTTTTCAATAATATTAAGCCTTAATAGAATGCAAATGAAGATCCCCGACTATTCTTGTGACATGGTTATGGCGGGATGACTTGCATCTTAAAATATCCTAGAAAACGTTAAATGATAAAGATAATATTTTAAAATCCAATCGAAACGTGGTCTGTCATGGAGATCATGATCCTCAACTTTTCTTGCCACTCCCTCTAGGTAGCCAGCCCTTAAAATGGCTGTGTTCCCAGAGCACCGTCTTGTGAGTCAGAACCCACTGGTAACTCTTGGCCTCCGGTTTTCTCTCCCCCACAGAATGGTGCCATGATAATGGTGTGAACTACAAGATTGGAGAGAAGTGGGATCGTCAGGGGGAAAATGGCCAGATGATGAGCTGCACATGTCTTGGAAATGGAAAAGGAGAATTCAAGTGTGATCCTCGTACGTCCGTTGCCACAGATCATTTTTAGTGCCTTATTAAGCACTCCCGCTTTTATTACTGAGCTGTAACTCTCATTCACAGAGATGATTGGAGACTTTAGGTCTCCTTGAGGAGTGAACAGTGGGTTTGTTAATCTTTTGATTTGGGAAAGTGGAGACAGGCGTCCAAAATGAGCCATGATTTAACGTTATTACAAGACACGTTAGCTCTTTTCCGACCTGAGTATTTTGACCATAATCGTCAGTGAAATATTACCAGAAAGCTTTATGGGTCTTTGGATCCAACTTTTTAAAATATGATCCTTTCCCAGTTTATCAGATTTAGTTTTTGGACGTGCTGCCCTAAGATCCATGCAGCAGTACTTCTATCACCAATGGTTCCCATAAACCTGTGGGATTTTGGTTGTGAGGATGCACATTTTGGAGAGAATCAGAACGTACCCTATATAGAAAGGTGAAGTCCGTATTGTTCTCAATCTTCCATGAGCCTTCTGACTTGTGTCTCCATGCAGACGAGGCCACGTGTTATGATGATGGGAAGACATACCATGTGGGGGAACAGTGGCAGAAGGAATATCTTGGTGCCATTTGCTCCTGCACCTGCTTCGGAGGCCAGCGGGTAAGGCCAGCCTCCCTGTAATTGAGATAAGACGAAGGGGGCCCCCTACCCTGGTGATTGAGAAGTCAGCTTCTTGTGTGTGTGCTGTACACAAAGTGTGGTAACGCTCCTTATGAAAGTTGAAATACCTCATTTCCTGTTGGCACAGAGCTGCCCACAAGAGGCTACCCTACACCCCTTCTCAGTTCTCCCCTTCCAAGGCAGCCTAAGCCACTCTCATACCTCTTATTCTCAGGCTGTTGCTACTCTTCAACAACTGAAGGCTTACATGCTGAGTAGCATTAGGCCTTGAGGTGCCTTGAGGTGCACAGTGACTGATAGGTGCCCACATGGCATTGTTGTTAAGATCCAAGAAAGGGTCTAGAAAATACCCTCTCTCAACCCAATAATAGATTCCTGATACAGATCTAGCACTGGGCTTAAGGAATATGGGACAAACAGAGGGAATGAGAAACGGTTCTGGCTGTTAAGGATATAATTGGCGACATTAAGTTAGCATACATGGAAAGTCAAGCTAATTAGGTGAGTTTCTTAGTGGGTCTGACAAATAGTTCCCAGGTAGGCTGGAATCCGCAAGAAAGTTTCCATGGAAAAGAGAAACATACCCTGGCGGGGGAGGTTCGGATGTTTGAAATAGATTGCGGGAAGAGAAGGAAGCGGAGAGAGCAGAGTAAGTCTATCACCCCGGATGGGAAGCAGCTGGCCTATGTGGGTTCCAGTGAGCCAACCCTCTGCCTGGTGTCTTGTAACAAATCAGATGAGAAGAAGTGGGGGCCATTTACGGAAGGGCCTGGAAGTCTGTTATTTAAGCCAGAAGTTCTCAACGGTTTCTAATCTGTGCCCCCCTTCACTATAATAAAAAATGCTGTGCTTTCCTCTAATGTTATTTGAAATTTCAAAATAAGATGACTCATGCAACTCAAGAGCAACAGAACATAACATTCCTTCATTTTTAATGAAAACATACCCTCCCCAACAGCTCTTCACATTCTGATACATGAAGACCACACTCCCCGCCCTAGGGGAAGATACACTGGCCAGTGCCTTTTGCACTGGCCAATTGTAGGTACCCAAGAAGAAAGAGAACATGATGGAAGGTGGTTTTTAGGAAAATTAGTCCTGCAGCAGGAAAGGGTCTTCAGGGGTCCGGCTCTGCCCCCACCTGAGGACTTGGGGCAGCCCATGGAAACTACCCTGATCTCTTCCACCCCTAGTGGTTAAGTGGGGAGGGAGAGAAGCTATGGAGGCCCTCTCTCTGTCTCTCATTAACACTTGTAAAGACCCTGAAGGTGGAACATTTCTGGTAAGTGGTTGGTATAGAAATATGTGATGGAAAGTGAATTTGTAGAATGTGGTCTCACTTCAGCATCTCCTCAGTATTTATGCACATGAGACCTTTCATTTGTGACACCTATTCTGTTCTAAAGAAAGTGCTAAATGAAACACTTAAGACAGCAGTGGAAACTGTGACATTTTTATGTGAAAGCAAGATTCAGTGACTCTGTAAGTAGTATGTACCTGTATTGTATGAGGTGTTCTGAGGAATACTTTCTTAAATGGAGAAATATGTCTGGAATATGTAAGTGACAGTATAAGAAAGAAAGTGATTGTATTATTTAAGGTTCTTGCAGGTATAACAGGAAAGCTCAACTCCGGTTGATTAAGGCAAAAAAACAAAACAAAGCAAAACAAAAAAAAACACCTCACATAACTGAAGAGTGAAGAGTCCAGGGTTTCATAACAGAAGAGTCAGGGCTGCTCCAACAGTGGCATTCTGAGTCTTTCACTCTCCCATACGCTTTGTTCCTGTATATTGGCTGTGTTTAACAGAAGCTTCTGCTGAGAGTGAGAAAAATGACTTCTGTCTGCTCCATGTGTAACCTCTATAGGCTTAGGACAACCATGAAGGAGAACATGGTTCCTCACATTTCTAGCAAGAATCTCAGAAGAAGAACCTGTTTCTTATCACAAGTCTGGCCAGACAAAAGGCTACAATTTTCACGGGCCGTGGCCATGTGGGTCGGAAGGGACAGCCTTGCTACCTTCCTACCCACATTAGGAGGAATGTGGCCAGGCGTCATTTGGCAGGTGACAGTCCCAAATCCACCAGCACTTCACTAGGTTCCTCTCCCTCTCGCTTCAGGCAGGGCAGTCTGTGGGGCTGAGTTTCCTATAAAACAAGGGTGTTTGTCCCTGTGATCTCAGCTCCCTTGCAGAAAGCTCTAGGATTCTGGGAAAACTTCTCTGTGTCTTCTGGTACAGAAAGCAGACTTCAGAAGTTGGAACTGGAAGGAGCCTTAGCAGATGCGTGGGGTTTGAATGGGAACAGAAAGGAGGATGTTTCAAGAAGACCGTAAATAGACAGGGGTGATCAGAAGGCATGAGTAATAAGCCAGAGCGTATTCTGCAAGTTATAAATGCATAAAATCATCAGAGCTTCCTTCATGATTAACTGCTCATACGTTGCCAATGGGTAAGACCTGAAATTCTTTAACGCAAGCACTAATGGTGATGCTCTCAGGTGATTGTAAACCCCGTTTGACTTCATGCCTGTGTCCTCTCAGGGCTGGCGCTGTGACAACTGCCGCAGACCAGGGGCTGAACCCGGTCACGAAGGCTCCACCGGCCACTACAACCAGTACTCGCAAAGATACCACCAGAGAACTAACACTGTACGTGCACCTGTACCTTGAGTGTTTGTCCCCCCCAAATGCCATTAGATACCTAGTAGGGATACCTGTAGGCACCTTTCTTCTGAATGAACCAAATGTTCTTTATTGTTAAAAAATCTTTTAAATGCCTTGAGCAGAAGACTATACCCTGGAACATAATTTAGGTTCAAATTTATCAAAACTCTAGGATATCTATTGCCCAGTACATTGCTAAGGTCTTGAAGCTGGAAATACTGTCCTGTCTGTAAGGGCTTATCATAAAAAGCCTCTCCACTTTTGTTCCGTACATGTCACAGGATTTTTTGGTAAATTTTTCTTCTGTTTTAACAGAATGCTGCTTTTTTTTTTCTTTTTCTGTTTTCACAGAATGTCAACTGCCCGATTGAGTGCTTCATGCCTTTAGACGTTCAGGCTGACAGAGACGATTCCCGAGAGTAATATTTCCACCCAGAGGAACGAGCATGGATCTCTGTCAAGGTCCATCCAAACCGGAGTGATGTTAGCAGACCCCCATCTTAGAGTGTTTCTTTCTTAAGCCCTTTGCTCTGGAGTAACTTCTCCAGCTTCAGCTCAACTCACAGCTTCTCCAAGCATCCCCCGGGGAGTGTTTTGAGACTTTTCTCATAAATGGGGGCAGCATATTGCCTGTTCTGCTCTGAAGTATTCAGTACCGCTCAGTATTTTAAATGAAATGATTCTCACTTGTGATTTGGTTTGAGATGACTAGGGAAGCACAGACACCAACCAGCGTAAAAATGCGTTGAAATGATATCCTCAGAATTTTAAGTAGGAAAGTTACCCAAACACTTCTGCTTCCACTTAACTGGCCTGCAATGTTGTACGAACGGCATGTCCTTGTTACTGTGGTATTTAAAATATTCACAGTATCCACCTTTTCCAAATGAGTCTAGTAATATCTTTCTCTTATCTGTTATTTATCAATTTTTCCCAGTATTTTTATACGGAAAAAATTGTATTGAAGACATTTAGTATGCAGTTGATAAGAGGAATTTGGTATAATTATGGTTGGTGATTATTTTTTATACTGTATGTGCCAGAGCTTTACTACTGTGGAAAGACAACCGTTTAATAAAAGATTTACATTCCACCACTTGAAGGTCATGGCTTCTTTCTTGCATAAAGAAATTTGGGGGAGAAGAAGAATCCCCATGAATGTTCCTTTTCAGTTCAGCAAACACTTGAAAACCTATGATGTGAATAGCTCTCTCCTTGGAGATTTAAGTACAGAATTTTCCCCAGTCTGTCACTACAAAAACAGATTCATTCTTGATAGTTTATCTCTTCAGTAAGGAAGCTGGTTTCATATTTCTGCTTTCCCAGATTTTAGTGGACTGAAACATTTGTTAAACTCACTAGCCAGCTCTTCAAGAGTGGGATTGAAAGGAACTTCTGTTGTTTTTTCCAAACATCATTCCCCCCTCCCTCCCTTCTTCCTTTCAGTGAATAAACACCTACTCAAAGAGCTTACCTTTGGAGGAAGAAGAAAAGATGGCAGATATGTTAAAAGTACTATGCAGCCATCAAAGGAAATGAAATCTTGCCATTTGCGACAACATGGATGGAACTAGAGCGTATCATGCTTAGCGAAATAAATCAAGCAGAGAAAGACAACTATCATATGATCTCCCTGATATGAGGAAGTGGTGATGCAACATGGGGGGTTAAGTGGGTACGAGAAGAATAAATGAAACAAGATGGGATTGGGAGGGAGACAAACCATAAGTGACTCTTAATCTCACAAAACAAACTGAGGGTTGCTGGGGGGAGGGGGTTTGGGAGAAGGGGGTGGGATTATGGACATTGGGGAGGGTATGTGCTTTGGTGAGTGCTGTGAAGTGTGTAAACCTGATGATTCACAGACCTGTACCCCTGGGGATAAAAATATATGTTTATAAAAAATAAAAAATTAAAAAAAAAAAAGTACTTGAATAGCACATCCTAGAGGAGCTTTGTCTTCGGGAAAAGCTGTGCTACAAAGAACCTGAACCCCACTCGTCTTGATAACCTGCCACTGACACTTTCAGGGTGCCCCAGCAGAACGGAGTTTGCAAAACTCCTCCTCTACAAAGGACATCTCCTTTTCAATTTGACTTTGGGGAAACAACAAACTCTGAGATTAAATCTGGCATCTAGAAGAGTAAATAAATGGCACTGGGAATAGTCGATTTTTAATTAGTAAAAAATTAATAATTCATAATATACAATACTTTTAGACATTGTTGTATAATGGAAAAAATATTTCAGTAAATACCTGCCAGTGAATATTTAGACTAACTATAGAAAGAGATTTCCTCAGGATTCATTTGTTTAAAAAAAAAAGAAATTTTACATTTGAATTATTTACAGTTTACAAAATGCCCTGACATTTAGTATGTCATTGGGAGATATTGCAGTCTAATTTGATAAGGAATGCAGCTCAGATTAGTTTTCCTTAGCAAGACACAGACCCAAACCCCAGATTTCTACTTTATGTTCCCATTCTGCTTTATTAGGCTACTAATGACCAAGACAGCAGCAGCTCATATATGTTTAAAAAAAAAAAAAAAAGATAAATCACAGAAAAAACACATTGTGCTGATGTGACTGTCTCACATGTGTCATCACTGATCACTGAAGAGACAATGTGATTCTTCAATATAAACCTACACACTGGGGCACCTGGGTGGCTCAGTGGGTTAAGCCTCTGACTTCGGCTTCGGTCATGATCTCAGGGTCGTGAGATAGAGTTCCACTTCGGGCTCTCTGCTCAGCGTGCTTCCCCCTCCCTCTCTTCCTGCTGCTCTGCCTACTTCTGATCTCCTTTTGTCAAATGAATAAGATCTTTAAAAAAAACAACAACAAAAAAACCCTACACACTGCAGGGCAATGGGGACCACTGAAGATGGGGGCCTGAGAGAAGGCAGGCTCCATATGTGAAGAGGCCCAGGTAACATGTGGGTGAAGGTCTACACATCAGCTCCATCTTGCTTACAAGTCTTTGTATTATAAAACATAAGGAAAGAACAGCTATCGGCTGAGAATGTGCTTCAAGCCACTTGCCTATCTGCAAACCTGAAACTCTCTTCCCAAATGTGAGCTTAAATAAATCCACTTGGACTGTATTAATTAAATGAAGAGCAAGCCTTCCTGACAATTTATAAATGAAATAAAGACACAGGCTCCACATTTTAGATTTTAAAATATCATTTTTTCCAAAATATCTTCTAGATTCTCAAAAGCAGTTTATTAATCGTACAAATTAAACTTTCAATAGTGAACCAGTAACTATATTTAAATAATAATAACGAATTAAACAAATTTAAATGGCCTTTCATGTTTTGGCATCAAAATGCAAGAGTGGTAAAAGTTTCTTTTTTCTATTTCTCAGTAAAATCATCCAAACTCTAACCCCAGAGGTTTTCCAAAGTACTTTATAGTTTTTACTGACTCATGATACTTCTTCCCCCTGAAAATTTTGCAACAGTCCAGATCGAAAAGGCGTAATTAAAAGACCAATCTCGATTCAGGCAAGAAATTGCCAATTCAAGAAAAAATCAGGTAAAACAAATATATCAGATTTTAAAAAGAAAAATTGCAGATTTGAAGCTTTACTTTGCCTTGCTGAATTTGATTTGTAACAAAATTTATTGTGTATTTATATTGTTTTCAGCTCTAATGACCTAAGTGAGTGATGCAAATTGGTGTGTATAATAATATCACTATAATTCTGTGAGGCACACTTTCTCTAAGGCGGTGAATAAAGAAATGATCAGGTAGAAATTGTAAGTATAGGAAATGACTTTTCTATTTAATTATATTTCCATTGAAAATTCTATTCCATTTCTAGTTGCATGAAACTCATTAAAGTGATTAAGAAACATCCCATCAGCACATTTAAATGCTGAAATTGCTTCCTATTCAGTAAATTCCCATTACTGTGGTAGGGAAAGTGGCAGGCTACAATTAAAAAATCCCATTTTCAGGAGATACATTTCAACCCTTACAAAAAGGCAGGGGGTGGGGGGGAAGACCACTCTTGGGACCTCTCACGTTGGGAACATTTAAAGATAACCATAAAGGCTGATAAAGCAGAAGCAGCCCAAAGTTGACCATGCACTGCCCTGGGTTTTTCTTTCTAAAGAGTATATGGTGCTCATATTTGAAATGAGAGTTATTGTCATTGCCACATTGTCCCGCTCTGTATCTTCATTAAAATAGAAGAGAAATTTGAATTGCAAACAAAAATCTATAAAAATTACAAAGGAAGGAAAGAAAATGCTGCAATAAAAGAGCAGAGAAATGATGCTTCAGCAGAAAGCCGAAAACAGAAATTCCTTTTTTAACGTTCCTCGGTAGAGTCAGGTATGAGATATTAAAGCATGTTTTACATTTCCTTGAATTCCTTTTTACTTACTCTTTAGAGACATGTGGGTTTCAACAATCTTAGCAGCCAAATTTCTCCTAAAATAGCTCTGGTGTGGAGCCCCCGAGACTCACAATTTGCACTGCTTGGAGGCGGTGGGAGGCAGTCGGCGTGGGCGATCCATGGCATCCTGGGCTCACTGGGATTCATGCTGGAATCCCGCGTCCTGCATGTTGCCCACCAAAGTAGGCTCCTCTCACATCAAGCACAGCGAAGGCCAAGGGAGCCCTTGGCCTTCTCTTTTCTCTCTTTCCATTACGGTACTTTGGAAATTGCCATTTTCTTCCAGAAGGAAATATGGCCTCTGCCAGCAAACCACTGGACAGGACTTTACAATGAAATCTACTGATCTGTATAATTCAGCATTAGTTGTAAGATGCTGAGCCAAGCGCTGGAAAGCTGTATTTGACTCAAAAACATGCCGCTTTTGTGGAGAAATTGAAACCCTCATACATGGAAAAGTCAAATGGTCCAGCTGCTATGGAAAACAGTTTGGTGGTTCTCCAAAAAGTTAACCCCAGAATTACCATAGGACCCAGCAATTCCACTCCTGGAGAACTGAAAACATATGTTCACATAGAAAGTTGTACACAGGGGTACCTGGGTGGCTCAGTGGGGTAAGGCCCTGCCTTTGGCTTGGGTCATGGTCTCAGGGTCCTGGGATGGAGCCCCACGTCAGTCTCTCTGCTCGGTGGGGAGCCTGCCTCCCCATCTCTCTCTGCCTGCTGCTGCCTACTTGTGATCTCTGTCAAATAAATAAAATAAAATCTTAAAAACAAAAAACAAACAAACAAAAAAACTTGTACAAACACGTTCACTACACTATTACCCATAATAGCTAAAAAGTGGAAGCAACCCAAATGTTCATTAACCGATGACTAGGTAAATAAAATGTGATCTAGCCATACAATAAATACTATTTGTTAAAAGGAAATGAAGTTCTGAAACACGCTACAACATGAACCTTGAAAACACTATGTTAAGTGAAAGCAGTCAGGCACAAAAGGCCACATATCATACGAATCCATTTATATGAAGTGTCCAGAATAGGCAAACCAATAAAGAAAGTAGATTAATGGTTCCTAGGGGCGGGGGAGAGGATAAGGAATGACTGCTACTGGGGATGGGCTCTGTTTTGGATTGAGGAAAATGTTCCAGAATTAGACAGTGGTGATGATGATATAAATCTGTGAATATACAGCACTTAAAATCACTGACCTGTACACTTGGAAATTGTTAAAATGGTCAATTTTATGTTACGTGAATTTTATTTCAATAAAAAAGAAAATGTCGCTTTACTTACAGAAAGTCTCTGTAATATCCTTTGGTTTAATGGTAAGAAGTGAGGTGTAGGGAAACAAAGTAGATTGAAAGGTTGAAAGCACTCAGAAATCTTTTGGCTACCTATTTAGAAACTGAAAAAGATCTTCCATAAATATACATTATTTTTAAAGCAATTTCCATGCATTAATATCATCCCCCAATACCTTCCATGCTTCCATATACACAGGCATTATGAATAATAACTAGCATTTCTTTTTTAAAAGATGTATTTTTTATTTGAAAGAGAGCACAAGCAGAATGGGCAGGGACAGGGAGAGAGTATCTCAAGCGGACTCTTGGCAGAACATGATGCCTGACATGGGGCTCGATCTCACACCCTTAAGATCGCAACCTGAGCCAAAACCAAGACTCAGATGCCTCCCCTATGTCAGCCAGGTGACCCTAGCATTTTTTACACATGGTATTTCTTGTGTCCCGGATGGTGCTGTAAGTGTTCTTACACACTCTTACACACACACTTAAGTGTGTTCTTACACACTCTACTCTTCATAGCCACCGTACAGTGGATGCGGTCACCTTCAGCTTACAAACAGAAAGTGAGGGGCAGGCCGTGAGCAGCCTAACATCACACAGCTCCTAAGTAGAAGAGTTGGGACTCAAACCTGACAAACTAGTTTCATGTGGTTTTAACCAAAAGTGCTTTTATCTGAGAGCTACTCGACCTCTCCAGAAGCAAATCCATCCCTATGTTATAGGTGAGGAAACAAACTCCAAGAGGCCCAACAACATGCCCCAAATCACCCCACTGGTGCGAGGCAAAACAAGTCCGTGGTGACCACCGAAGCAAAGGTAGTGTTCTGAAGGGGAAAATGGGAAAATAATCCAGAAGAGGCATCTCAGTGGGTATGGGAGCTGCTGGCAAAATTATTAGCTGCTGGCTAGTGGCAACATAGTTGTTTGTTTACAAGTTATTCTTTTTTTAAAAAATAATTTTTAATTTAGTTGACAGAGAGAGATCACAAGTAGGCAGAGAGGCAGGCAGAGAGAGAGAGGAGGAAGCAGGCTCTCTGACTAGCAGAGAGCCTGATGCCAGACTCGATCCCTGAGATCAAGACCTGAGCTGAGCGCAGAGGCTTAACCCAGAGCCACCCAGGCACCCTACAAATTTTTCTTTAAACTGTAGGTGTTTTATGCACTTTCCACAGGCATAATTATAATTTTTTAAAAATTGTTTATTTATTTGACAGACAGAGATCACAAGTAGGCAGAGAGGCAGGCAGAGAGAGAGAGGAGGAAGAAGGCTCCCTGCTGAGCAGAGAGCCCAATGCGGGACTCGATCCCAGGACCCTGTGATCATGACCTGAGCTGAAGGCAGAGGCTTTAACCCACTGAACCCCCCAGGTGCCCCTATAATCTATTTTTAAAAAATGAATTTGTGCCTAGCAGAACACAGTGCATATAGTTTCTACCTGAGGAGAGAGAAACTCAGGAGAAATGGCAAGAGGTATGTGAAGTAAAGGTTAACAGAAACCTTGGAAAACTTGTCTTAAAAAACAATAACTAAACATGAGAGAAAATGTCTCTCTCTAACCTAGAACTGAAAAGTCTAGGATTGACATTATAGGAGTTTGGGGGTAGGAATGGGGAAACGTTCATTAAGCAGGCGGAAGTTCTTATTATGGAAAGAAATATAGCTATCAATTTAAAGCAACAGTACAAAAGGAATCAAAAGTGGTTCCAACTTTATAGGATGGTAGAAATAGAGTCCAAATACATCAACAACTGAATGAATGGAAATGAGTTGAATGCAAAGGTCAAGGTTGGCAAATTGCATTAAAAACAAAAACAGATTCCAGATGTATCTACACCTAAAGCATAAGAGCACCAAAGAATGAAGAGGTATTAGACATATATAAATCAAAAAAGAGCTGGTCTAGCTCTGTTCATATTCAATAAAACAACTTATTTTGATTATTTTATCTAAGACAAAAAGCGTTAATAGGATTGGAGTACATAAAATCACTATGAAAAATAGTAACTTAATGCATGAAAGACTTTTTTAGCTTCAAATATACATGAAGCACATTTATAAATCTGCAGGGTGAAACTGTAAACTCATCTTCACAGAGGGAGGTTTCAATCCATCTTTCTCTACTGTTGATAGATCAAACTTAAAAAAAAATCACTAAACTACAACTATCAGTTTGAAAGAAAGAAAGGAACAGAAGCACAAATAAAATAAAAGGACATTACAGGAATCCAATTAACAAAGTTCAGAATACTGGAAACTCTATGGAACCTAAAACCTGGTATCTTTAGTAACTACCTGCAAAAAAATAAAAATAAAAAAAGAGGAAACAGTGAACAACTGACTTCAGATGCACCAATCAAGTGCAATCAATGTGTGTCATAGACTTGGATCTTTTTTTTTTTTTAAATTTTATTCATTTATTTGACAGAGAGAGAGACAGTGAGAGAGTGAACACAAGCAGGGGGAGTGGGCGAGGGAAAAGACGGCTTAAAAACAAAAACAGATTCCAGAGGCAGGCAGAAAGAGAGAGAGGAGGAAGCAGGCTCTCTGACTAGCAGAGAGCCTGATGCCAGACTCGATCCCTGAGATCATGACCTGAGCTGAGCGCAGAGGCTTGACCCAGAGCCACCCAGGTGCCCTACAAATTTTTCTTTAAACTGTAGGTGTTTTATGCACTTTCCACAGGCATAATTATAATTTTTAAAAAATTGTTTATTTATTTGACAGAGATCACAAGTAGGCAGAGAGGCAGGCAGAGAGAGAGAGAGGAGGAAGAAGGCTCCCTGCTGAGCAGAGAGCCTGATGCGGGGCTTGATCCCAGGACCCTGTGATCATGACCTGAGCTGAAGGCAGAGGCTTTAACCCACTGAACCACCCAGGTGCCCCTATAATTTATTTTTAAAAAATGAATTTGTGCCTAGCAGAACACAGTTTTTTTTTTTTTTTTTTAATTTTTATTTATTTATTTGACAGAGAGAGAGAGACAGTGAGAGAGCGAACAGAAGCAGGGGGAGTGAGCGAGGGAAAAGCCGGCTTCCTGTCGACTGGGGAACCCGATTCCGGGCTTAATCCCAGGATTCGGGTCATGATTGGGGCCAAAGGCAGACGCTTAACTGACTGAGTCACCCAGGTGCCCCTCAGGCTTGGATATTTACACCAACAAGCTCAGGTGGAAAAAAGTAAGTTAATGTGTAAGATCTGGGCAGGGACTGGGTATTTGATATTGTTATGCCTTTCAGTGTGCTACTTGAAGTATGGTTATATATTTTTTTAAATAAACTTTTTATTTTCTAATACTTGGATTTACAGAAAAAATTAAGTTGGTATCGAGTTGCCAGATACTACACCAGAAACTACACCTAGTTTCTCCTTTTATCATTTGTTACAATTAATGAATCAGTATCGATCCGTAACTAAAGTGCATATTTCACTGGGACTTTTTACCTGGCATCCTTCTTCTGTTCAAATGTAGACCATTATAATTGGTTAACTTGTCTCCTTGGTCTCTCTAGACTGAGGTTCTCAGACTTCCCTCGTTTTTCAGGATCTTGACAATTCTCAGTACGGTCCTTCAACTGGGAGTTGCCTGATGCCTCTCCTAGGACTACACTGGGGTAGTGAAGTTTTGGAAAGAAGACCAAACAGGTAAAATGCCACTCCCACTTGGAGGTGCATACTATCAACGTGACATGCTTGTTTAACCCTCAGCACCTGGCTGAGGTGCGGTCAGTCAGGTCTCTCCACTGCAGTTACTCCTTTACCCCCCTTTCCAAGCCACACATCTTGAAAAGAATTCACTAGGCACAGCCCACACTTAAGGGGTGGGGAGTTATGCTCATCTTCTTGGAAGTGGATTATCTATATAAATTACTTAAAATTATGCAGATTTATTCTCCATTTATTTATTCAATCATTCATTAGGTCAGCCATGAACTCAGATATTTCATAGGTTGGGTTATTTTTTTTTTTTTTTTTTTTTTTTTGTTAAAGATTTTATTTATTTATTTGACAGAGAGAAATCACAAGTAGATGGAGAGGCAGGCAGAGAGAGAGAGAGAGAAGCAGGCTCTCCGCTGAGCAGAGAGCCCGATGCGGGACTCGATCCCAGGACTCTGAGATCATGACCTGAGCCGAAGGCAGCGGCTTAACCCACTGAGCCACCCAGGCGCCCCTCATAGGTTGGGTTATAATCCAATACTACATTAATTACTTTGCTGCTCAAATGATTCCAGCTTTGGCTATTGAGAATCCTGAGTTGACTCCTGTATCCTTTGACATACTCCTATGACCATGTGTTTGTTTTTACAGTATGTCCTGACTTCCTGGCACTGTAAGGTGCTCCAGGCATCTCATCTTGTATTATTTTCTGCCCCAGTCCTAGAGTCAGCTATTCCTCCAAGGAGTGCTGGAATCCTTCTACTGGAGGGGCATCAGAAACCAGCAACTTGCATTAGGTATGCTCATTGCTACTGGGGCAGCGTTATTTCTTGCCTCTCACAGGAGAAAGGCATGATTATATATTTTAAAGAGTATATATACTATTTAAAAAATTTCTTTGAGTCACTTTAACAGAAATATTTACAGAGGAAATATCTATGTCATGCTTCACAATAATCAGTGTTGAGGAATGGTAAGTGGGGAAACTAGATGAAACTAGTGATCATGAGTTGTACTTGGATGACAGGTACAGTTTTAACTAATTTGTGTCCATCCCAAAACTTCCATTAAAAAAAAAGGTCCTTTAAAAATTCAGAAAAATACTACTATGTGCCAACAATCTTGAAAACTTAGACAAAATGGTGAAATTCCAAGGAGAGAAAATATATATACTTTGCTAGAATTGACTAAGGAAAAAAAAAATGGAAACAGTGACTAGAAATTTTCCTATGATATTCGTATGTGTTCCTGATTCTCTTAAGGACAGAGTAGAGTGTACTGACTAACCCTCCTACAGATAGTTATGAACATGGAACAAAAATGTTACAAAATCTATTTGAAACCACTGGAGAGCAAAAGGTTGGTGGAAACCAGACAGAATCAACCTTCAAGGGGAAAGGAGATATGTCTAATTAATCTCATTAAACTATGGATTCAATGCAATTTCAATCAACATCCCAACAAATATTTTTATAGAAATAGACTATATTTAGTTTCAAAGTTTATATGGAAATGCCAAAGCCCCAGATAGCCAAAACAAGTTTTAAAAAGGACAAAGATGAAGGCCTCCCATTATCTGATTTCAAAATTTACCACAAAGCTACAATTTTCAGGACAGTGTGGTATTGGTGTTAGGACAAACGTAACTATAGAACGGAAAAGAGTCCAGAAGAGACCCATGGCAAATAATGGTTAACTGAGGGAACTGGCAATCCAATAGTTTTTTCAAATGATGCTGAAACACCTGGATAAATGTTTGGAAAGAAAGAGAAACTCGACCCACACATCACACTAAAATTCAAGTATCTCAAAACTGTGCTTAGAAAGGAGACAACCAAGCTTTTTAGAACTCTGACTAAAAGAAAAGCTGCATGAGCAGAATCCCCTAAGAGAAAACCAGTGAGACTGTAGGATGCTTATGCTGTCTAACTCCAGGGTCTACTCAGTTTCTCTGGCTTACTTGATGATTTTAAGATGTTTCACACAGGCAATGTTTTGGGATGAGCTGAGCTCCAGGAGGCAGGGATGTTCCTGTATTTCTTACACACAAATATTTATGGGTAATATTTGTCATGGTAGAACGCCTGTAACTTTAAGAAGTTAAATACAACCAAAAGCTATGGATCCAAGACGACTAAGACTTAATGTTTTATTTTTTAAAAAAGATACTGTCATAATGTTACATGTGGTTTTTCACCTACACATAAGCAAACCATAAAATATGGGGCAATGAAATCAGTGATGAAAGAGCCGAAGATTCGTATGAGCAAGGATTATTCCCAATTCATCGCAAGCCTCAATCACAACTTTGTCAGCAGCAGAACCAGAAGGAGCAGCAATGTAGGCCACACCGCTCTGAGGGAAGAAGAGACATTGACTTTCAAAACACAATTTTAGGTTAAGACACGCAAAAATCAAAATCCCCCTCTAGAAAGCATAAGCTAATAATGATTCACAATGCAGAATGATTCACCCAGTCAAAACAGGAAAATGATAGGATGTGGGTTATTCATACATCAAATGGAAAAGTGAAATAATTAAGTATTATCGATATATCACACTGCCATACTTGGACATACATCACAGAACTTAACAGATGCAGGATTTCTGAAATAGTTTTTTTTTTTTTTTTTTTTAATGATTTTATTTGTCAGGGTTGGGGGAGAACATACAAGTAGGGAAGGGGGCAGAGGGAGAGGGAGGAAAACACCCCCTGCCCTCCTCACGGTGAGGATCCCTGGGATCATGACCTGAGCCAAAGGCAGAAGTTTAACTAACTGGGCCACCCAGGCATCCCTGAAATAGTTTTTACATAATAACCAATTCTATGCAAATATACATCAATTCCATACTTACCCTTTTAGCTCTGTCTACATTATCCCTGAAAGGAAAGAAGGCATCAGAGCTGAGAGAAACTTCACTAAGTTTGTCAACCCATTCCTTCTTCTCTGCTTCAGTTAATAATTCAGGCACTTCTTCAAACAATGCCTTCCACTTTATCAAATCCTCATCCTAAGAGTAGAGGGTGGAGACAGGAAAGAAAGATTTTGGATTAGATCTTTAGTACTTTCTGATGCAAATCAGAACGCCAGAAAGCACTTGGGCATTTCTCCCAGGATTTAATTACAACAGCTCATTACAGTTTACACATCTAGAATCTTTTTTAAGAATCTTTTTTTTTAATGCTTTTAGCATTTCATTAAGAAAAGTAATTCTAAGTGTACCAAATAAAAACTATACTATTTACTTTGTAAATCAGTTTAAATATATTTTGCTTTTTAATCTCTGCCTAAGTAAGATCTACTACTTTATATCTGTGTCAAAGCAAGCAAGCAGATGATGATGGATGTTGCAGAACTGCATTTGCACAGTCTCAAGTCTACAGCAGGCCTAACAGAATCACGGTATGATTCATTGTATTCGTATTTTTAAAAAGATGCTTCCATCCTGGATGACTTTTTGGCTTAAACAGTGTACCTTTAACTCTTGCTCACAGAACTATGAACAGGAATTTGCTACGTAATTATAAACAGGGAAATACAAATATTAGAGTAAAAGAAGAAAGGCTGGCTTACATGTTAAATACTTTATGGTTATAAGGCACACTCTTCAATGACACTTACTATGTCATGGATTCCTGTCCCTCAATTTGTCAACAAGGTAGTATGGTCAACTCACCCTCTCAGAAGACCATCGAGAGTCTGATTACGAGACTTCTTTTTTTTGTTTTCCATATAGGATTAAGCAAAAACGGGGCCAAATTCTGTATTTTTGGCAGGCTACTTGACATTGTAATTTTATTATTCTCATAGGCCTTCTTTAAAACTGAAGACATTAAAGAACACATAATTTAACAAAAATAGAGTTGTTAAAGGCACTGGTAGAAAATGTGGGGGGAAAAGACCCCGATTATGTGCCATCAGATTAATTTGGATTTCGTGTTGAATACACACCTATCATGTAGCAAGTATCATGCTTGGCATGTGACAGAAACCTCAGGATAGGTGAAGAAACAGTCCCTGCCATCAAAAGCTTAAAATCAGTACGAACATATAAAACTGAAGTACAAGCATATAAAACTAAACCAAATGATTATAATTTAATACAGGGAAGGTCTATGGTGTCAGGAAGGGATGAAGAACTGTGAACAAAGTCAAAGGCAAGACAATGAAGAATTGTTGAGAATTTTAGAATCATAATTTTAGACAATGTAAAATTCAAGAAGAACAGCATTTTTCTCTCAGTAGTGATGAAGATGTCTGTTACAGAAAAAGGTGAGCGTACCAGTATACTCTACCCACAAACCCAATGACAAGACTTTTACCTCGCCAATGGTTCCAGTAACATACTGATCAATGGCATTGGAGATTTCTGCTCTCTTCACTCCAGTTTTAAACTTCATTGAAAGGACTTGTGGATGATGTCTAAGCCACCAATAATTTGCTTTATCCCCTGCAAGGCGTGTGCAGTGTATTCGAGACTGCTGTCCTGCTCCAATGCCAATAACCTGAAGAACATGAACATTAAGATGACCATCTCTTACAACAACGTATTTTTCTTAATAGATCTTTTGTGCAATTCTCTAAAATCTATCAATTTAGTAGAAAATTGTCAGTCCAAAATACAAGTAATTTTTAAGGCATTAAAAGGTAAGGGAAGAAGTTTATAACTACTATTTATACATTTTACCTCTTCAGTGACATTTGAAGTATGGTTACTAATACTGTGGAAGTTTCTAGAACTCTTGGACATCAGCAGTGAAGCACAATTTTACCAGAACTTCTTAGAACCCGAGTCAAAGGAGGCCAGTAGCCACAATCTCTCAAGTTTTCATTATTAGAGACAAACAATCTTTTTACAATTGACAATCAACTAAAATTCTGAATTTTAAGTCTTCCAGATCACATGCCAATTAATACCCACACTTTCCCTCCCCTACTTATGGGTCAAATAATTTAACAAATGCTAAGAGAAGAGCTCAAGACACAGTCAAAAGGGGTCCCAATGCTGCTGAAGTTATGGCAAAACCAGAACCAGATTAGTCCACAGTTAGAAGAGGCCCCAGTGATGAGCTAGGTCGGTCCTGCATTCTATGGTTCAGTGCACTAGGAAACAAGTTCAATATCTTGCTTAATTAACATCAGTAATCAATATCTTGATTGTGGTTGTGGTCATGTAACTAGGTAATTGGGGAAAACTGTTCAAAACTCGACACTTAAAAAGTGAATTTTATTGTACATAAATTATGTCTCAGTAAACTGGATCTTCAAAGATCACATTAACTTGCAGTCTACAGATTCTTGGTAAAGTAACCTTAGAAATACACGTGAAAATACCCAACAAGCTGCAAAAACATGGAATAATGGGTGGCAGTACCATTCATTAGTCTCTCTTCACTGGAAATACCACACCAATCAGGAGGAGGGGAGCAAATGAACTAGTTTTAGAGCAGCTATTACAGTCCCACGAATCCAAATGTGTCAACTCAGTCTGAGGAAGAAGCAATATGACCAATTTTAACACATCGTTCCAAAGACAGTCTGTGAGCATCACTAGTTTTAACAGTCCTCTATGTTACTGAGTCAATACTGACAAACCCCGAAGAGAAAAACAGGACAGATTTTCCTTTCCAAGCAGTCTAGGACTTGAGGGATGGGTATCATTTTGTAAAAAATGGGTATCATTTGTAAAAGTGGGTCTGAGAGCTTGGTTACCTGACCATTCTTGGCATAGCACACGGAGTTAGACTGCGTGTACTTCACAGCAATGGTGGCTACAATGAGGTCTCTGAGCGCAGACTCTGACAACTGAAAAAAACACAGGATGGTCAATTGCATCAGATTTTTGTAATTCCCTTTAACTTGAAGCATCTTACATGTTACTTATTTTAACAGACCTAAAATGTAGTATCTCTCGAAGGACATAATGAAATGAACTGTTCATAGGAAACTCTACTGTGTTTTACTAAAAAACCAAAATCAACACTCAACATACTTATGGAACTCAGCAGTGCCTAATGCATCACAGACTCAGATTAAAGTCATTTGCAGCGACTCAGGCTTAATTCTGTTTAAGAATTAAACATCATGCTAGTTACAAAATGCCATATCCACCCAAACTGACAAAAAATACTTTCATCATGCTAGTTACAAAATGCCATATCCACCCAAACTGACAAAAAATACTTTCTCAGCCACAGAACCAAGAAACCTATATGGAAAAATGATAAAAATTTATGTTCAGAAAAAACACTGAGAATCATTTTCACAGACATTATAAGCAACTGTGATGCCCATACACAGCTAAGGCTTGTTCAGGGAAAAAAAAAAAAGATCATTTTCTGCTTTGTCCAGAAATTCTAAGTAGAAACTGTTCAAAAATACTTGTGAACTACCCCAGTCCAAACAGAATAAAACAATTATTAAAGCCAAAAATGTCACTATGTTTAATAAAAAGAATAATTACAAGCTGAAAAGATAATCTATATAACTATGCTGAGTGGACAAAGACTGTAAGTAGCAGCTAACATCAATTAGCTAAGTGAAAACCTAAAATCAGACTTCATCAAAATTAAAACTTCTGATCTGCAAAAACCCTGTATTAGGAGGATAAAAGGACAAGCTATAGACTGGGAGGAAATATTTGCTAACCACATATCCAAAAAAGAATTAGTACCTAAAATACATAAAGACCTCTTAAAACTCAAGTGACAAAAGCAATCTAATGAGAAAATAGGCAAAACACACAAAGAGATGTATCAGTAAAAAGGATATGCAGATGGCAAATAAATAAGAAACAACATCATTAGCCATTAGAAAATGCTAATGAAAATCATGAGATACTGCCACATACCTAACTAAAGTGACAAGAGTAAAAGCGAGTTAAGGATGCACACACCTGGATCACTCATATGTTGCTGCTACAAAATGTAAAATGGCACAGGCTCTCTGGAAAACAATTTGGCAGTTTAAAAAACTAAATATGCCAACTATGATACTATCCAGCAGCCACCATTACACTCCTGGGCCTTTATAACGGAGAAATGAAAACTTATGTTCACATAAAAACCTACTCGTGAAATGTACAGAGTGAAAATTATAAAAGGGGGAACAGATAAGATGTTACTCAAGGTTGGGGGTGGAAGGAGAAGGAAATGAGTATGATTTTAAGAGGGCAACCCGAGGGACCCTCTTGGCCATGGAAATGGTCTTTCGGTGCCTTGACTTGTATCAGTATCATTATCATGGATGTGATACTGTAAGATATTAACACCAGGGGAAACGGGGCAAAAGATACATGGGAATTCTTAACAGTGCATGTGAACCTGTAATTTTCATTTTAATCTTAAAATTAAAACCTCAATTAAAAAACACTGTTAGGGGGCGCCTGGGTGGCTCAGTGGGTTAAAGCCTCAGCCTTCTGCTTGGGTCCTGATCTCAGGGTCCTGGGATCGAGCCCTGCATTGGGCTCTCTGCTCAGCAGGGAGCCTGCTTCCCTCTCTCTCTCTCTGCCTCCTCATGATCTCTGTCAAATAAATAAAAAAATCTTTAAAAAACAGACCCCAAAACCCTACAATGTTAGAATTTAAGAATTTGTCATTCTAAGATAGTACTAATGTAGTATATCCTTTCTTATCTGTTATTTGCTGTTTGAGACACCAACTATGTATTTTAATCTTTTAGTTCTAAGAAATTTTAATTACACACCAGCTTTCCTACAGGTCTGCCTTGAAATGCAACTCCGGTATTCTGAGTTAGGATCAAGGAATATAAGCCATTTCAAGAGGGGGGATGGCCGGAGTTGGGAGTGAGGGACACAAACAGTTAAAACAAATTAAAGCTTTATTTAAGAAAAATGGAGGAGGTAGTAACTCAGTCACATGTTCATTAATGCTTACTACATACTTCTACTTCTCTCACTGTTCTAAGACCTAAAAAGATTTTGAGGCTGACATGTTAACAAAACACTGCTTTAAAAGAAGAGAGGACTACAAAGAAAGATAAAACCATCACTCTTAATGTTTGAGCTTTCAAATTTCTAATTAAAAATACATATGAAACAAGTAGAGAATTATTTAGATAAAAGATGAATTAAAGCCATATCTCACTCCTTGTAAAAATAAATAAATAAATAAAAAATCCAAGTTAGCACAGCCAGGGGTATAAACCCTATCAAATACTGCTGAATTATTAATCAGTCCAATACGTATAAACCTAAAAGGAAAGCTTACAAAGTAAGAGCCTCAATAGTTAGGCAGAGCTGCCAACATAGGTACCATGTAATCTAGGTCAATACTGTTTCAGTATTTTATTTTTTTAAAAGATTTTATTTATTTATTTAATAGCAAGCGACCGCAAGAGAGGGAACACAAGCAGGATGAGTGAGAGAGGGAGAAGAGGGCATCCTGCCAAGCAGGGAGCCCGATGTGGGGCTTGATCCCAGGACCCTGAGATCGTGAGCTGAGCTGAGGGCAGACACTTAATGACTGAGCGACCCAGGTGCTCCCTGTTTCAGTATTTTAAAAGATACTCTAACCAGCCAGATTAATAAAGTGTTAAAGAAAAAGGGAGGGGGCACATATTACTGTAAGCTTCTCATATACAGTAAGTAATATTGGTACAAAACACTGCTTCCAACTGGAAATCCCAGTACTTTACAGCCTTGACCACAGGAGGAGATGGCAATGAACTTATTACAGGTATTTCTACACATGATGCCTATACCATGTTCCTTTACTTCAGGGCACCATTAATTTTCAAAAATAAAAGTGAAAAAACATCTATTAAATCAACAAAGATCACGTCTTCATCACTATACACTTATTAACAGGCTGAACTACCCAATAAAGGTTTTAAAACTTATTTTCAGCAATTCTACTTAAAGATGAGGAGAATGAAGTCACACCTGGGGCTCAGACCTGGAACAACTGCACCTCTTCATTTTCTTTTTCTGTTACAAGGAATGACTTATTAACAGACTAAACCTTTTCTAGGAACAAACAAGAAAGCTCAACACCAAGGCAGTAAAAAATATCAACTACTGAGAGGCAAAGATCCCAGAGATAAGCAAGAAGAAATGAGTGTGACCATCTCTGCTTTTCACCTCAAGGCACTGTCCAAGATGCAAGGCAATAAGCTAAATGGTAAAGGAACTGAGTAGCACTCCTGCCGGTGTTACAGCACTAAGTGGCAACAATGGAGTTCAGAGAACACCAAGGAAAAGTGACACCAGCAGACACTGGTGCTCTCAGAACAGGGGTGAACCCTAAAAGGACCAGTCCTCACAAAGACTTAAGCCCAAATTCAAATCAGCTTAACTCCTGCCAGGATAAAGATGATTTGACTTCCACCTCCTCTTCCTACCAAAAGTGGAAGTCAGTTCTGGAGTGAAAAAAAGACTCCATCCAAACACTCAAAATACCTCTATAGTTTTTTCACATTCAATGCCCAGCATCCAACTAAAAATACCAGACGTACTAGCAGACAAAGCTACAAAGCAATGCAGCTACACATCTTAAGCATGGGGTGTGTGTATGACGGGTGGCGGGCGGGGGGTGAGGGGGATGTGAGGGGTGGGAGGGTGGGGGGTGAGGGGAGAAGAGCCAATGTTAGCACTGCAAAAAAATCTTTCAAAACTGAAGATCCAAAAAAACAAAACAAAACAAACTGAAGGGCCAATTAAGAGATTTCAGAGAAGAAATACAAGCTTATCCATTTTCCTATTATGTAACCTAGGACAAATTTCTTAGCCATAACTTAGATCACAATTTTGTGATCTTTACGAGAGAGATGACAGTAGTCACCCACCGCCAGTCCCCACTAAGAGTGCTATGCATTGTAAATGACAGAATACACGTATGTATGTGGAAAAAAACAGAACAAAACACACTATCATCCTAGGAGTATGTCCTTCCTAAAAGATGACAACAGTCTAAAAGCAAAAACTTGACCACATAAAAACAATGACCACAGTACTGAAAATGGAAACAAAATATCAGAGTACATCTACACATGGCTTGCCATGTGGCCTTTCTATTTGTAGGGACGTCTGGGTGGCACAATCAGTTAAGTGTCTGCCTTGGGGCTCAGGTCATGATCCTTGGTTTTTGGGATGGAGTCCCGGGTCAGGATCCTTGCTCAGTGGGGAGCCTGCTTCTCTCTGCTTCTACCACTCTGCCTGCTTGTGCTCTCTCACTCTCTCTGATAAATAAATAAATAAATAAATAAATAAATAAAATCTTAAAAAAAAAAAAAATGTATTTGTAGCTTAGTGCATGGAAAAAAATTCAAGTCACTGAACAGAATTATGAGAAACATGATCTCACTTAGGCGTAACTGAAGATAAATACCTCTAAGTACATATAAATGCACAGAAGCTCCTAATATGGTCATTTATTCTTTTTTTTTTTTAAAGCTCTTAAACTTATCTGATAACTCAAAGATAAGCCAGACATTTGCAGATCAACCAGTTTTAAATATGGGTCTTAATAAATGCAGAAGCTTATAAATATTAAAAACAGACTTACTGAATTACTAGCATTCAGTTCAGACGACTATTTTTTTTTTTAAAGATTTTATTTTTTTGTCGGAGAGAGAGAGAGCGGCAGACAGAGGGAGAAGCAGACTCCCAACTGAGCAAGGAGCCCAATGGGGGACTGGATCCCAGGACCCTGGATCGTGACCTGAACCAAAGGCAGATGTTTAACTGACTGAGCCACCCAGGCGTCCCCAATTCAGATGTTTTTTTCAACTTACATCTTTATTCTTGGTCACAACGTTGCTAAATAATGACCTGTCAATGACACCATTATTTCTCTTCTGACTTAAACGAAGACCAAAGAGAGTTCGAACTTCGTTTTCATCTGGATTGTAGGACTGATCCATCTAAAATAAAAATTTGGAGTCAGAATCAATATGTCTACAACTTTCAACGTTTTTCACTTAATTTATGTACAAAAAAATCATCACAGTAAGGTTATATGCATTTTTTTCTAACTTAAGCCTGTGTAAGATCACTTCAGTAAAGGTACAATAGAATGGTCAGTTACTAGTATTTTGTTCTAAAAAATTTGAGAGGTTTACAATCTTGTGGTGTTTTCTAACAACAAACATATTAAAACAGTAATTCCAATGACAGCATTTCTGGTTATACCAACTGAAAGCACTGTATCTTACTTTTGGAAGATCAGAGGATAAAAACAAATTTGCCAAAAAAACAAACAAAAAAACAGGTAGTAGCATAAAAAATAAATTCTAATTTTCCCTTTTTTCTAATAATCTATTATAAAATACAGAGTAAACACTTGAATTAAATAGTTAAAAGGGGGAAAGCAACATTTGCAATCAAGGTCTTTGTTACTTGAAAGGGAATATATGTTGTTGTTGTTTTTTAAGTAATCTCCACTCAAACGTAGAATTCACAATCCTGAGATTAAGAGACAGCTGTTCTACTAACTGAGCCAGCCCTGGCATCCCAGGAATATATGTCATTTGTTGCTATCTTCCTCTCACAAATTTTGAACTGAAAAGGTATTAAGACATGAGAATAATCTACGTAAGACCACTCTCTCTCCCTAGATATTATTCTAAACTTCACAATACCTCTTAATTTATTCTTTAAAGGATCTCTGACTTAGAAAGCTCTGATTCTGTAACTTATAAGCAAGCCCTCATAATTAATTCTTCCTAATTTGTACTTTCTTGAATTCCAAAATGTTCCGTTTTCTTCCGTATTATCAAATTTCTAAAACTGGGATGTGCTCTCCTTATTAACTGATGTCAAAAAAAACTTATAGCCAGAGAGAGAAATAAAGCTATTTCACAGTTATAATTGTGTGTCCATGTGCATTTGGCTAAACTCTCAAATAATGTATTGGGGAAGGCCCGGTGTAGTCCTTTGACATCTTCAAATGTAATGCTGTCAGGTGCTGAAGAGGTCACGATGAGTTCAAAGTTTGGAAAACAATCTCCATGATGACATATGTAAGTATTAAAAAGAGCTTTAAGTACTTAATACCCTTAAAAAAGACCACTGGATTAAGAAACTGAAGAATACAGCCTCTGCTGACTGAAGGGCTGAACTTAAATGAAGGGCCTTAACAGAAAATTATGTATACTTAATGTAGTATTTTTCTTCTCCCTTGAAAAGCTGACACTGAATTTGTGGTGTATCATACAACTAGTGGTATCTTACAATAAAGGCTATATACTTAGAACTTCGATTATACGGAGTTATGATTCCACAAATCTTTTGACATGAGCACTTTCTGTAAAACAGTGTTATGAATTTTTATTTTAATTCAAATAACTCTGCTTTATCCATTTATAATCTTAGACAATGGGCTAGTTTCCCTAATAGAAAAGAGCTGGTCAAAATCAGGAAAAATCTCAACAATTAATCAGAAAAATAGGCAAAGAATATGGTCAGATACTTCATAAAAAGGAATTAAAAATACTCCTAAATATGAAAAGATGTTCACCGCACACATAATGGGAAATTAAGCTGCAATAAGATGTCATTTTATCTATCATATTAAGATGAGAAAGTTAAAGGACACGATGATGGTAAAGTTATTAGGAAATCAGCATCCTTAACATTCCCATTAAGACGTAAAATTTGTTGCAACACCCTCAAAGAGGAATAGGACCTATCAAAACTACCAATACCCACTGATTGCCACCTGGTTCTAATTCACTGCAGGGTGTGTGCAGTAGCTAAAGACTGGTGACTGCCTACACAAGCTACACAAACATGGGGCAAACTTCCAAGACGGTGAAACTATATGCATTTGTATTAGTGGGAAAAAAACAACATAAAAGGAAAAAGAAATACAAATACTTGCTGTAAAGTATCAAATATTTCAGGGAGGAGGAGCAAGAAATTAAAAATATTACTTTTAAAGACATTAACAGTAGCAGAAGGGAAGGATGGGGAAACTTTTCATCAAATAACATTAATACCTTTTGAACAGGAAACCATGTATAGGTATTAACTATTTTCTTAAAAATTTAAAATTTGAAACCAAAAGTAAGGAAGCTCTCCTCACCTACAACCTAAAAATTAACAGTAAGGAAAAAGAAAACTGTAGGATTCAGAATTAAAGAAACCACAGTAAAAAAGGATAAATTAAAAGGTTGTCATCATAAAAGAAAGGTTAAAAACGGGGAAAAAGCAACACAAAACAGAAGAGCAAATTATTGTTTTTTTTTTTTTTAAAGATTTTAATTAATTTATTTATTTGACAGAGAGAGATCACAAGTAGGCATAGAGGAGGAAGCAGGCTCCCTGCTGAGCAGTGCCTGATGTGGGACTCGATCCCAGGACCTGGAGATCATGACCTGAGCCGAAGGCAGCGGCTTAACCCACTGAGCCACCCAGGTGCCCGAGCAAATTACTGTTTTAAACATGAATTAAACTAACCTGAAGAACACAGTAGTTTCCATTTTTTTTTTTAGAAAGTATTTTCAAAGCTTCATCTTCATATCCTGGGGCAACAATACCATCAGATACCTATAATATATTCAACATTAATTTCTACTTTCAAAAATTAGGGAACACTTCTTAACCAATATAAGCACAATTGTCTGTCTTAATGCAGCAGTATTTTCCTGTTTCTACCTCCAACAGATATATTAAAAACTACACTCGGAAAAGATAAGCCTATGTTAGAATACAGCTTTGTACAGTTAACCTTATCTCATTTGCTATCCTTTCATGGTTTCTGGCTGTTTCAGTTTTAACTAAGAATATATAAACAATTCACTCTAATACATGTACCTTAGGAAGAAAAATGATTTCTCACTATTCTGCTCATGGAATGGTGTTTTGCACCAGAAAAAGCATGTTCTAGTCGTCCCCACTCTGCCAGTACCAGGCAAAATTAACTTAGGCAAAGCTAAGTCCACAAGAGCAAGACATGGGGATCAGATTACATCTCCACTAATAACCTTAGGCAAGGCAAGTACCTCGGCAGCGAGTCAAAGGGATCAGATTTAACATCTCTGAAAGACAGACAAGTCAAAGTTCCTACTATGTGCTACATCATAAAAGAAAGCAGGTCAGCTTCACTGTGGGTGGAGATGGTAGAGGTCATGGGAAGAATCTCTAAAGCAACTAAATTATCAAGGCCTTGTAGCCTTCAGTTTTACCTATTTGTTTTCCCTCCAAGCTAATCTAAGCTACCTTCTTTTGGCTTTCTGCCTCCTCGCCCCAAAATCCCACCCTTCTGGAATGCTTGTTTGGTACTCAACTGATGGGGTTAGTTTTTCAGAGTAGTTTATTATCTTCACCTACACAACTCTTCTATAACAAACCTACAAAGGTTTACGGTTAAGATTATTACATATCTAAGATAGCATCTCAGAATAATAATTTTGGAATTATTAAGAAATAAATAATTTAGAAATAATAATTTTGGCATTAAGATAATGACTACTAGAAAATTTAAAAAACCCTACTTTAATTAAAACATAATCGCAAAATATCCATTTGAAACATTCACTAAACCTTAGAATTACAATTCAGTCAAGGATTCATGTTCTACATAAATTATAAACATGTTAAACAATAAATTTAATTTATAAATGGTATAAATAAATATTGTAAGTTATGCTTTCAATGAATCAATACTAGGAATAAATAGAGCTTTACTCAGTTATGGATGGATCAATACTCAAGAATGTTCACTAACCTCTCTGGAGATAATTTTGGCAGTAGGAACATCACAAACATCAGATAATGCAACAAAGTCACCAAATGAAGACATCCTATCAGCCCCTATAAATAAAAATCAAAATGAGGTATACGTTACAAATAGCTCTGCAAAGCAAAAGATGTTTAAACAAACCCCTATGTGATCATATAAAATCCATTTCTCTAAACAGAACTTTACTGTACTATGTAAGATCTAAATAACAGATTAGTAAGTAATTTAACTGAAATAATCACAACAAAGTATTCTTTAATTTTAACCTCTAGGCAAACTTCTGGAAGAGCATGATAACAACTATATTTTAAGTTTTGCAGGCACCTGGTCTGTTATACCTACTCAGCTCTGCAGTTGTAGAAATTGGCCATATCAACAAAGGGACATGGCTCTATTCCAATCAAACTGTATTTACAAAAACAGGTTGGATTTATTTAGCACCATGTGCCACAGTATGCTAACCCCTACTGTGGAAGGTCAGGGGTGCTATCAAGTTTCTTGATGATCTTCTGAAAATGTTACAATAATATTCACAGGTTATTAACCTCATGAATTAGATATTCCTGACATATATAAAATACAACTCTAACCATATTCACTACAGTTAAAAATAACCTCATAGGGGCACTTAGGTGGCTCAGAGGGTTAAGCCTCTGCCTTTGGCTCAGGTCATAGTCTCAGGGTCCTGGTATCAAGCCCCGCATTGGGCTCTCTGCTCAGCGGGGAGCCTGCTTCCCCCACCCACCTGCCTCTCCACCTACTTGTAATCTGTCTAATAAATAAAATCTTAAAAAAATCCCAAACACATAATTTTAGTCATATACTAAACAATACAAATGCTTTTAATAACCCAATGTGAAATCAAATGCACCAAATTCTAATTGTATTTCCATTTATTACATGAAAATAAAAATTTCTAAACAAATTTATTCCAAGGCACTCATATAGTCATTTCCTAAGTATTACAAAAAAAAAAAAAAAAAAATAATGTGAAATCTGAAACAAAGGATATACCACTTTATTCTACTTAGGATAAAATATTCTTTTCTCTCTTTTAAGAACAAACAAGAACCCTATTACTCTTCTGACCTCTTGCTCTTGCATATGCAGTTGATATGGGTGTAAGCGTTTTATACAGATCATAGACCATGCAGACTTTGGCCTCGTCTTCACTGAGTGGAATTCCAACAGCAGCACCTGGTACAGAAAACCATAAATAAACCTCCAAGTCTCAAGTTACTACTTATCCTCTCCTAAATCAAGACAACACTTTTCTTAACATCTAGTCTATGCAGCATAATTTCTTGTGCCTGTGCCAAATTAAACAAACATCTGGCCAGATAATTAAACATCAAAAATAACAGTTTCAGGGGAGGGGAGAATGTTTTCTCTCTGGCTTCCAGAAACAACTACTGTCTGAGTCCACCAGAACCATGCATGTATACAAAGCTAGTTTACTTCACTAAGGACTCTCTCTCGACCCTGCTTGATATCACATACCATTTATTTCTTCCCTGTTTACATCAATTCAATATCAAATAAACATCAAAGAACTATGTAACAGAGTTGACTTAGACATAGAAGCAAAACATATCTCATACAATGGCTATAAGAAGTTACAGATAAGGTGTCACAACAACATCCTTAGGTCTACTCAGTTTCATTTTCAACCATGTGGAAAAATATTTAGTCATACTGAATTAAGCCATTTTACTTTATTTTTTATACCTTTCCACTGCAAAAAAGTGATTTCCTGATCCTATCTCACAGTAATATTATACAGTTACATATATGTAAATAACACGTTACTATCAGATTTTATCATATTACTACATTGAAACTGTCCACAAAAATGATTTGAGACTTTAGAGAATGTCTATATTCACAGTAGAACATGTCAATTCTTTCTAAAATCAGAAAGAAGGCATTTTGAACAGATCCAGAGCATTCCAGAGAGTAGTGCTTTACCTGCTGGGCTGACATGTTTGAAAGAGGCAGCAGCTGGAATGCCTAAAGCTTCTTTGAGTTCCTTCACCAGCTGCCAGGCATTCAAAGCATCACACAAGTTTATAAATCCAGGGGCTCCATTTAGAACTACATATAGAAACATTATATAACACATCATCAAGAAGGATCAATAAAATCAAATATATGTACATTTTTAAAAAAAACATGCCAAGATTGCACAAGTATGTTTTCAGAAAAGTGTAATTAAGAGATAAATACATGTACACAAACACAAATAACTTGATGAAAAAAGAATAAAACACCAGAGCCTAAGCCCGGCCTCACCAAAAAAGAAAAGAAAAAAAAAACACACCCCCTCTCTCACACACACACATACACATACATATATGCTACTGGAGAAACCAACTCCAGCCAATCTAGAAATAAACCAATAGATAACTCAGGAACGGGAGAAAGAATGACAAGACCAGTGATCATCAGGGATCCACTTCACTATAGAACTAAGAACACAATCGTGGCAATTATAGACAATATAAAATCCAAGTTATAAAACTTGTCAATAGAAGGATATTATTACAAACTAATGCAAGAACTGTGGGTGGGGGGCGCCTGGGTGGCTCGGTGGGTCAAAGCCTCTGTCTTCGGCTCAGGTCATGATACCAGGGTCCTGGGATCGAGCCCCGCATCGGGCTCTCTGCTCGGCGGGGAGCCTGCTTCCTCCTCTCTCTCTGCCTGCCTTTCAGCCTACTTGTGATCTCTGCCTATCAAATAAATAAATAAAATCTTAAAAAAAAAAAAAAAAAAAAAGAACTGTGGGTGGAAGAAAATAAGGGGAAGAAATGAGTTGGATTTTTCCTCCTTTATACCAGACTCAGTAGGCTCTGCCTAAAGTCGAAACGCACTTAAAAAGATTACAACCTCCAACTTTCTCATTGCCTATTTTCTTAACAATGGCAAGATTTTTTAGGAGCTATTATCTCTTGTGAATAAATTATAAACTCTGCACATACAAAAAATTTGTAACTGCATTTCCTTTGTGTTATCTTGGATAGTGCATACTTTTAAAAATAAACTTCGCCAAATACCTACTGAGTGCCTACCACAAAGTTGGGCACTGTTTTAGGTACTGGAGATATTACCAACAAATAAACTAGCCCCTCCCACTACCAACAAATAAACTATTGAATGTTTTTAGCAGCTTTATTCATAATTGTCAAAAACTGTATTTCTATTTCTGATGTCTTTCAAGAAATGAATGGATAGGGGCGCCTGGGTGGCTCAGTGGGTTAAAGCTTCTGCTTCCGGCTCAGGTCATGATCTCAGGGTCCTGGGACTGAGCCCCGCCACTGGGCTCTGTGCTCAGCAGGGAGCCTGCTCCCACCACCCCCTGCCTGCCTTTCTGCTACTTGTGATCTCTGTCAAATAAAGAAAGAAAGAATGAAAGAAGTGAATGGATCAACTAGGGTATATCCATGTATAACGGAATATTATTAAACAGGAAAAAGAAAAGAGCTTTCAAGCCACGAAAACCATGGAGGAACCTTAAATGCATATTGCTAAATGAAACAAGCCAGTGTGAAAATGCTATATACTATATGATTCCAACATTATGACACTATGAAAACAGTAAAAATATAAGTTTCTGCAGTTGTCAAGGAGACAGAATACAGCGAATTTTTAGGGAGTGAGGCTATTCTGCACGATACCATCAAGGTAGATAGAAGACATTACATATGTCAAATCCCAAAGAATATACAACACAAAGAGTGAGTCTTAATGTAAACAACGGACTTTAGTTAATAATGAATCAATACTGGTTCATCAATTTTAATAAATGTACCATATTAATGCAAGATATTAAAAGGGGAAACTGGGGGGCACCTGGGTGGCTCAGTGGGTTAAAGCCTCTGCCGTTGGCTCGGCTCATGGTCTCAGGGTCCAGGGATCGAGTCTCACATCTGGCTCTGTGCTCAGCAGGGAGCCTGCTTCTCCCCTCCCCCCTCTGCCTACTTTTGATCTCTGTCCAATAAAATCTTAAAAAAAAAAAAAAAAAAGGTGGAGGGGACTGGGGAGAGGAGATCCAGAGGGAGGGAATGTCTGGGAACTCTGTACTTTGAGATATTTTTCTGTAAATCTAAAACTACTTTATAAAGTCTATTATAAAAAACAAGGGGAGGGGCGCCTGGGTGGCTCAGTGGGTTAAGCCTCTCCCTTCAGCTCAGGTCATGGTCCCAGGGTCCTGGGATGGAGCCCCACATCGGGCTCTCTGCTCAGCAGGGAGCCTGCTACCTCCTTAGCTCGTGTGGGGAGTCTTTGTAATTAAGTCTTTAAAAAAGCCTTGTAAGTCCACTGTTGATGGGAATGCAAGTTGGTGCAGCCACTTTGGAGAACAGTGTGGAGATTCCTCAAGAAATTAAAAACAGAGCTTCCCTATGACCCTGCCATTGCACTACTGGGTATTTACCCCAAAGATACAGATGTAGTGAAAAGAAGGGCCATCTGTAACCCAATGTTTATAGGAGCAATGGCCACGGCCGCCAAACTGTGGAAAGAACCAAGATGCCCTTCAAAGGACAAATGGATAAGGAAGATGTGGTCCATATACACTATGGAGTATTATGCCTCCATCATAAAGGAGGAATACCCAACTTTTGTAGCAACATGGACGGGACTGAAGGAGATGATGCTGAGTGAAATAAGTCAAGCAGAGAGAGTCAATTATCATATGGTTTCACTCATTTGTGAAGCATAACAAATAACATGGAGGACATGGGGAGATTGAGAGAAGGGAGTTGAGGGAAATTGGAAGGGGACATGAACCATGAGAGACTATGGACTCTGAAAAATAATCTGAGGGTCCTGAAGGGGTGGGAGGTGGAAGGATGGGGGAACCAGGTGGTGGATATTAGGGAGGGCATGGATTGCATGGAGCACTGGGTGTGGTGCATAAATAATGAATACTGTTATGCTGAAAAGAAAAAAAAAAGACTTTTAAGTCAATCTTAAAAAAAATAAAAGTACCTAAAAAAACAGTTCCTTTGACTAACACCAATGAAAGAGCTTTGAAAATGAAAAACAAGGGAAATGAAAGTACATGGAAGTATTTCTTGCCTCAGAATCTAAATGAGAAATAGTATAAGCAGGAAATAACAGCAGATAAAATAGCAGAATTTCCTGTTTTAATAAATTCCAAAAGTAAAAATTCATGCAAAACGTCTGACTACTCCTTCAATAAATACTTAGGGAACACGCCAAGCAATATTCTAAGTACTGAGAATGCAGCAATGAACAAACAAGAAGCAATGAACAAAGACTGACAAGGCTTCTGCTCTCAGGGAAAGATAATCAAATGGGAGAGGACTAAGACATAAATAAATGCAGCAAAGTAGTGTTGTGATAAAAGTGTGATGGGCAGCTACTTCAGTCTAGGTGATCACAGAAAGCTTCTCCGGGGAAGGGACTTAAAGCTGAGATCTGAATGACAAGGGAGTGAGACCTTGAAGACCACAGGAAAGGCCACAGACACTGGGCCTGCTGACCAAAAGGAAAACAGGCCCCGGGGGTGCAGTGGAGAGGGGATGGTTATCAAGGAAGAACAGTCAGATAACAGTGTCTGCAGGGCATGCAGAGGCATTTAAGTGGGAGGGAAAGCCAAAGGATGGTCTCAGGGCTACCATCATTTGATTTACATGTTTATGATTCCTCTGTTGTGAATAGAAAAGACAGTAAAGCAGAGAGCAGTTAGACTACTGCAGTCTGGGAGACGGTGGGGGTCACTGTGCAGATTTCCATGGTTTAGAAAAGATTCAAAATGTATCTGAAATAGAGAAAAAATAGAACTTGATCCAGCAAATGAGAAGGGGAAGGAGTATTTCAGATTCTCCTCAAATCTGACATTGCTCCCTGCTCCTCCTCTCCCTCAGTTGCTAACAAGAAGAGACCCGAGTACCTACATCTTCCCACCACCAAATGTACCGACCAGTGTGCTCTGTTTTTGCCTTCACAATACATGAAGAAAGCTGTCCCTGCTGTCACCCAAGGCCAGCCCTCCTACCAATGCTTGGGCCTTCAAAACCTTCGTACCCAAAACCCTCTCCCTGCCCTGTGCACCCATTACACCCCCCCCCTCACCAAGAGTAAAAGAACAAAAGAGTGAAAAGTCTCTTAATTCTATAGACCCTTGGAAGTCCTAATTAACTTTTCTGTCCAAAGAATTACCTTTATTATTGTTATTTCCTAACCTCACATTCCTAATTTGGCCCACTTCAGTGGGACTTCCAGGTCCATCATTCCAAGGTAACTGTTCTTGCAATTTTTCCCAGATTAAACAGTCACTTTTCTGTTCTCAGTAGCATTCCAAACCAGTTGCAACGCTGCAGGTTTTCCGGCCTTGTTTTCCTCTGCTCGTTCCTCCACTGCTTAACCTCAGTCTATGAAATCTATCCTTCCTGTTCCACATCTCTAAAATCATTCACATGCCCAAGACATTCCAAACTCTATCTCCACCCTGACCTCTCTCCAGAACCCCTAATTATCTCAACAGTTTTCATTCACAAGTCTACCTGGCACCTCATACTGCAGATGGCTATAAAAGGCATTATGTATTTTATCTTCATTATGTAATTTATCTTCTCAACGAGAAACACATCAGATACAATAAAGAGAAAGAAACGCATAGCACCGCCCCGCCCCCCCGACCCCAACATAGCAAACTATGCCGCGTAACACACAGCCTTTACCTGTGATGGGAAGCTTGGGCTTCAGCGTGTATAACTGGGCAGGAGTCTGATGAGGGTTCATTCCATACCTCAAAGGCATCTGAGATATTCCTTTACTATACTGTCTCCTGAAGTAATCTGAAATTGCTTCATCATATTGTGCCGTATGAGTAAAGGCCTACAAAAAGTGTAAGTTTTGTGGAACACCAGCAGCACTTACCAAAGTGGGGACAAGAGGGTTTTAGGTAGCACACAACAAACTACACTCCTTGCCCACACATGACTGTGCAGAAAAAGACACTCAATAACACTAAAAACAATGAATCATTCTCTCTGAGGCTCTTCCAATCTTTTTCTCCAAGGCTCTTCCAATCTTTTTGACGTTACCTCTGTAATATCTGGGTCTCTTCATTGATAGAAAAAGGGTAACAGCTCCAAGGAGATCTACTGAAAACTGAATACCATTTGGTTTGACACACACAGCACTGGATAAAAGTGCATCCCTACCTTCAAGGCTAACTGACGTCTGGTCTCCAAGGAAGTGTCTTTGCTGTCAGAGCTCTGCATCTCTGTGGACACAGCTGCATAGTCCTCGGGTTCACATACTACTGTCACCCGAGCATGGTTTTTGGCTGCTGCTCTCAGTAGGGTTACTCCGCCTTGTGAGAACAAAAGACAATTTGTATTTCCATATGAGCTTAACCTCCTTCAAATAAAGTCAATGTAAACATACTTCTAATTTTTGACTCAAAAAATGTAGAGAACATACCCCAGATGAATCTCTACACAAAGATATAGCTTAGAAAATATAGACGAATTACAATTACCCCAGAACACAATCTGGGAGCAGTAATGATTTCCTGCTCCCTCAATGTTCTGATTCTTGGCGAACATCAAAACAAAATCTATTTTAAAATATAAAGAGTGTTTGGGGTGTGTGGGTGGCTCAGTTCGTGAATCTCAGGGCTGTGAGATCAAGCCCCATATCAGGCTCTAGGCTCGGGGTGGGATCTGCTTGTCCCTCTCCCCCTGCTCCCCACTGCTGCTTGCACTTGCATGCGCACGCACGCTCTCTCTCTCTCAAACACATAAAATCTTTAATAAAAAAATTTAAATATTCGAAAAATAAATAAATAAAATGTAAGTAATCCTCCCGTATCAGTCTTCAAATATGGTTTTGCTGACTTACCAATATCAATCTGCTCAACAGCCTGTTCAACAGTTACATCTGGAGAAGCCACTGTCTTCACAAAGGGATACAGATTGCAGACGACAACTCTAAACCAAAAAGGAATTCAGCTGTTGTTAGAAATGCAAATTTAATGGGGTTTACATGTAAGTTAGTCACTAGCTTTAATGTGATCGAAGAGTCTAAAAACCTAAATCATAAACTATAATCCTAGCATTTTAGAATTCTAAAAAATATACTGAAATGTCAGGAACTCCCACTGTTGCATAACATAGTCAATAAAAGTGGCTTTGGTCAACAAGAGCTCTCAAAACATTACTTCCTTCAAAACATACTGTAACATTACTGCCTGGGTAAACTTAGCTACCCATTATATAATTCAGCCATCAAAAATATGACTACAGATAACATCCTCATTTTAGAATATAATCACTTTTATCTACAACATTCAATTTTATTTATTTATTTTTTTTAAAGATTTTATTTATTTATTTGACAGACAGAGATCACAAGTAGGCAGAGAAGCAGGCAGAGAGAGATGAGGAAGCAGGCTACCCGCTGAGCAGAGAGCCCGATGCGGGGCTCGATCCCATGACCCTGGGATCATGACCTGAGCTGAAGGCAGAGGCTTTAACCCACTGAGCCACCCAGGCGCCCCAACATTCAATTTTAGATTCTATTTCTGATGGGTCATGTACAATGATGAAAAATGACAGACCATTCTAAGGGTGAAATATTTGTTTCTTTGCTTGTTTTGTCTTCAGAGAGATCATACACAATGATGTTAACAGGACGTCCAAAAGAGTAATTGTAAAATACAGAACTAATATAAAATTAACAACTAGGAGAGTTCCATGCTTAGGCCTGCAATGTGAGGAGCTCTGTGGGCAAGTTCACTCCCAGGGAAATAAGCACAACTAGTAAAAACTAATTAAAACAAAACAAAACAACAGAAGAGGAACACTTGCAATGTCTACAATCCTGGTATCAAAACCAGACAAAATGTCGCAATAAAAATATAAACCAGTATCTTATGAATACTGACACAAAAATCCTCAACGAAATAATAGCAAACTGAAACCAACAAAATATAAAAAGGCACATATACTACAGCCAAATATGGCTTACCCGAGGAATGGAGGCTTAGCTTAGCATCTAAAAACCAGTTAATTTTAAGAGGCCATTTCAATAAAACAAAGGACAAAAACCACCTGAGCACCTCAACAGATGCATAAAAAGCATCTGACAAAACTGAACACCCACTCATGATAAAAAGACTCAAAAAATTAATAGAAGAGAACTTGCTCAACATAATAAAAGGTATTTAAGAAAAATCCCCAAACTTACAGCTAACATTCTATTTAAAAGTGAAAGACTGGGGCGCCTGGGTGGCTCAGTGGGTTAAGCCGCTGCCTTCGGCTCGGGTCATGATCTCAGGGTCCTGGGATCGAGTCCCGCATCGGGCTCTCTGCTCAGCAGGGAGCCTGCTTCCTCCTCTCTCTCTCTGCCTGCCTCTCTGCCTACTTGTAATCTCTCTCTGTCAAATAAATAAATAAATCTTAAAAAAAAAAAAAATAGTTTAAAAAAAAAAAAAAAGTGAAAGACTGAATGTTTTCCCCTAAGCTCAGGAGCAAGACAAGGATGTCTACCCTTACCACTGTACTAGAGGTTCTAGCAGGTCAATTAACAAAGCAAATTTTAAAAAAGGCATCAAGATTGGAAAAGAAAAAGTAAAGCTATCTCTATTAGCCTGTGGCATGATCTTGTATATAGAAAATCCTAAGGGACTTAACAAAAAAAAAACAATTAGTACTGAGTTCAGCCAAGGTTACAGAACATATGATTAAGTGAATTTATGTACATTAGCAATGAATAACCCAAAGAGAAATTAAGAAAACAATTTTACTAAGAGTAGCATCAAAAACCACAAAAAAAAGTTAAAGAATTTAACAAAAGCATATGACTTGTATGCTAAAAAGTAGAAAACATTGTTGAAAGAAATTAAAGAAATCTAAGCAGATAGAAAGGCATCCTTGTTTACGACCACAACACGTAATATTAGGACAGCAACCTCCTCTGAAATTGATACACAGACTGAACACAATCTCTAGGAAACTCTTATTCGACAGAGATCATAAGTAGGTAGAGAGGCAGGAAGAGGGAAAAGGGGAAGCAGGCAAGCTGCTGAACAGAAGGCCCAATGTGGGGCTCGATCCCAGGACCCTGAGATCATGACCTGAGCCAAAGGCTCCGTTTTTTTGCAGAAATGGGCAACCTGATCCTAAAATTCACACTGAAATGCAAAGGACCCTCAATACCCAAAACAATCTCAAAAAAGAAGGTAAGAGGACTCACACTTCTTTCAGTATCTGCCACAAAGATACAATGATATGGTGCCAGCATGACAGATACAGTTCAACTGTGCCAAGACCATTCAATGGGGGAAAGAAGTTTTTCAACAAATGATGTTGGGGCAAATGGACAGTCACATTCAGAAGAATGAAGCTGGACCCCCAACTCATATATAAAAAGTAACTTTAAAAAAAAAATCAGGGGTGCCTGGGTGGCTCAGAGGGTTAAGCCTCTGCCTTCAGCTCAGGTCATGATCTCGGGGTCCTGGGATCGAGCCCCGCATCTGATTCTCTGTTCAGTGGGGAGCCTCCTCTATCCCCGGCTCTCTGCCTACTTGTGATTTCTCTGCCAAATAAATAAAAATAAAATCTTAAAAAAAAAAGTAAGAAAATAACAAAAATAAAGAAAAAAATCAAAGACCTAAACATAAAAACTACAACTAAAAAACTCTTACAACTTCACTATCCTGGATTATGCCATTGCTTCTTAGATACAACAAAAACATAAGCAACAAAAGAAAAATAGATAAAATGGACATTGCCAAAATTTAAAGGTTTTATGATGGTCAAAGGGCACCATAAACAAAAGATAACCCATAGAATGGGAAAAAATGAACCCTTAGAATTCAATAATAAAATGAGAAATAATAAAAAAATGGGCAAAGGATTAAAATGCACATTTCTCAACAGGTATAAAAATGGCCAATGAACATATGACAAGATGCTCAGTCACTAGGAAAGCCAGTAATAATCACAACGACATGCCAGCCATCATGGGCAAAAGATGTTGGTGGGGATGCGGAAAAACTTCCTATACGACTATAGGCAATGTAAAATGATGCAGCACACTGGAAAATAATCTGGCAGCTGCTGGAAAGGTTAAACATACTTATCAGATGACCAGGGAATTCCACTCCTAGGTATATAACCAAGAAGAATGAAAATATATTGTCTGCACAAAAGCTTGTTACATGAATGATCATGGTTGCATTGTTTCTAATATCCAAAATGTGGAAACAATGCAAATGCCCATCAGCTGATGAACTAATAAAATGGGGTACATCCATACAATGGGTTTTCAGTAATAATAATAATAAAAAAGTGCTGAAACATTAGAACATGGATGAATCTTGAAACAAGTAAAGGAGTCAGTCACAAAGGACCACACATTATATGATTCCACTGGTATGAAATGCTGTGTATAGATAATCCAGAGAGACAGAAAAGACTATGATTGCATAGGGTTGGAGGTTTTAGGGGAAATGAAGAATGAACGCTAATGGGTATGGGGATTTTTTGGGGAGGGGGGTGATGAATATGTTCTAATATTAACTGTGGTGATGGCTGCACAATTCTAAATATACTAATACTACTGAATTATAGATTTTAATTTGGGAAATTATATGTGTGTTATATCAATGAAGTTATATACACTAAAAAGAAACTGTGTATTTTTATGCAAATAACTACATTGTTAATATGTACCAACATTTATGTCATAGCTTCCTTAAAAAAAGGTTCTTTTCTGGGGCACCTGGGTGGCTCAGTGGGTTAAGCATGTGCCCTTGGCTCAGGTCATGATCTCAGGGTCCTGGGATTGAGCCCCTCATTGGGCTGTCTGTTCAGCAGGTAACCTGCTGCCTTCTCTCTCTCTGCCTGCCTCTCTATGTGGTCTCTGCCAAATAAATAAAATCTTTGAAAAATAATTCTTTTTTTTAGTTTAATTATGAATTATACTAATATATAATTGGCAAAATTAAAAATGCTTAAGTATGTATGAGACACCTGGGTGGCTCAGTGGGTTAAGCCTCTGCCTTCGGCCCAGGTCATGATCTCAGGGTCCTGGGACAAGCCCCACATCAGGCTCCCTGCTCAGTGGGGATCCTGCTTCCCCCTCCTTCTCTGCCTGCTGCTCTGCCTACTTGTGATCTCTCACCCTCTGTCAAATAAACAAAATCTTTAAAAAAAAAAAATGCTTATGTATGTACAATGTCATACAGAGAGTATTCAATAAATGTGTATAGTGAGTGAATAGGAAACTAAAACTAATGTTAATCTTGGTCTTAAAAGGGAGGGCACCAGGTCTAGCATTCTTATTGTCTGATCCTTAACGTATTAAAATTTTAACTTCCAATTTTTACCTTATAAGACTGAAATCAAGTCTGGCCATGTCAGCATTATCTTCTGGGATATTACGAGCCAAGATTCCTAATTTAACAAAGTTAAAGTATTAGATTCAAAAAACACATCAAAGTAAGATACTTCTTTCCAACACGGTCCCACCAATCAAGTTAAAGCCTCCAAGACTGCCTAATCAAGAAGACTGAAAAATAGAGAGTTAAAATTTTACAGTACGTTTTAAAAGCTCTTGTATCAGTTATTAACCCCTCTTTTTTTTTTTTAGATTTTTCATTTTCAAGTAATCTCTATACCCTATGTGGGGCTTGAACTCACAGCCCCAAGATCAAGAGCCATATACTCCAATGAGTCAGCCAGGTGCTCCCCCTTACTCACCTTTTTTAAAGCAACAAAACGTGAAAGAATTTTCACTTAACTGTTACCAGTTCCATGCATCTATGTATTCTCACAAGTATAAGTAAATGGCTTATCTGATGATCCTCCTCAGCGTAACAGCCTTTTATTCTGCCAAATTTTACTTTAACTGGAAAATAGCAATATACCTGTTTCTCACCATTTTTGGCTGATGTGTAATTTGTTCTCTCAGATGAGCACTATGAAAAAGAATTCCTTTAAAGTCCGTTACAAGGGGACCTGGGAAACTCAGTCGGTTGAACGTCTGACTTGTGATTTCAGCTCAGGTCATGATTTCAGGGCCCTGGGACTGAGCCCCTTGTTTGGCTCATGCTCCTTGGGCAGTCTGCTTAGGATTCTCTCCCTCCTTCTGCCCCTCTCCCCACACAAGCACACATGTGCATGCTCTCTCTAAAACAGATAAATCTTAAAGAAGTCAGTTACACTGTAATACTTTATTCTAAGTTTGCACTATAATAAAAGTCTTTTCACACATGCAACTGAAATATTTTCACTAACTCCAGCAGAAAATATCACTCTAAATTAGTTATCAGGTCAGGACTAATAAAGAGGCGAGGAAAACAATGTGATTCCTTTGCATAATAAGGCAAACTAGATTTTAAACATGTTCTAATGAATTATGAATTTTAGCAGCAAATGTGATGAAACCAATATAGCCTCACAGAAAATTTTCTAAGCTTATGACCTGCCTTTTTCCTCATTTATTCTACAAAATGATCAACCAAAATATTCCTGAAGACCACTGATTGTTTGAAATTGAAAAGTACCAAACACTTACCAGCATGGACGGCAGGATGCAAGGTTTTCACACGCCCCCCTAACATTTCAGGAAATCCCGTCAGCTCAGAGACATCTCTGAAAATAGATGAACAGAATATTGCTGTTTCTGCTGAACTGTCATTATACACAATTCTAAAGCAAATTTTCTATTACATCTACTGTCCTCATTTGGGAGAATTTTCCAGAGCCTGAATCTTCAGAGTTCAGAAACTCAATCATATGCCATACATTCAGTTGAGAATTTATAGTAATATATACAAAAACCACTAAAAACATCTTTGTTTCAGAAACAGACTAAAGTAAAAACAAGCATTTATCTTCACGATTAAACAAATGTAAAGATTGCAAATCAAATGAATGGGGAAATAAGAGACTGTGTTTTAGTAAGGTGGTGTTAGTACTAAAATACTGGTTTAGCTCATATAAAAATAAATTCCCAATGAATCAAAGGTTTGAGCATTTAAAAAAAAAAATCACAGAACTACCAAAATTCAATACATGAGGAATGTGCTCAAAACATTAAACAAAAGATTAGTAGATCTGTCTATGTAAAATGTTAAGTTTTACACCGAAAAAAAATTAAGCAGGAAAAAATAACTGCAAAATATGACAAAGGGTCAAACGCAAGGCAATACTTAAATATCAATTCAGATCACCACACTGGCATGAATTCCCATGCGCCCAGGTGATTTACAAGCAAATTTTAATGTCATGAAAAAATGCCAACAATGTTAATTGAACAAAATCAAGAAGCAAAATTATCTTCTGTTATAAGCTAAAAAATAAATATATGTTTATAAGCAATGGGAAGAAAGCACATCAACATGTTCAACAAAATTTTAAGCTATTTATTATCTTCTTTACAATTTTCACAATTTCTACAACCAACATACATGGCCTTTGTAGTAAAAAAAAAAAAAAAAAAAAAAAAAAAAAACCAACAAATATTTTAAAGCAGCAAATTCCAATAGGGTATAGAATTTCCTGGGTAGTATCCTATTAAGACCTATTAAGACCCATTGGCAGATGACTGTATCTGACCAAGGGCTACATATTTCCAATAAACCAAAAAAACTGGTGACAGCCGGGTGTCCAATTCAAAATTCCCTTTCCCGGCATTCATGAAATAAACTCCAGTTCCTCCAAAAGAAGATAATTGCTAAATCAAAGGGAGATGTACTCTCAGAATGAAAAATCAGGTGGGGTAATTAAAAAGCTTGCTGCATCTTTAGATTTCAGAATCTGCATGCAACAGGTGCAGTCTTCAGAGAATTCTGTGTGCTCACTGCTGTACAGTCACCAACTAAAATCTCATCAGTTTACCTCACACCTCCAGGTTAACTTCCTAGCATAGAATCTTGGCTCTGCATTTTATTAGCTGTGTTAGTTGTATGAACTTGGACAAGTTATCTAACTTTTTTGTGCCTCAAGTTTCCTTTTTTATAAAGGGAGATAATAATACCTACACCAAAAAGTTGTCTTAAGGATTACATGAGTATGTGTGTGTGTATGTGTGAACAGTTTTATACTTTAACAGGAGAGAAATACATTTACATTCCTAATTTTTAAGAAATACATAGCTACAATTGGCAAGCAAGGAGTCAGCAGAGGTACAGATCAAACAAGACTTAACCGTTTATAAATTTTTAAACTGAGGAATGGATATGCAACAGAAAGGCTCATTGTATTATTTTACGTTTTATTATACCCATAATATTTCCATAATACACTCTGGTAGAGGAAAAAAGGCTACAGAAGGAGTTTGCTTAAACTGAAGGATCCAACTACTATAGCATCCAACGTGCTCCAGTCTAGATTTTGGATTCTCACTCTGCTGCTCTTCAGAAAAGAGAGACCTGCCTCTCATGATTCTTACAGGGCTCTTAGGAGAACATCAAAATGATGATGCAAGAAGACTTTGGAAAATATAAAGCCTTTATTTAGTAAGTAAGGGAAGGCATTCTTGCCATTTCAACTTGTCAAATTTAGGAAAGCTGTGTACTGCCCACAGAAAGCAGAATTATACGATTAAAAAAAATCTGTCCCAGAGGGCAAGCAGCAAAATTTTTCACTGGCAACAAAAGCAGACAGATCTTTCACTTTTTTGTTGAAACAGATTTCAGGAGTGGGTGTGTCCACTGAAGTGCCACTGCCATTCATCAGAGCTGTCCTATAGCCTTTTTCATTTTCTACCCCTCAGTCGTGACTCCCTCTCCAACCAGAATGCCAGCTCCGTGAGGTCAGGAATGGCAGCCTGACACTCCTTTTGCTCATTCCTTCTTTCCATCACTTACCCAGGTAACCAACAGCTTGTGGGTTCAGACTTGTGCCTTCAAATAACTTACAGGGATAGTAAGGGAACACAGGGAGACTTGAATCCTAACGCTGTCAACAGCTTCACTCGAGAGAACCAGTCACAGTGATCATGTGACTCATTTAACTGGAGTTTTTCTTTAATCACCAAGGGCCCTCCTCAATTAATGTGCCCTAGGAAGTCGCTGAGACGGAGGGCTCTGAAATGGGGCGTCCCGGGGTTCCAACCCCGAACTGAAGTCCTCACTGAACTGTTAATTTGAGCACAAGTTACTACAGCTCTCTGGGCCCCACCTGCCTCTTCTGTAAGGGGTGAAGCGGGGCGGGATGGGGGAAATGACGTCTCTTGCTCACTGTGCCCGGGAGACTGACTCTCCGGTGGGCTGCATCACACTGCGCTCCGACTGCACGGAGCCAAGAACTCCGCTGTGCCTTACCTGACTGCCAGGCCCGCCTCCCTCAGAGCTTTCGCAGTCCCTCCAGAGGCGATCAGATGCAAACCAACAGAAGTTAGGTTTCTGGCAAATTCCACGAGGCCCGTTTTGTCAGAGACACTAAATAAGGCTGAAACAAGACATTTTTCCTCATCACTCGCAGTACAGGACATGAAGACCTACAAGGCCTTGGGTGGGGGGGGCGGAAGGGAGGACAGTCGCGAATCTCGAGGCCATCACGGCGACCCACAGTGGCCAGGCCCAGGTTGGGGCCTCCTCCCGGGTCACACACCCGCAAGCCCAGCAAAAGCCAACGGGCCGCGGGACTCCTAGTCACGCTGCACCGCTCGGCGCCGCCATTGCGGACTCGGGACGCCCGGGGGCTGACGGGAGGGGGGGGCCGGGGCGCCGCGGGCCGGGCTCCGGGAGGGCGCGTGGGGGAAGCTCACCGAGCTGGCTGGGTGCCATGGCTGCGGGCGGCGGGGTCAGGGCCAAGCGGGGGCGGCAGCGGCAACGCCACGTGCGGAGGGGCGCCGAGTGGCTAAGACGCGCGCGCGCGCGCGGGCAGGCAGCGGGACGCGGCGGGTGGTCACCTGACCTGCCACGTGACCCGGCCGCCCCGCCGGAGCCCCGCCCTGCTCTATCTTGGGCGTGGAACTTGAGCCTCGGGGCTGAAGGGAAGGCGGGAGGGAGGTTGCAGCTGGCTTTCTTAGGTCGGAACCTGAAGGGATCTCCGCCCCAGGCTCCTATTCTGAGCGCGACTAGTCTTTTCTCGCGGAGGTGAGGCGGCTGCGGGATCTCAGGGGCAAATTCCTGCTCCCCGGGGCGGGCCTGTCCCCCGAAGCTGGAAGGCAGCTGAGAAGTGTGAAAACGCTAGTGCAGAAAACAAGAGCAACACCAGAAATAATTCCTACAGCCGAAAAGGTAGAAAGCATCTAGGCAACCATCCACTCCCATTTTAACAGACTAAAAAAGAAATAAACCGAAGACCCAGTGATGAAAGGTTAAGCCCACAGCTCACGTAATAGAGTAAAAACAAAGTGAAATTGATATTCCTCTAAGTTTTTGATTCCACGTTATGGGATAGACCGAAATCTGCTTAAAGATGGTGTCTTGGATCAGTAAATGATATTTGACTCAAGCCTGGGTGAAAGGAAAAAGAATGGTTTAAGGGGGTGGAGGGAACACCTTTCTAAATTCATTAAAAACAGGAAAAGGAAAACTGCACACTTGTTTCTTTAAAAAAAAAAAAAAAGACACTTCGCCACAAAATAAATACGTATTGCTGTTTACGGAGATTTTTAAAAAAACGTTCCTTAATAGAATTATATTACAAAATAGTACTGTATTTTATTCTTAGTCTGGGGCTCGCAGCTGCAGAAAGGAGTCTTTTTTCTTATTACCTGTATGTTACTAATGTGTGTTTTTCTTGTTACCCTCTGTAATTCTTCCAGTCTCTTAACTTCCCCAAATGAATACTTACTGGCTAGAATCAAGAGCTCTGTTTTATAACTTTTGAATTTGTGAACTTCTTGCTCTGAATATTTCTCATTTCTAAAAGAAAAATTATCAGTGTCTTCAGTTTGTGTTTGCCAACTTTGAATTTCCCTGCCCAGTCACCATTAGGTTTTTGTAGAAAGTAGAAAGCAGAGAAAAGCTGAGAAAAGTGATAAGAGGAAAATAAATAGTATTTAGGCATTGGATACTTTTCCTGCATGTGAATTTCAAATATTTAATTTAATGAATATTTATTGAGACCTTTCTGCCTAAATGGCAGAAATACAGTGTCAGAAAGAAATAGATGAATATTACCTATTCACTGTCCTTAAGGGGCTCACGACAGAAAGAAAGTATAGAGACATAGGTACAATGAGAAGATATCAATATAAAGAAAAAAATGGGATTAAACATATTTTTTAAAAATACTTTTTATTTATTTATTTGGCAGAGAGAGAGCGAGAGCGAGTGAGTGCAGGTAGACAGAGAGGCAGGCAGAGGGACGGGGGAGGCAGGTTCCCTGCTGAGCAGAGAACCAGATGTGGGGCTGGATCCTAGGATCCTGAGACTCACTAAGCCACCCAGGCACCCCCAGGATTAAACCAATTTTTGCAGAATCTTTCAGAAAGGTGTCATATATACTAGGAAAGAATGAACTGTGGGTTCCAGACCAAGGCACAACTTTTTCATGAAAAGATGTTCACTGAAATGAATTCTGACAAATCCCTCCATAGTTTTAAAGTTCAGACCTGATAATTACCTTGTTAATGCAAGATGAGGAAATGAATTTTTGGCTAACTTTGTGGCCACATCATTCCAACTTTAGGGACTGTAGTTGCCTTGTCTGTAATATGGACATAATGTTTGTTCTGCAGGCTTCTTCAGATTGTAAGAAGTAAATTAATCTATTGAAAGTATAAACTGTGAAGTGACTGGTAAGAGTAATAAAGAATTTGTAATCTCCTTCATGGTTCATTCCCGTGATGTAGTTGAATAAATGTTTATCTCTCTGGGCTTCAGAGTACATCCTCCATAAAAATGCTGGTCATAAGCAAGCTAGTATATGAGAAATGGAAGAAGCTCCCACAAAGACATGAATTTATCCCTCAAAGTGTTATCACTAGCATTACTGTTTCAGATAGAAAAGAACATGTATGCACCATAGCGATTACATTTTCATTTCTTCACTTCTTACTTCACATCCCTCCAAAAGAAAGTTGAAGACCCAGAGATCATCTTTTTATACAGTAGTTCCCACCTTATTTGTGGTTTCGCTTTCCACAGTTTCAGTTATCCTTGGTCAACTGCTGTAGGGAAGCCGATGATCCTTCTCATGACAAATCAGCGGAAGGCCAACAGTAGCCTAACTCTACATCAGGATTGCTACATCTTTGTCCTCATGTTGTCCCAAGGCATTTTATCATCTCACATCATCACAAGGGTGAGTATAGTAAGACACTTTGAAAGAACTAGATTTGTGTAACTATTCTTACTGTACAATTGTTCTATTTTATTATTAGTTATTGTTGTTAATCTCTGACTGTGACTAATTTATAAATTTAACGTTATCATTCTTATGTAGAGGAAAAAACATATTATATACAGGGTTCAGTAAGTACTATTTGTGGTTTGAGGTATCCACCGGAGGTCTTGGAATGTTTTCTCTGTGGATAAGAGGGGACTACTGTATCTAAACATTTAACATATTTACAAGTGATTTCAGTTCCTCAACTGTGCTATTATCTGTTTGGCCTATATGTTACTTGTTCCATGTGTAAACTTATCCCTTTATCCAATCCATCTCATTACTAAATCTGGGATTTCCTACCAACTTCTAAGAATTAGTAAAGTAAAACTTCACTAGCGGTAAAACTGATCCTTTTGGGCTAACTTATTTCTGGGGTTTATCTACTCATGTGGGTGTGGTTTGCCATCTGAAATGATTCCCAGGAGTTTGGATAATAGGATTAAGTGTTGTCTACCAACACCCTCTTTATCTAAAGGTTAGAGTATATTGTGGCGTCTTAAGAAATCTGAACATTTTCCTTGAAGGGAATGGAGCTTTTTGAAATTGTAAAATTGGGAATGATACAAAAAATGAATTGAATATCTGGAAGCAGGGAAACCAATTAGGAAGGTTTTGCATTAACAAACTCCTAACCAAAGACTTGAAAGCATGGAAAAGGAGAGATTTGTGTGAGACAAAATCAGGTAAAACCAGCATCCTGGAGATCAATTGCAGAGAGGAAATATGAAATGGAAAGAAATAAGGGAAACTGCATTGTTTCTAGCTTGGTCATTTGAGTAGCCTGTGAAGCAAATAATTAACATTAAAAAATGAGAAAACATGTTCGGCATGTGTCTATTTTTATTTGAAGTCAGTATGAGAGTTTGGGTAGACAAATTTTGAGTTTCTGAATGTTGAGTTTGAAATATAAATAATGATTGACATCAGAATGAAAATACACAGAAAGTTTTTGGAAATACAGAGTAAGACTAGAGGTGAGGCTAAAGATAAACTTGGAAGGTTAATGACACTAAAGTAGTAGTTAAAGCCTGAAAGAAGACAATCTTTCTTAATTAGGCCAGCAGATAGACTAAGTCAGAAGGCCAAAAAAAGGAAGTTTGCTCAAAGCATTTAATGTACTAGGAGTATATATGGATTTTAACTGCTTAGCCTTCATGTAATTAATACAGTAGCTGATAGTGTAATAAAAAATTGCTATTATGGTAAATGTTCATCTGATGAATGTTTACCAAGGATGCTATTCACTCACTCAAAGATTCACTCAAAAAATGTTGACTGAGGCCCTTGTATGCACAGGCTAGAGGGCAATGAGATTGCAAAGGTAAGCCAAACAGACCAAGAAAAAAAAAATCCCTGCCCTCATGGAGTTTAGGTTCTCAGAGGAGAAGACAGTCATTAACAAACAGATATATAAAATTTGTAGTGTCCTACATACAAAGATATGTCACGGAAAAAAATGCAGAACGAGAAGAGCATTTTGGACTAAGTCTTAAGTGAGAAGTCGGTCTAGATGTCATGAAAGCCAAGGATGGAGAGTCAAAAAAAGCTGTCAGCTATTTTAAATATTATCAGAAGGCAATAAGAAGACCAAAAGGTCATCATTCTGATTTGCAGTGTTGTCATTATCAAGGTTAATGGTGATGTTGGCAATACCAGCTTCCGTAGAGTGGTGGTAGCAGAAGCCAGGGTGAAGGAAGATTGCCAGGCCATGCTGAAACCAATTTATGGTGATGATGAATTCATAGAGACTTGAAGTTGATGATTTTCCACCAGCAGCTCAATAGATAGTGTTCATGCAGACACAAAGAAGGTAGATTAGTCAGTTCAACCAGGATTGGGGTTTTGCCTGGAGGGTAAAAAAAGAACTCCAGTCAAGGGACTTTGGTATTTTGGTCAATGTGATTTACTTGATAGGCTGTGAAATCTGAGCTGGGAGTGGGGGAAGAGAAGTAAAGACTAGAGGAAGGCTTTAGTAGGTCAAATGCGCAGATAAGAATAGTTTTTAGTTACGGCAAGTTGGAAGGACGGAAGGAAAAACTGTTTTAGAGAATGGGTTTTTAAGGGTGGAGCAGTTTGGGTTGTGGACCATATTCATGTGGTCCTGTGAGTGGGAAGTTAAGGTAGAGTGTAGAGAGAAGCTAATTTGAGTGCCCAGGACTTTGCCAGTTTATGTCTCTTGTTCTTTGGTACTCCTACCTTCAAAAGTATCTTGATTTGGAAAATAAATGTTATGGTCCAAATGGAATTTTTATCATTTTGATATTAATTGAATAAAATATAACTCAGCATAAAGTATCAGTTTTAGAGGCGTCTGGGTGGTACAGTCCGTTAAGCGTCCATCTCTGTTTTAGCTCAGGTCATGAGATCCAGCCCTGAAACGGGCTTTGACGGGAGAGTTTGTTTGAGACTCTGCCCCTCTCCCTCAGCCTCTCCCCACCATGCTCACACTCATGGTCTTGGGCTCGCTTGCTCTCAAGTCTTACAAAAGAAAATATCAATTTTAATAAGACATTAAATATGAACTTATTAAAGGCAACTATAATGGATTATACTCACACATTCCTGTCACATTTAACATTTTCAGGTATCTTTTTCATTTTGGCAATAACTTTAGCTCCCCTGGGTATTTAAGGTACTTGAAATTAAACCCAAATAATCACAGTTTTGCAATTCTGATAGTAGGAATTAATTTAGACTAGAATCATCAGTGGATGCTAAAACTGAAAATGGGGCTCCAGCTACTGTGAAGACAGTGAACATTCTGGGCAAAGGCCTTGAGCTTTGGGATTGGGGCTCTTCCTCGTCAGTGCTCCATCCTATTCTTCCTAGACATAACTGCCTGGATTTTCAGATATTTGCTAATAATCTTGGTCTTTCTGGCCAGCCCTGCCCAACTGTTGAATTCCTCTGCCACTTACATTTAGATCACTTGTGTCCCTGTTTGTCAGAACTAGGGCTGGAGATTCCTACTTAGCCCCAGACGCCTTTATATTTCACCCTTGACTAAATAACGGCGTCAGTATTCTGTAGTTTCTAGAGCTTTCTCAGCAACTGGACCTCAGCTACCCTGCTTCAAATGATAAAATGTCATAATAAATTAATCCTAAGATAGAAAAAGATAGCTCTTCCCTACTAAAGCCTTTCTTTATCACTGTGTCCCCAGATCAGTGATCCTTTCCCTTCCTTTAATCCCAGAGCTTACCTTAATGATAACATCTTTACATTGTATTGCATTCATCTTTATAAAGCTGTCTATCTCATTGTATTTTATAGGCAGGGACTATGATTTATTTTTCTGTAGTTACCTGAATGCCTAAAATAATAACTAGTAGATAACAGGCATTAACTGTAGAGGCTTAAAGGCTCTGGCTCTGCTGCGCTCTACTCTTAGTCTTCCTCACCTCAAATTCATAAACACCGTCCTTACTTGCAGAGATTTTGGTACCAGGCTCACAGTCTTTTCTTCTACCTCAACCTCTAGGATTATTTTGGTTATCTCTGTACCCATCAATGACCCATTCAATATTGTGGTCTTTCGGTTCCTCAACTCCATGAGTTAAAAAAAAAAAAAAAAAAAAAAAGTTTTCAAAAACTTGAAATTGATACCACTCTGTGGCAGATTTCTTTAGAATTGTCCTTGAGAAACTCCTACAAATATATTATTATAACTATTATTCCAATGTGAACTTTACTTAATAATGAATAATAACATTATATTTAGATGGATCAAAATTTATTATCCAAAGTCAAACCTGACTCAATCTCAATCTCTGCCTTTTGAGTTATTTTTTATCCCATATACATTTAACATTATTACTAATACATTTGAATTTATGTCTACAGCTTTACTATTTTCTAGTCTTGTGCACCTTTTTGTTTTGTTCTTTCTAATTTTTAAAATTAAAAAAAAAATTAAATTTAAATTCAGCTAACATATAATGTATTATTAATTCCAGAGGTAGAGTTCAGTGATTCGTCAGTCTTATATAATATCTAGTGCTCATTACATCACATGCCCTCCTTAATGTCCATCACCCAGTTACCCCAACCCTTTACCCCACCTCCCCTCCAGCAACCCTCAGCTTGTTTCCTATGATTAAGAGTCTCTTATGGTTTGTCTTCCTCTCTGATTACAACCAGTTTTACTTTTCTCTTCTCTTTCCCTATGCCCCTCTTTGTTTCTTAAATTCTGCATGTGAGTAAAATCTTATGATAATTGTCTTTCTCTATTGACTTATTTTGCTTAGCATAATACCCTCTAGTTCCATTCACATCATTGCAAATGGCAAGATTTTTTTGATGGCTGAGTAGCATTCTGGGGTGTGTGTGTGTGTGTGTGTGTGTGTGTGTGTGGTGTGTATCTCACATTATCCATTCATCTGTCAATGGACATCTGGGCTCACTCTTTCCATAGTTTGGCTATTGTGGACATTGCTGCTATAAACATTGGGGTGCAGGTGACCCTTCAGATCACTATATTTGTATCTTTGGGGTAAATCCCTAGTAGTGCAATTGCTTGGTTATAGGGTAACCTTATTTTCAAAGTTTAATTAGCCAAATTATACTACCTCATTAGTTTTTATGTAATGTTTAATGATTCATTTGTTGTGTATAATAGCCAGTACTCTATTTTCAACTTTTTGAGGAACCCCCATACTGTTTTCTAGAGTGGCTGCACTAGCTTGCATTCCCACTAACAGTGTAAGAGGTCTTCTTTTTCTCTGCATCTTTGCCAATAATTGTTGTTTCCTGATTTCTTAATTTTAGCCATTCTGACTGGTGTGAGGCGGTATCTCCTTGTGGTTTTCCCCTGGTACTGAGTGATGTTGAGCATTTTTTCATGTGTCTGTTGGGCATCTGTATGTCTTTGGAAAAATGTCTGTTCATGTGTCTTCTACCCATTTCTTGACTAGATATTTTGTTTTTTGGGTATTGATTTTGATAAGTTCTTTATAAGTTTTGGATACTAGCCCTTTATCTGATTAGACATTTGCAAATATCTTCTCCCATTCTGTTGGTTTTCTTTTGGTTTTGTGGACTATTCCTTTGCTGTGCAAAAGCTTCTTATCTTGATGAAGTCCCAATAGTTCATTTTTGTCTTTGTTTCCCTTGCCTTTGGAGATGTATTTAGCAAGAAGTTGCTGTAGACAAGGTCACAGAGGTTGCTGCCTGTGTTCTCTTCTTGGATTCTGATGGATTCCTATCTCACATTTAGGTCTTTCATCCATTTTGAGTTTATTTTTTATATATTCTGTGTATGATAAAGAAAATGGTCCAGTTTCATTCTTCTGCATCTGACTGTCCAGTTTTCCCAACATCATCTGTTGAAGAGCCTATCTTTTTTCCATTGCATATTCTTTCCTGCTTTGTCGAAGATTAATTGAGCATAAAGTTGAGGGTCCATTTCTGGATCCTCTGTTCTGTTCCCTTGATCTGTGTGTCTGTTTTTGTGCCAGTTCCTACTGTCTTGATGATTACAGCTTTGTAATAGAGCTTGAAGTCCAGAATTGTGATGCCAACAGTTAAGAAGCTGGTTTTCTTTTCAACATTCCTCTGGCTATTTGGGATATTTTCTGGTTCCATACAAATTTTAGGATTATTTACTCCAGCTCTGTGAAAACAGCTGATGGTATTTTGATAAGGATTATATTGAATGTATAGATTACTCTAGGTAGCACAGATATTTTAACAATATTTATTCTTCCAATCCATGAGCATGGAATGTTTTTCCATTTCTTTGTGTCTTCCTCAATTTCTTTCAGGAGTTCTGTAGTTTTCTGAGTACCGATCCTTTGCCTTTTTGATTAAGTTTATTCCTAGGTATCTTATGGTTTTCGGTGCAATTGTAAATGGGATCAACTCCTTAATTTCTCTTTCTTTTGTCTCATTCTTCTGCATAGGAATGCACCTGATTTCTGTGCATTGATTTTATATCCTTCCACTTTGGTGAATTCCTCTATGAGTTCTAGCAATTTTGGAGTGGAGTTTTTCAGGTTTTCCACACAGTTGATGTCATCTGCAAAGAGTGAGAGTTTGACTTTTTCTTTGCCAATTCTAATGCTTTTCATTTCTTTTTGTTGTCTGATTGCTGAGGTTAGGACTTCTAGTACTGTACTATATAACAAGGTCTTGTGACCTTGCTGAATTCTTGTATCAGTTCTAGCGATTTTTTATGGAATATTTTGGGTTTTCTATATAGAGTATCAAATTTGACTCACCTCCCTCCTCCCGCTGGTTTGGATGCTTTTTTTTTTTTTAAATAAATAATCTTTATTTATTTATTTATTAAAGATTTTGTTTATTTATTTGACAGAGAGAGACTCCAGGAGAGAGGGAACACAAGCAAGGGGGAGTGGGAGAGGGAGAAGCAGACTTTCTGCTGAGCAGAGAGCCTTATGCAGGGCTCCATCCCAGGACCCCTGGATTATGACCTCAGGATCATGACCTGAGCCAATGGCAGTTGCTTAATGACTGAGCTACCCAGGTGCCCCATGATGCCTTTTATTTTTTGTTGTTGTTGTGTGATTGCTGAGGCTAGGACTTGCAGTACTATGTTAAACAGTGGTGATAGTGGACATCCCTGCCCTCTTCCTGACCTTAGAGGAGAAGCTCTCAGTTTTGCCCCACTGAGAATGATATTCACTGTGGGCTTTTCATATGTGCTTTTATCATATTGAGGTATGTTCCCTCTATCCCTGCCCTGTGAAGAGTATTAATCAAGAAAGGATGCTGTACTTTGTCAAATGCTTTTTCTGCATTTATTGAGAGGATCATATGGTTCTTGTTCTTTTATTTATGTAATGTATCACACTGATTGATTTAGGGATGTTGAACTACCCTTGCAGCCCAGGAATAAATCCCACTTGGTTGTCATGATCAATAGTCCTTTTAATGTACTGTTGGATCCAATTGACTAATATCTTGGTTGTTTTGTTCTTTTTTAAATGTCTTCTGGATTAACTAGGTAATTTCTAATGTATTATTTAAATTCCTTTATTGATTTTTAACTATACTTTTGAGTTATTTTTCTTAGTAGTTGCTCTAAGTATTGCAATACATATCTTAATTTATCAGAATATATTTGAGATTTATACTAAGTTAATTTCAGTAAGATACAGAGAAATTGCTCCACTGTAGTTAGATTCTGTGTTACAAATCCAACAGTACAGTGTTACAATAATTGTTTTATACAATCACATGTCTTTTGAAAAAATTAAGAAAAAATGTATTTATCAAGTTTTTATGTTAACATTCTTAACCAGTTCCCATACTCTTCATGTCTTCTTGTGGATATGAGTCACTGTATGGTGTCACTTCTTGCTCTACTATAATTTCCTCCTTTCCCCACTTTGTGCTGCTATAATAACTATATATCTCTATGCTATAAGCCCTGAAATTCATATTTATATAAACTTATATAAGCCATAAATCCCCATATTCAATTTTATAGGCATTATTTTGTGCTACATTTTTAAAAAATCAATTTTAAGAGGAAAAAAGAGAAGACTGAAATTATGCTATTGTATGTGTATGTATGTATGTATATATGCTGTGTAATTGTCTTTACTGGCACTCTGTTTTGTCATGTGAATTCAAATTATAGTCTAATGTCCTTTCTGTTTGAAGAACTTCAGCTAGTATTTCTTGCAAGGTGGGTCTGCTAGCAGCAAATTTTTTCAGTCTCTGTTTATCTGGAAATATCTTGCTTTCTAAGTTTTGAACGGGGTTTGCTACATGTAGAATTCTTGCTTGGCAACTTTCTTTCTTTCTTTCTTATTTTCTTTTTCCTTTAAGTAGTTTGAATATGTCATCACACTACCTTCTGGTTTCCATTGGTCTTTATTAGAAGTCACTTCTGACTATTCCTGAATTCCCTTCTACATGATGAATCATTTTCTTTTGCTGCTTTCAAAATTTTCACTTTGTTTTGGATTTTAACATTTTGATTACAATATGCTTTGTTGTGGATGTCTTTGATTTTATCCTACTTAGAGTTTATTGAACTTCTTAGATTTATAAATTAATGTTTTTTAAATCAAATTTGGGACGTTTCCAAACATTATTTCTTCAAATATTTGTTTCTGTCCTCCTTTCTCTTTCTTCCCCTTCTAGTAGTCCCATTATGTTTATGTTGGTGTACTTACTGGTAGCACATATTTTTCTGAGACCCTTCATTCTTCTTCATTCTCTTCTCTTCCTATTCTTGAAATTGTTTAATCTGTCGAAGTCTATCTTCAAGTTCACACAGTCTTTCTCTGTCAGGTCAAATCTACTCTCGAGCCCCTTTAGTGAATATTTTATTTCCATTATTACATTTTTCCAATTCTAAAGTTTCATTTGATTCTTTTTTTATAATATATATCTTTTTTATTGATATTCTTAATGAATTGTTGTCATTGTACTTTCCTTTAATTCTTTAAATATGATTTCCTTTAGTTCTTTGAACATATTTATTATAAGTACTTTAAAATTTTGTCCACTTAATTTAAAACTTGAGCTTCCTTAAAGGCAATTTTTATTGCCTTTTTTTTTTTAATAAGACATTTGAGAGTGAACATCACTGTTATTTAATAATTACAGTCATACAGAATGTGTGAAATTTTATGGTTCTGATAAAACGGTTGAATGGTTATACTTAACAGAATGTAATGTAAAACCTTAAAAACTTAACAGATTGAGATTCATTCCATGTTTCTTTCTGAATTTCTATATCCAGAAATGCTGCATTTTTGAGACACATAAATTCTTTGCTCAGAAAGGAATACGTAAGTTTAAGAACTTGACTTGATAATAAGGACCTTGCTATTTTCTATTGGAGAAAAACTTAAAAGCCCCATTAGGAAGTTTGTTTAAAGACAGTGTGTGGCAGACACTTAATTACCTATGCAAAATGTTATTCCCCCACCTTATTACTGGCAGATCTCCAACTGTATTCCAATTTATCCCTTTCAGAGGACCAAAAATACTTAAAAAAGAAGCTGTTTGTTGTAGTCTTATTTCCCCTGGCAGTGATAGGTATATGAGTGCACACATGACCAGTTTTTCCAGTAATGTAATGAGACATAGTAGAAGATCTTGTAGGGCCTTTGGAAAACTCTTCTTATCTCTTAAAAAGGAACACCATTTCTGTTGGATACGATTCTTAGAACTGTGGCAACCATCTTTTAACTATCTCTTCTAACTACAAGATTTACTTTGAGGCTAAAAAAAGAAGAGAAGAATCTGTGTTTTTGATACCATTATGAAGCCTCTGGATTAGCCAAATCTTGAGCAACCCCACTTTCAGATTGTTGGTATTTGAGTAACTAATTTCTTTTTGTTGTTGTTTAAGCCAGTTGCTTTTGTCTTCTACACAAGTAGATTAAAAATCCTAAAAATTAAAAAAAAATTGTTTCAGAAAAAGACTAACAAGGGATAGGACTCATCCCCACTTAACAGAATGTATTGTTGACTAACTGTGTTATCCTGTGCTGTCCAATATGGTGGCCACTAGTCACATGTGACTGTTAAGCACTTGAAATGTACCCAGTCTATACTGAGAGTTCAGTAAGTATAAAATAAATGTAATGTTTTTAAAGACTAAGAAAAAAAATGATAAAACATATTATTTTTAATAACTTAATTGATTACATGTTGAAATGACTGTGACATACTAGGTTAAATATATTCTTAAAATTTATTGTTTTCTTTTTACTGTTTTTAAAATGACTGCTAGGAAATTAAAGATATGTAGTTCCCACTATATTTTTATTGGACAGCACTAATCTAGGCAGAATCCAAGAATTGTCATATCATTTGCCAATTGAGATAAGGCACAGGATTCCTTGAAATGCTTTATATTTGACACTTTACAATACTATTTATATAGCAAGATACAAATATAAGTTGCAAATTTAGAAATTACCTAAAATGAGGAAAGCGGTCCATTAGGTTTTACCTGAGTTCTTAAGAGATCCAGACACTTAGGATTTATTTATATTCTGGATTTGGTTACCGGATCCTGCAGAAGTTTTTTTTTTTTTTTTTTTTTGTATCTTCCTCCTTTCTCTGAGATATTAAATAATATGCAGGGACAAATAAATGCATATTGTACTATTTTAGTTCTTTAGATCAGAAATGTAAGTTCTTCTAACCCTAAAACCCTGGATTTTGGGTTCTGTCATAGGGTATGTTTCTATCAACAGGAAAAGCTAATTTAAAAAATATTTAAAAAAGTAGAAATAGAACACAGCCTGATATAGAATCTCCTTATGTTCCTATATAAGATTCCGAGGAAGTGGGTGAACCTTGCCCTTTCCCTCATGCTGAAAAGTAATCACCGTGTAAAAGTTTTGTTTTATTTCAGGGTTGCTTGCCAATATGTCAGTTTTTAAATTTAGAAATAAAATAGTTGAATACATACATAGATTTTAAAGTGTACAATTTGGCTGAACACATAGGAAAGTAAATTTCTGTATTTTAAGCATTTTTGTAACTCTTGTTTGCGTTGATTTGTAAAGGAAATAGTCTGGTTTTATATTAATTATATTATTTATATTTTATATCATCTTTCAGCAAAATACGTTATACTAATTTCTAGCAGTATATTTGTCATTATAATATGTCACATATTACAAAATAGGTGTCATTATAAATATATACTAATAATTTTATATTACTATGCTGCATACTTCTCTATACTTCACATAGATCAATTCATTTAATCAGCTGTATTTTCTCAGAATTTATTCATAAAAATCAAATCTTTAATATTACATCATATTTTTAGCACTTAAAACTAATATCCTTAGTGTTTGAAGAGAAAAGGACAGTTTGCAAGGTTAAAGTAAAATCTTCAATCTAACACCTGGAAAGGTTCCATATAAAAATCAATACCAAATGAAAAATATTTTGGATCACTAGAAATAATAAGAGCATAATAAGATACTTGGATGCTTTTCTTGCAGAAAAAAAAACAAACCCTAAAAAACAACAAAAAAAGTAACCTTCAAGAATAGAAAAAAGACTCCCTATGTGCAATTATAGACAAATATAGTTGTCATCTGTCATATGTCTCCTTTCCCCATAAAAAATCTAGTTTAGGATTAAGATTAAATATCAAATCAAACCCAAGAACCCATGCAGCATCAATTTATCATTGAACAAAGAACTTCCAGGCAGAAGTATTGTTTCAGAATAGCATCAGTGTAATTTATTACTACTTAATCTGGTCATTAAATGCAAAGGGATGATTTTTACATCTCAGTTTTGTAAAACCCAAATGTAATGTGTTTGGGTTCTTTGATACCAAGTTTTCAATAAGCATTTAAGAATGTGTCTCCTTTATTTGTTTTTTGAGAGAGTAGTGATTCAGCAAGCGTCTAATAGCAGCAGAGTACAGGGCAATGACTAGTTCCTTTAAATAACATAATAAAGAATAGACATGATTTTTGCTCTTAGGAAGAACTTTTAACTTGTTCTGGTTAAGAGTGAAAGGAGGCTAGAAAAGCTATATTTAAATGAAATTATTAGTTTTAGTTTTTAAGGATAATGTGAACTAGAAAGGGACTACACCACATAAATGTGTAATCACCAAAAATTCATGCTTGCTAAGGAGTTAAGGGCAAGGAGATTGGAATGGACAAAAGGAGGTCATTTAGGTCATTTAAGTTTAAAGGAGGTCAGGCAAAAGGGAATGTTCAAGAAAGTTCGGTCACAGAAGAACACATAAACCATTTCCTGCTTAGATTATTCTCTACATATTCATGCAATGAGTTCATGCAGTTCTACAGACAGTTTTCAGCATATCAAAGAAAAGCATTTCTCAAAGAGTAATGAAAGCAAAGATGATTTACTTCTAGACTAGAGTCCCCAGGAGAACATACCACCACTAGGGAGCAGCAGAGGGTTGTTACCTGGGTCAGCGGCAACTCAGAATCTCTGTCAAAAATAGCCAGCTACATTTGCATAATGCTTTTAAGCCAATGAAGTGTTCTTATCACTCATTTCCATTTTAACACAATCTAGGATATCCTATTCTTACCCATTTTTCAGATGCAGAAAAGAAGGGCCCAGTAGAAGCTCAAGGTCACAGTGTAGTAAAGTTGGAACTACCTTTCCCACTCCAAAGTCTGTGCTGGTGCCGAGAGGGAATCGTGAGCCTGTGTTAAAAGGCATCCCCCTGGGAACATAAATTTCAGCCTAGAAAGGGGCAACCTAACCAGTGAATGTTTCAATTCTAAGGTACGCGTTACGGTTTTATATCAGGTTTTTTATTGCAAGGTAGGAAGAGAAGTATAACACTCTACATCAAGTTGCATTTTAATTTCATAAGATTAAAATATAAAAGAAAGTATGTTGTAAACTTAAGAAATAGTATATGTAAATAACTCAAGTTTATATATGTCTTCGTATTCATTTGTGTGTGTGTGTCTGTGTGTATGTGTTGATAACCTTTTAAAGAAAGTGATAGTGGAACTGTACTCTTTCATTCTTGGGCTTGTCTATCTAATTCTCCCTCTTTCTGTTTCATACTGAAGTGTATTTATTTTGTATATCACCTTAGGGCCAGTTCTCACTTGAAATTTCAGTGTGATGTTTACCGATGATTCCTGATTTACTAATAAAGTTAGGGAAGGATCCTAAGGTACGTTTCCCTTCTCAAAAAGCATTTATTCCTTTAAAATAGCAATGTTCAATTTGAGGTCAGGTAATCGTGGTGGTTGGTGGCAAAATAGAAGATATTTTGCTGGAGGTGGACTTGGCAGCACTGTTCAATTACACTATGGGGTGGATACGTTCTTCACCCTTATTTTGTATCTTTATGAAAGACCACCTCTTTTTTGCTTTACTTGTATGTCCATCTGTCAGTGATGACCAGACGATGTTTCGCACACAGGAAATACGATTGCTCTAACACGCAGGGTTTTTAAAGGGCTGAGAAACTACGGGCTAAGGAATTGAAGGAATTAGATCGTTTGAAAGATTTATATATTCAATAAACATTACCTGCTGTGTGCCTTATACTAGGTTGGCACTGGGAACATTAAGATTAAGAAATAATTTTCAAGCAAAAAAAAGAAAACCCAACAAACTTCTCAATGTTACATGGAAAAATCAAAACAGTGCCAATGTTAAATGCAAAGTGGGTGCTGGTAGCTCAGTAGCAGATCCTTTTTCCCAGCTTTCTTAAGTAAGGGAATAATAGTGAAATGCTATTTAACAAATACTGATTTTCAGTGCCTTTCTTCATTCTTCCCAAGGATGTCTTCTATAGTCTTTACATCTTAGTTAGTGGTATCTATATCCAGCCACTTGCTTAGGTCAAACATTTTGAAGTCACCCTGAGTTTCTTACTCTCCTACCCCACAGCCAATCTCTCAATAAATCGCATCAACTACATCTTGAAAATGTTTACAGAATCTGACCAGTCTCTACTACCAAAGTAATTGTCATCTCCCTCCTAGATTATTGCAACCATCTTCTAAGTGTTTTTCTCATTTCTGCCCCCTGCAGTCATTCTCAACAGAGTAGCCAGACAGAGAAATTCTTTAAAAAGCATATACAATCCTGCATTGCCTGGGTGGCTCATTTGGTTAAGCAGCTGATTCTTGATTTCAGATCAGGTCTTGATCTCAGGGTCCTGGGATCAAGTTCTGTATCAGCTCTGCACTCAGGGGGGAGTCTGCTTAAGGATTCTCTCTGCCCCTCCCCCTCGGCATGCTCTCCTTCTCTCAAATAAATAAAAATAAGTAAATCTTTAAAAAAAAGTATGTATAATCCTGATTTAACTTGGCTCTAACTGCCGGTGGCTTCCCTTCTCACTCCAAGTAAAAGGCAAAGCACTTATAATGACGCCCAGACTCTGGGCATCTGGTCCCTTACTTCCCTCTCATCCTACACCATTTCCTGTCGTGTTCCACTGCAACCACAGTGGAGTCTCTGCTCCTTCTTCAACTCTCCAGGCATAAGTCCACCTTCAGGGGTCATCCTCTCACCAACTTCACATCTCTTTTCACTGTCAGCTTTCCAGAGAAGCTGTTCCTGACTACACTTTCCATTGATTCTATCTACAGAGAGAGAGTGCACTAGAGCAGGCTGGTGGGCGCTTACTCTGTGTTATGTAATTCTCCAGAACCTTGGGATACAAGAGTGAATTAAATGGATGAACTGTTGCCTCATAGAGTAAGGGAAGGTAGCTGATAAACAATGTCCATAATAAAGACAAAAATTTGACCCTGAGTCTTATGGACAAAAAGCAGAACACGTGATAGAAGATCAAAGGGATAAAACTGCAATGACCAGGACAGGTTTCACCAAGAGGAAAGACTGGAGGGAGAAGAAAGAGCTACCCAGATGTTTGCGAATTCCCTTCACATCCTCCAATGCTTTCTCTCCATTTCTGCACAATTTTCTCTATATAGAGCCTTATCACCGTGTCATATAGTGTAAATTTCATATAAAAATGAGAAGATGATTTTATTAACTTATTTTATGTTGCGTAATGAGATAATAGAATAAAAACAGCGTCTGAGAAACCTCTGGAAGGAGCCCTTCTCATTTGAATGCATGAAAAAAATGTGATCTCTTTAACACAGAATAGTTAGTTTAGCCTTGCAAAAACTAAGTACCAAACTAATTTTTAGGGAACCTACTGTTTTTGATATGAAATCCTGTTGGACTTTGCGTAGGAAATCAGTAAAAAATACCTGATATGTGGTAAGAATATGTCATGATATTCAGTAAAGGATTCCCTCTCTTCCTCTTGCTTTTGACATATGGAACAGAAAAACAAAATTCTTCCTTTTGTAAGGAGACCAGCAAAGACTGAGTCCTTAGATACTGAGGAGGAGTACATTTTCTTTTCTTTTCTTAATTAATTCATTAATTTTAAAGATTTTATTTATTTATCTGACAGCTAGAGATCACAAGTAGGTAGAGAGGCAGGCGGAAGCAGGCTCCCCGTCGAGCAGAGAGCCTGATGCAGGGCTGGATCCCAGGACCCTGAGATCAGGGACCCCAGCCGAAGGCAGAGGCTTAACCCACTGAGCCACCCAGGGGACCCAGGTGTACATTTTCTTAAAGTCACCAAAAGCCTATGGCAAAGGAAGAAGAGCTGCAGGGGGTTTAACACTCTTAGAACTGGTTTGATGACAGAAACCACAATCCCTGGATAAACCAGATAAGTCAGAGGGAGTTAAATAGAAGCCAAGGGTAGGTCAGCAGGAGATGGAGCTCCAGTTTGTAATGATGATTAGAGCAAAATCAATTTCTCAATCTAAGAGAAACCGTAGCTATTAATATTGGTGAATGGATTATTAAAACTAAAGCATTCTGTGAAATCTTATGGTCAACGTTCTTATTTTTCGTTAGTTAGGGAGAAAAAAAGTCATTGGCCATAGTCAGCTCCAGGTTTGACATGTTTCTGTAGTCTGCACAATGTAATAAAGAATGCTGTCAACCTGTGAAATTTGGGGTGTACAGTTGAGGTTATTTTGGGGTTGATGGATTTGTGCTGCTTCATCCACATTCTTACTGAATGTTAGATTCCCTCTTGTGATTAATGATACAGCGTGGGTTTGTGAGACTAGCTTGATTGTTTGGGGATCAAGTCTGAGCCCTTGGCCTCATTAACACAGTGACTAACAAGCTGAGCTAATTGGTCACACACCATCGTAACTTACAAAATGATTATTTATGGAATGCCAAAGATAAAGTCTTAAAGTATATTTGTGGCAAGCACAGCATTTTGGTTTATTTATATAATTTAAAAATAAGGGGATTAATAAACAGAGTAGTGCATCATATTTGCAAGCATGAGGTTTATAATACTGAACAGTTTCCTAAAGGAACATTTTGGAATTCTTTTGACAATAATCCCCTTTTCTAATAAACCTAAAACTATCATGCTCCATCTGAAAATTATTGTCGTCTACGTGTTCCCACCAGCCAAAATCAATTTTGAAGCTTTGTTTACTATTGTCAAATATAAAATATCATATTTTTTGCTTTTACAAACTATAAATGTACTTCCTGAAATGTCCAATATGTTCTTTTTTGCTCTTCCCCCTTCTGTCCATTCTGGCTCTAAACAACCAGGCTCAAAATTGAAAATATATGTTTTTTTTTTTTTTTAAGGTTTTATTTATTTATTTGACAGAGAGAGAGAGAGACCATAAATATAGGGAGAAGCAGGAAAGGGAGAGGGAGCCCAATGCAGGGCTCCATCCCAGGACCCAGGGATCATGACCTGAACCGAAGGCTTAAACAACTGAGCTGCCCAAGCGCCACCCCCCCTTTTTTTTTTAAAGCAAAGGAGGGCAGAGAGAGAGAGAGAGAGGGAGGATCCCAAGCAGGTTTCATGCCCAGCATGGAACATAACGTGGGGCCCTATCCCATGACCCTGAGATCATGACCTGAGCCAAAATCAAGAGTCGGAGGCCCAACTGACTGAACCAGCCAGGCACCACCCCCCAAATATTTGTCTTTTGATAGGATATGCTACAGATGTATGCAGGTGTTATTGTAATTTAAAAATACAAATGTAATTTATATAAAAGTAGATAGCACAGAATAAAACTGTTATTTAATATAAGAGTTGGTTAACAAAACTAGTGCAAACAAGAATATGAGACTGTTATATATAAGTAAAAAATATAAATAAAAGGAGTTCTGAATTTCAGTTGCTAAATTACATACAGATCTAGTTAATGTTCTACATGACAGTAAACCATAACTTTCAGGGATAGCTTCTCTTTAGGACAGACATGATTTGCAATTGATCAGTTTCTACAAGTTAAACACCTAACTTCACAGACGTCAGACCCTAATGAGTAATGAACAGTAAATAAATCAAAGAAAGTTATGTTCTCTGGTAGATGGCCCTTACGTGGTCTTATTTATGTGATATTAAAAGATAACAGCATCTGGTGTCTGGGTGGCTCAGTTGGTTAAGTGGCCTTTGGCTCGGGTCATGATCCCAGGGTCCTGGGATCGAGCCCCATGTCAGGCTTCTTGCTCAGTGAGGAGCCTGCTCCTCCCTCTACCCCTGCCTGCTGCTCTGCCTTCTTATACTCACTCTCTCACTTACTCTCTCTGTCAAATAAATAAATAAATCTTAATTTATAAATAAATGAAATAAAATCTTAAAAAAGATAACAGCATCATCTTTTCTGCAAATTTCTGGCAACTTTCCTTAATACAAGTCATAAAATATGAACGAACAATACAAGAGTAATGAAAGAGTGGTGGGATTTTGTGGGAGAGCTTTGCAGTGATCGTGTAATATTACACCTTCACTTTATTCATAGATCTCCCAGAATTGATTTTAAAGGAAATTTTGTTTATCTTACATCAGCTTCTGAATAGTCTGCTAGACTGTTGCCTTTCTTGGCTTTCTGGTCTTTCCTGTCTAATGCTGTTCAGCTTTGGGACTGATCACGACTCTTTTTTGATGCTAACAATGCTTACATTTTCTGGAAAATAGGCCTCCCTTGATTAGGATGCAGAGGGATAGATGAACAACTGGCTACACTTGCCTTTATTACTTAATCCCATACCTTACTCCCTAGGCTGTACAGATATATCTGACTCACTGTGTTGGGAATAAAGAGAATTATGACTCAGAGAAAAAACTTTAAACCATATGCTGCATGTTTTATTCTCATTGCCCAAGGGAAAAACTCCCAGAGGCTAGACCCTTTGTGGAGTATTTCCTTTGTGGACACAACACAGGTTCCTTCCGTGATCTCCTGCCCTCAGCCCCATTTCTCAGCAATTGCTTTCTCATTCATATCTATGCAGTATGAACCTCTAGTCCCCTTTTGGGAAACCCACTTCTCTGTTTGCAGGGATGTGTGTCTGATCTTCCTCTACCATGTAATCTCGAGAATAATAATGCAGGCATGACATTTCTGAATATCTGAGTTCTTTAAGCTAGAATATCATCCCTGGCGGCTTCACCATGCTGGGTGAAGGTGGGTGCTAGATTTAAGTCAAACCTCTTTCTCCATTCTCTCTTTTCCATTCTTCCTCCAGTGTTAAATAGATGTATATTCTTTCAGTGAAAGTCTCCAGCTACCAAGTTTAATACACAGACAGACACACATATTTCCCAGGAATAAAGGTACTTCTCAGAGAGGAAGAGAAACTTTTACCTAAATGTAACAATTTGCCAGAGTCACTGCTCATGTATGTGTAACACTTTATTTATGTTTATTATCCTGAGGTACCCATCAATGACATTTCCTCAAAACTGCCGTTTTTAAAGTACTCTAGAGCTATTTGCCTTTGTTTTATAACTTTTAATACAGAAGGAACTGCATAAACTTTGAAATGACTGCATTTCTGAAAGCAGAATGGAGCATCTCCATTTCACTTTTTTAAAGCAGAAAAGCCATAAGAGGATTTCTTTTCCTCTTGCCCAAGTATCATTTTCTCTCTTCCGTGGAATCAGCAGGGAAGTTCTTTCAGTTAAACTTACTCTGTTTGGCAAGAATATGACAGAAAGTTCTTAAGCATTTTTTATGGGCTGAATTATGTCTTCTCAAAATATAGGTTGAGGTCCTAACCCTCAGTACCTGTGAATGTGACTGTATGTTGAAGTAGGGTCTTTGCAGATGTAATCAAGTTAAAATAAGGTCAAACCGAATTGAGGGGCCTGAATCCAATATGAATAGTGCCCTTATAATAGATGAGAAGAAGGAAGAATCTTCCCCTGGAGGTTTTGGAGGGATCAAGGGCCTGCTAACCTTGATTTTGGACTTCTAGCCTCTGGAACTATGGGGGAATCAATTTCTATTTTTTTTTTTTTAAGATTTTATTTATTTGACAGACAGAGATCACAAGTAGGCAGAGAGGCAAGCAGAGAGAGAGAGAGAGGAGGAAGCAGGCTCCCCGTCGAGCAGAGAGTCCGATGCGGGACTCGATCCCAGAACCCTGAGATCATGACCTGAGCTGAAGGCAGAGGCTTAACCCACTGAGCCAACCAGGCGTCCCACAATTTCTGTTGTTTTATACCTCTCAATTTGTGGAACTTTGTTATCTCAGACCTAGCAAACTAACAATGCAGGCATCATCATCACCATGGATAACTGTTAATGACATCTACTTTGTGGTGTTCACTGTGTCATTAGCTTGACTGATTTATATGCTGGTTGACAGTGCAGATTCTTGGTTCAGAGTTCCAGAGTTCAGATTCTGGCTCACACTTACTAGGTGTATGACATAGGGTAAGTTACATATCTGTTACCAATTATCTTATTTCCTCCCATCATTATAATGAAGGATAGATGTTAATATCCCCATTTCTATGATTTCTAAGGCATAGAGAATTTTACCTATAAATTTGACCATAAACTCATGGAAATGCAGTCAGTAAGTAGAACTGTTGGATGTATTTTAAATATGCTTTTAAACTTTTTATTTTGAAATAATTTCAAATTCATAGAAAAATTATAAGAATAACACAAAGAACTCTCACATACTTTGGCATAGACACCCCCGCCCCCATTGTTAACTTTATTTTTACACATTTTTCTCATCACTGGGTTTCTCTTTTTTATAATATGTATATAATTTATATATTTTATTTATATATATAAAGAAGGAGAAACCCAGTGATGAGA
>NC_081559.1:25262098-25340878 GCF_022355385.1 Mustela nigripes | reverse complement strand
ATAAGTTATATATTTTGGTTTTTTCCTGAGCCACCTGAGAATTTCAGACATATGCCCTCTTCTCCCTTAATATTTAAGTATGTGGTTCCTAAATACAAGAATTCTCTCCTATCTAATGGAAGTTCAACCATGAAAATAAAGAAATTAAGGTTGATACCTAGCATGTAGTATATTTTTTAAGTGAAATTTTTATCAAAGACTAGCCTGCATATAAAAAAGTACAGAAATCAAAGATACACAGCTTAATGAGTTTCTGCTAAGTGATCATGCCAAAGTAACCACCAGGAGGATCAGGAAATGGATCATTATCAGCCCCCAAATCTCCCCACCCAGTCTCTTTCCAGTCACAGTCACTTCTTCCCTGTCTATCTCCTCCTCCCCAAAGATAACCATATCTTGGCTTCTATCAGCATAGATTAGTTATGACTGGTTTTGAACTCTTTGTAAACAGAATCACACAACTGTATTCTTTCCCTCTCCTTTCCTCCCTCCTTCCTTCCCCCCTTCCTTCCTTTGTTTCTTTTTTTTTGCCTTAGACTAGCTTCTTGCACTCTATACGTGAGGTTCATTCTTATTGTTGAGTATGTCTGTAATATGTTTCTTATTGCTGTGTCGTGTGTCATTGCATTAATACATCTCAGTTTTTCCATTCTACTGCTATGGGACATGTGGAGTATTCCCACTGTTTGGCTATAAACATTTTTGTACATGTTGTTTGGTGCCCAGATGTGTACATTTCTGTTGGGTTTATTACTGGGAGTGCAATGGTTGGATAAGTTTAGTTTTAGTACATACTGTACTGCCAAATAGTTGACCAAAGAGATTGTACACTTGCACACTTGGTATGACCATTCTTTTTAATTCTAGTCCTTGTAGTGGGTGTATAGTTGTATCTTTTGTGGTTTTAATTCGAATTGCCCTGATGACTAATGAGGTTGAGTATTTTTTTCAAATACTTAGAGAAAACTTGAATGTCCTGCCTACCTGGCCCCAAAGTTAATTTTTTTTTTTTAGTTGTTATTCTATATTCCTTTTACACATCATGAAGGAAAGTTTTACTTGGCTAATGTGAGTTAAACGAGTTCTCTAATAATAGTAATGCTGTAAGAACACCAACTTCACTTGTACTGTCTATATATCATTGCATACATACCAAAGTACTTCAAAATTTACTGCCTTAAAATGATAATAAACATTTATCATATCACAAATTTCCTGTAGGTCAAGAATGTGGGGGTACCCAGACGAGGTTAGTTAAGTGATTCTGGCTCAGGGTCTAAGGGATTACAGGGTTACAGTCAAGATGTCATGGGGCGCCTGGGTGGCTCAGTGGGTTGAGGCCTCTGCCTTCAGCTCAGGTCATGGTCCCAGGGTCCTGGGATCAAGCCCCGCATCGGGCTCTCTGCTTGGCGGGGAGCCTGCTTCCTCCTCTATCTCTCTGCCTGCTTCTCCACCTACTTGTGATTTCCGTCTGTCAAATGAATAAATAAAATCTTAAAAAATAAAAAAAAAAATTAAAAAAAAAAAAGATGTCAGCTAGAACATCTGAACAGGGGCTGGAGGCCTTGCTTCACAGTGGCTCTCTCATAAGGCCGGTGAGTTGATGATGGCTAGCGGCCGGAGGCCTTAATTCCTCACAGCCCGGCCTTCTCCATAGGGCTATTTAAGTGTCCTCACACCGTGGTGGTTAGCTTCCACCAGAGTGGTCCAGGAGAGAGCAAGGTGGAAGCTACAATGTATTTGATGACCTGGCCTCTGAAATCACACTCAGTCATTTTCCAAGGTACCCTGCTGGCTTCATAGGTGAACTGTATTCACTGTGACTATACCAGGGCCATCCTAGAGGTTAGCTGCCACAGTTGTTTTGTAAACTCAGTTGCCCAAGTTTTGTGGGGTTTCTTTTTGGTTGGTTTTCATTTTTTTAAATGTAGATTAAAAAAATTACCTGCTTAATACATGAATATTCATATGACAAATGCAATAAATTGATTTTTAGAGTAACTAACTTCTATTTTTAAGAGTATTTCAGATTTGTGAGAGTAAATGAGTTTGGATTTTTTTTTTTAAGATTTTTTAAAATTATTTATTTATTTGACAGAGATCACAAGTAGGCAGAGAGCCAGGCTGAGAGAGAGGGGGAAGCAGGTGAGTTCGATGCCAAGCCCGATGCGGAGCTGGATTCCAGGGCCCGGAGAACATGACCCGAGCTGAAGGTAGAGGCTTAACCCACTGAGCCATCCAGGTGCCCCTGGATTTTTTTTTTAATTAATATATAATGTCTTATTTGTTTCAGGGGTATGAGTTTGGATATTTTTAAGTTCCTTTTACTACTCTTTTCTTTTCCTTTCTCTCATATTTGATGACTTATGGATAAACAGATTTTGTGTGTATGAAAGTATTTTTCAGTGAAGTCAGCATCTGTACAGAAGATCAGCAATTAGCAGCTACTTTTCTAGGTTAGCTGTGGAGTAAGAAATGAACAAAAGGAAAGAAGAGAATGTTTAGACAGATGGGAAGCCTGGGCAGGTCAGAATTACTGCATATTAAAGGTTTTATTTCTTCTAAGATATGTACAGAATATTATATGTCTCCTACCTATCATCTGTCATTTCTTTCTTTCTTTCTTCTTCTTTTTTTTTAAATATTTAACTTTTTTATTTGACAGAGAGCGAGTACACAAGTAGGCAGAGTGGGAGGGAGAGAAAGAAGCAGGCTCCCCACTGAACAGGGAGCCCAGTGTAAGGCTGGATCCCAGAACCCTAGGATCATGCATGACCTGAGCAAGAGGCAGATGCTTAACCGACTGAGCCACCCAGGCACCCGTATCATCTGTTTCTAGTGTCTTTTACTGAGTGGGCCAGTCATCTTTCTGTTTTTAACACTCTGAGAAATGAATGAAAAATTCCAAGGAGAGTAGGCATTCTCAAAATGTTTTTATTCTTGCATCATTTAAATCCATTAGCTTTTCTTTGTTGTCTTGCTGGTTTGCTTCACCTGAGTAATCTAACATATTAAGACAAAGTCTAGTCTCTGTTCAACAGTTTCTCTTGGTTGTGCTAAAAGCTGAAAAGTTCTTTTTTAAAATACACTCTCCCATTCTATTTCTAATTTTCTTGGCATATGTCTAAATTAAACAAAAACTAGACCAAAACTGTCTGACCTAAGATGTTTATCATAGCATCAAAATAATTAACATTTAATGAGAAAAGGCAGACACTGTGCTTAACTCTTTTATATGCATCATTTATTTACTGTCACAACCCTGTAAAGTAGCTGGTATTATTTTCCTAATTTTTGTAGATGAGAAAATCAGTTCAGAGAGATTAAGAACTTGACTAAGGTCGCATAGCTAATAAGTGGCAGAGCCAGCCAAGAATTGAACCAAATCATTGATTCTGAAAACACCTTCTTAACCTCTTTAAAGAGTTAAGTGTTCAACAGTAGGAGGATGCTCATGTGCCTTGTAACTTCAATACAATATTATACAGTCACTAGAAGTTATGTACTCAAATAGTAGTTATTGGGTTTGAAAAATATTTAGAAATTAATAGTAAATGAATAAGATACAACTGATACGATATGATATTGACATTATAATCTCAGCAATATAGAAAACTAAATATATATGAATATCTATAGGAAAAAGAAAAGAGAAGTAGTACATACAAGCGTTAATAATGTTTATCTCTAAATGTGATAAGACTACGGATGATTTTTGTTTTCTTATTACGCATTTCTGTAATGAACATGTATTACTCTTACCATCAGGAAAAAGGTAATAAAAATTTTTAATACTTATGTGAGAAAAGAAATATAAAGACTTGGTTTCTATGACTAAAGGAATAAGTCTGTTTAATAGCTGCTGTATCCGTTAAAAGGTGTGAGCCATTCAATTAGATCTGTTTCTGATGTGCGGGGCTATCAGATGTTCAGAAACAATGTAATATTCTCCTGCTTGCTGTATTCTCTTTTTCTTTCTGCCTTATGTTGGAGATAAAGCAGAAAGTATGTGTTTCTCATTGGGAAGTTGGCATTTGAATGAGACTGCTGCTTTTCTCAGCTTAAAGAAGATAAAAGGAGTTATCAAGTAATGTTTTCTTTCACCTAAGGATGTTGGTCCCACTCCAACAATTGGAATTGATTGAACTCCAGTGCTTGCAAATTTAAAAGCCTAACACAGGGATCTGCACACTCTGAATTTTACAAATCAATGGATAAACTCAAAACAAAAACCCGTTACAGAGCACCTTAATGTTTATCTCTTTGGTAAGATAAACATTTGTAAACGAGCATTTTTAGCTGTGAGCATGAGTGATAACCCTACGAGATCTGTATTGGATATTAAAAATTTGCTTAGAGGGGCACCTGGGTGGCCCAGTGGGTTAAAGCCTCTGCCTTGGGCTCAGGTCATGATCCCAGGGTCCTGGGATCAAGCCCTGCATCGGGCTCTCTGCTCAGTGGGGAGCCTGCTTCCTCCTCTCTCTCTGCCTGCCTCTCTGTCTACTTGTGTTCTGTCTGTCAAATAAATAAATAAAAATCTTTTAAAAAAAAATCTGCATAGAACTATAAAGCTAGGACAAACCCAATGGAGAAAATTGCTTTTTAAAAAATTAAGTCTTCTGATCCATATTCTCAATTAAATTGTGTTTCATTCATCTAGACTAGAGTCATATCTCTTGACTTTCCATAACATTTTTATTATTGTCTCTGTAATGTAGCATCACATGAAACAAGTGTGCTATTGGTATTTGATTCAGAGTGTTGCTTCATGGAAGCCTAGAAAGCATTGAACCAGGCAAAAGAAATGATATTAAATAGACTTATATTTGATGAGCATAATGATTGCTAATTAGTTTTCCATTTAATTTTCATGTTGTCAAATCTAAATTTTGACATTAAATTTGGACTTCAGTGCTTTACTCACTGAGATTACCCAAACTGGAGGAGAAGTTTTAAAAAGACCATATCTAGGGGCGCCTGGGTGGCTCAGTGGGTTAAGCCTCTGCCTTCGGCTCAGGTCATGATCCCAGGGTCCTGGGATCAAGCCCTGCATCGGGCTCTCTGCTCAGCGGGGAGCCTGCTTCCTCCTCTCTGCCTGCCTCTCTGCCTACTTGTGATCTCTGTCTGTCAAATAAATAAATAAAATCTTCAAAAAAATAAAAAGATCGTATCTTTATCAGTACTTTTGCATATAAAGATGTTATTAAATTTCAGGCAATAGACTTAAGAGCCTTAGAAATCTGATCGTGGCTTCAGATCAGGGACTTCATGAGCCCAGAAAATCTGATGAGGCAGACTTTGTCATCCTCACTTATCCTGCCTCCCCTTGAGAAGGTCTGCAGACCATATTTACACCTGTATGGCACCAAAAATCTATCACTTGCAGGGTCCTGATGTTATTCCTGTATTTATAAACACTGAGGCATGTGTTCCCAAGGTTCACCTGGCTGTGGTTTCACTAGGTTTCAAATTGAGGTTTGCCTGCATTCAGAGACCAAGCTCTTTTCGCTAATCTAGCCTTTCCATCTAAAATAAAATGTTAACTCTGGTAGGTTTGGTACTGGGCACTTTTGAATTTCTGTAAGGACAATTCTAGAAACCCAGTGCACGGTCCACGTTGCCATAGATCATTAACATATTAAGGTCCTGGTGCCACATTGATCCTCTACCTTTACTTGGCTACTAACAATCTGCTTGGTATGCGTAGCACTATGAGTAACTTTATAGTCACTCAGTGTATTTCAATTAGGAGTTATTTTCCCCCACATGTACTCCATTTATTTCTAACTAGGAATTAACTCTCAAATTAACTGCAGTGTGTTCATTTACGTCTGAAAATGAAATGCGTGAGTTGTTGAATGTCAAGTTCTGCCTCATGAGAAGGAAATTCTAGAGTGAATTCTCATTCAGCTTGGGTAAGATAAGGTTATTTGCCCCCTTTTTTGTTGGTGGTAAAAGATGATGATTGTGGTCTAATGCTATTTACCTATTACATTGATACTCACCTTCAGTTTACCTGTAGGAGTAGTTTATAGACAGATTGTTTTTTAAAAAACTTTTTTCAAGTTTTATTTTTCCAAGTAATCTCCACACACAAAGTGGGGCTTGAACTCATTACCTGGAGATCAAGAGTTGCATGCTCTTCAGACAGCCATCCAGGCACCCCAAGACAGATTGGTTTTAAAGGAAATCATTTAGGACGGACAGAACTTGCTTTAGGAGGTAACAAATATAAACAAGGATTAAAAAAATAGCTCAGAATATTCAAATATTCAGAGATATAGTTTAGGTGCTTCAGAAATATGTATTTGGGGACCCACATTGATGGGTCCATGTCTTAAGATGGTGGTTGCATAGAGGGTGTCTTCATTTTGCCTTAATCTTTCTTCCCCATTCCACTCCCAACTGTTTTAAGAGCATATATTGGTCATTTCTGAGTTGATATTTGGCCAGGATTCAGTCAAGAGCACCAGATTCAAGATAGCCACTTGTGCACAGCTACTATTACTGGATTTGCCAGGGGAAATACGTGCACTGAGAATGAGGCCAGGCCAAGTATACTGTTTATTAATTTGTGCACTTGGTGCCAATACCGTGTGTGGAATTCCTAGACCTGACAGATTGTGCTGGGCTTACATAGGGCTGAAACCATTAACTCTGTGTCTTTTGTCAAAGACCTAACTGAAAGGAATTCCTCCAGGTCCTCTTATTCTAATGGCAAAACAAAAACAAACACAAACACAAACACAAACAAAACCCACAAAAAACCAAAAACGAAAAAAATAGGATGATTCTCTCCCAAAGACCTAGAATGAAGTGGTCTAATGCTCTACCCCAGGTCAAGCCTTCATTTTGCAAGATAGGAAGTGTGGTTTGGGTGGGTGGTGGGAGGAGGCAGTAGGAAGGAGTTAATTGATCGATGGAAATCAGAGTCTGGTCTCTTGCTAGAGCTGCCGTTGGTGGGGAAGTCATCTTAATGAGACAAATCAGAAAAGACAGAACCTCTAAGAAACCAAACCTAGCTGGAGAACACTGACAGAGAAGTGGAAGGTTTTGTGCCACCCTTACTGTAGTAACAACAGTGAAAGTTCTGCCCTCTGCCCCAACACCAGGGCCCAGCAAAAGTCCTCAGAAATTAACATTGCTTCTCCTTAAGGGTAGAGGGCAGGTAGGAATGCAGCCTTGATCCTGACCCGTAGAAGCCAACCATGTTGTCCAACAGATGGTGAATGCTATGGTCATGATTTTACCTCCCTAGGCATGTCTGAGGTCTGCCAGCTCTATCAATGGAGAGGTGAACCAGAAGCTAATGCCTCTTCCCTACAGGTCTTCCACATTGTCTGTGCTGCCTCATTCCTCCCACATTCTATTTAAATCAAGGGAGGCACAAGACCCTGCTGCTTTGCATTGTGATGAGCTGTATCTGATCACGGCCTCTGAACGCTCTGGGATGCTATGCGGCAGAGCAGCCACAAGCATGAATCAATTAAGCGGCTATTAGGTTCAGCCTCTCAGGCCGTGGCGTAGTCAAGCTTCACGCTGACTTTGTTATATATGAAATCCCCAAGGAGAATAATACCTTATCTAAACTCTCATTATATTTTATAGTAGAATGAATATGGATCGATAATAAATTTTGCTCTAATCTAACATTAGTTTCAGAAGAATTTCACCCTTTTCCTCTTTCTCTATCAAGAAATCAAATTATAACCATAAAAATAAAAGCTTTTCTACTTAAGAACTCTGAAGAGAACAATAGTTCTCTTTATAATATTAAAATTTTAGTTTATATTTAAAAATAAGCTTGGGTGATTTATATAATGTAGAATTACATTTGCTTTTCAGAACATGAGCTTACTTTTGGACTTACTTTTGGTTTTTGAACACTAACCTTTTTTACATAAAAACTGTAGGGGAGGAAAACTTCTCTTCTTCCTGTTCAGGTTCTTTGGCTGGCCTAATAGATTGACATAGACAAGTTAACAGGAGGAAAACAATTTAATCTTGTTTGTATGGGAGCTCATAGGAATACGAAATTCAAAAGAGTGACCAAAGCAGGCAGCTTTTATACCTTTTAAATAAATAAACAATTATTTGTGAATTATTTTGACAAAGGGGCTTGGGCAAATTCATAAGCAATTATCAAGGTTTGTTTGTAAAGCTTTCTTGGCCCTGAATTCCGTATCTCTGGCAATAAGTTTGCCTTCTACCTACCAAGTGCAGGGTGGATACTCTTCACAGAGGAATTTATTTCCTGCTTTCAGAGGGACAGAAGACAGAGTGTGTTTCTTGGATGAGCTGTTTCTTAAGTGATTTTAATTCACAATAATCAGTATGTTAAAGTTGCATATTTGGAGTGGCCTGCCCTGAACCCCATCAGCATGAAATTAGCTCATATATTATTTAAATATAATAATTATATATTTTTTTAAATGTAACTTTTTAAAGTTGGGAAATCCATCAAATATATGGACAAGAATGGGAAACAAAGTTATGGAAATTCATTGTTTATGTATCTACTACTAAGCTTTAGTAAAATAGTATTATACCCTTTATAGCTGAATAGTTTCTGAAGAAGTGGTATACTGCAGATGTAACTGTGGCCATCCTTCATTTTCCCCATCCCATTCCCCTCCCTCGCTCTGAGAGATAAACACTATTATAAAATCAGTATGTGTCATTCGCATGGTTTGTGTATTTTTACTCTGTATACATAGAAACTATACAGTCTCATTTTGCATACCATCATAGGGTACATATTTTTCTCCAACTTGATTTCCAAATTCAACATTTGAGAGAATTTTTGACCGGGGGAACCTGGGACATGTACACAGCTATCTAAACCCCAAGCCTTTGAATTGGTGCTACCTGAACTCTTGAAAGTACAGGTGCATGCATAATTTTCTGCGAAGTAAGTCCATAGCTTTCTAAAATTCTCAACTTTATCTTTGACCTCAGAAGTCACCTTTCTTCAGAATTTCGAGATTCCATTAATGTATAGAGCTTTTTTCTAATCATGATGTAGAATTCATTTTCTTCATTTTTTTCTGTATGTTTTTCCATTCTGGGTGAAGCATTTTTTTTTTTTTTTTTTTTTTAAAGATGATCTGAGGCACCTGGGTGGCTCAGTTGGTTTAGTGGCCAACTGTCGGTTTTGGCTCAGGTCACGATCTCAGGATCCTTGCATCCACCTGCATGGGGCTAAGTATAAGGAGTCAACTTGAGGATTCTCTCTCTCCCTGTCTTTCTGCCCCTCCCCCTGATTGGGTACACGTGCATTCTCTTTCTCTCAAATAAATAAATAAATCTTAATGAAATAAAGATGATTCCATGGATGGACTTCTTTTCTTTTTCTTTTTCTTTATCTTCTTTTGGGAAGTAAGTGGCCCCCAGTTATGGAGGCTGGGAAGGACTTAGTAAAACCTGCAGGTGCCACTCCGACCGCTAGAGGGCACTAGCACAATTAAAAAGGGAGAAGGCGTCTCTCGGAGTACGGAAATACAAATGCCAGAGGAGTCCCTTGCAAGTTCCTCGCATATTTATTTATCTCTGTTTACAGATCCCTACATCGAGCTTCTAATATGTTCTAAAACTTTCATGTTCAAGCTATTTTAATGTTATCAGTCTCATAAAACAAATTTAAAGCAGGCCTGAAGGAGAGGCCTTAAATTAATAGGGAACTTTACAGCTTGATTCTGGCTAATTATCTAGTCATTGCTGAATTTCTAAGATACCAATTACTGGTCAATTAATTGATATCTTTATCGATAAAAATTAAATAACATAACTTACGAGTTTATGTAGAAAAAGCAGCCTCCTCAGTGAAGACTTTTCTAAAAATGCTTTGTCATTTGGGCGTCCCTTGTTACACACACCCACGCTTTGGGATCACTCCATATCTTCCTGTTGCCAGCCAAGAAGGCGGCTGTAGGCATTTTGCATCCCAGGCCCTACTCTGCGACCCTGGCAGCAAGCAGTTATTTTGCCAGAGATCCTGCCCATCACCCATTTGCTTTTCTGTGTGTGTACTGAGAGAGCTGAGGTGGACAGGGATCAATTTCCTCTCTCCTAAATGAGAACCACTTGGGGGCTTTCTGTGCACTAACTGCCAATTGTCAATTAAAAGCCGAGAAAAGGCAACCCAAGCAAGTATTTAACACAAGAACATTAAAATAACTTGACGATTCACAAAAAGTGTTTGCCTGACAATAATTACTTCAGATGAGAAATTACTGTATGACTGTTCCCCTTTATGGATCATGAAGTAGTCCATGCTGTGGACTGTTCATGACCTTGGTTGCCCCTTCTTTTTAATAAATGGCAGAGTAAAGACCTCTCTGGAGGTTTTCTCATTTCTAGTCAGGTAAAAGTCTTACCTACTTATTGATCATTCCTTTCCTTATTTTGAATACATTTCCTTTTAACATTAATTAATTTATAGCATGGAGCTTTATTTCCCCCCAACAGTATCCAGCCATATGCCTATAGCGCGGATCTCTTACACCTCGTCCAGGTCTGACTTCTCTCCTGAAGTCCAGATTCCCATACCTGCCATCTGATCAACCCTCCAGCTTTAATTACATCTAAAAGCTGGTAAATCCAATCTGAATTCCTGATCTGTTCCCTGAGCCCCCCAGCACACACCACTTACGGATTTTTATTCACCCTCTTGGTTGATAGCATCTCCATATGTCCAATGACTTGGGTGCAAAACTTGGGAGACATTCCTAACTCTTTTTTAAAAATTAGTGTTATTTAAGCCATTTTCGTCATTTTGTTCTACATTTCTCCTAAGTCTTTGTGTTTTAACTGTTAATTTTGATAGAGTCTCAGGATTATCTAGTAAGTAGGTAGCTATTATTTCATTTATTCTGTTGAGCAAAACAAAGATCCCATCTAAACGGAGCTTACATTCTAGAGCGAGGAGGACCTATCATAAATAATAAACATAATAAATGAGTAAATTACATAATATGTTAAAAGGTACTATGTGCTATAGAAAAATGATAAACAGAGCAGAATAAGGACCATGGAGAATCAGGGTTCAGCTTGAAGTTTTAAGTGGGGCCTCCGCGAAGGAGTTGAGGGAGCTCGATCTCTGACTAGCTGGAAGGAGGGTAGACAGAACTGGTTAAGAAACCTTCTGGCCAGAGAGGACCTGGTTTGTTGGGGTTACAGAGGAGGGGACTGGCATGGTTGGAGTGGAGTGAATGGAGGGGAACACACAAGGAGAGGCAGTTGAAGAAGTGTGCTGTGGAGTAGCCCATGGGAAGACTTTGCAGGCCGTGGAAGTACTTGGATCTTGATTCTGAGTGAATAAGTGGCCATGGAGTGGAACGCTAGAATCAGAAAAAATAATTTAAATAGGATCATTCTGGCAGGAGAATAGACTATGTCTGTGTTTGTGAGGGGAGAGCTACGTGTCAAAGCAAAATAAACAGGTGATAATTACATCAGTCCAGAGCAAATGGAACGGGGCAGTGGGGCTGGAGGGGTGAGAGGTGGTCTGCCAACTCAGTTTCCTGATGACTAAAGGTAGGATGCGATAGAAAGAGAAAAGTTAGGAATGTCTCCCAAGTTTTGCACCCAAGTCATTGGACATATGGAGATGCCATCAACCAAGAGGGTGAATAAAAATCCGTAAGTGGTGTGTGCTGGGGGGCTCAGGGAACAGATCAGGAATTCAGATTGGATTTACCAGCTTTTAGATGTAATTAAAGCTGGAGGGTTGATCAGATGGCAGGTATGGGAATCTGGACTTCAGGAGAGAAGTCAGACCTGGACGAGGTGTAAGAGATCCGTGCTATAGGCATATGGCTGGATACTGTTGAGGGGAAATAAAGCTCCAAGGACTTCTCCCTTGGAACCCAATGTTAAGAGGATGAGAGGAAGACCTAGCAAAGGAGGCAGAAAAGGTGTGGGTGGCGAGGTAGGGGGACAATCAAGCAAGTGTAGTGTCCTCCTGAAGAAAGGGTCATGGGAGGAGAGGCTGCAGATGTCCATGAACTTCATCTACATCCTGTAATGCTCCTGCATTTTCCTACCCAGAAAAATTATCAAGTGGCCTTGCAACATGGAAATTTTCCTCTGAAGGAAAACACACAGGAGAGGGGATTTACGGCATCCCTAATGTTCCCATATCCCATTATTTACACATTTGTTCTTTTAAAATTTTTTTTTCACTTTTCTTCTTTTAAAAGAAACTATTAATACAGATTTAATTTTACTATTGAAGAATAAAATGCAGTAAATAGAAACTTGCTGAAATAATTTAACTAGTGCATCTTACTTTTGAGATAATAACTCTTTCACAGAGTCCTATATTTTATATACTGTTATGATGATGTATTACTTGACTGTTTTGATTAGTTTAGTAACTTCTCAGATTGGAGGAGCTTTTACTCTTCCTATTTTACAGGGTAAGAGTTGAGGCTTGAAGTTATTTATTATGACTGTTCCTTTGACACAGCCAGTTTACAGAGTTCCAAAAAGCATGTACTTTTCAAATATGTGTCTGTGTCTAAAATTTGAAGCATAATATATTTATAAGAAGAATATCAGTTTTGTCTGCCTTTCTCTCATAAGGATACTTTATAAAGACATATATTAAAGAATATTTATTCCTAACATTCTGAAAGAACCTTTGGGAAATTTTCACCCAGATAGCATGCAGGCTTTTGTACTTAAAATTCCTGGCAAGGTGGATTTGATACGAATTGGGAAAACTTCCTCAGACGGGTTTGTAATATTTACCAAGTCTTGAAACTTCAGAATGTCCAGTTTTGATCTTACAATTTTGCAATTAGAAATTTGCCCTAAGAAAATAGAGGTAAAAAGGGGTTCCTGTGTGGCTCAGTTGCTTAAGTTTCTGGCTCGTGATTTCAGGCTAGGTCATGATCTCAGGGTCCTGGGATCAATCCCTGAGTTGGGCTCTGTGCTCAGTGTGGAGTCTGCTGGAGATAATCATCCTCTCCCTCTTCTTCTCTCCCTGCTTGTGCACGTGCATGTGCACGCTCTCTCTTAAAAAAATAAAATCTTTTAAAAAAAGAGGGAGATAAAAAAGAAAGGGCTGGACTGAAGAATATTTATTACCTTAGAAGACAATTAGAAACAAGGTAAATAAATTTTGTTATATCAAGATGATGGAACACTACGTAACTGTAAAAATTAGTGCAATATAACATTTAAGGACATGGCATGACATCCACTACGTAGTATAAGTGGGAGAAGAGAGCAGGTGGTTAAGTAAAATGTATGGTAGAATCCTTTTTTTATTGCAGATTATATCTCTATGGAGAGAAACACTGGAGGTCAGCAGTTTTTATGTAAAAGACCAGATAGTCAATATTTTAGGTTTTGTGGACCACATGATTTCTGTTGTAACTACTCAGTTTGGCTCTTGTTGCAAAAATAGTCATCCACAACATGTACGTAAATGGGGGTGTATCTGAGGTCAGCCTGAGTTAGTTTGTCCGGCCAAGGGGCATGTTAGTTTGCTGAGCACTGATCTAGAACTGTAAACAGTGATTTTCTCTAGGATTTATAATTCTTGATTTAATTTTCTTCTCTTTGCTTCTTTACAAGATCATAGTGTGTGTGTGTGTGTGTGTGTGTGTGTGTTTAAGATTTTATTTATTTATTTGAGAGAGAGAGAGGATGAGCAGGGGAAGGGTCAGGGGTGAAGGAGAAGCAGCAGCTTCCCAGCTGAGCAGGGAGCCCAGCTTGGGGCTCAGTCTCAGGACCCTGGGATCCTGACCTGAGTCAAAGGCAGACGCTTAACTGACTGAGCCAACCAGGCATCCCAAGGCCATAGTTCTTTGTTGCCAACGGAAATACATCAAATACATCAAATAGAGATTTGATGAAATGATGATAAAGCATTTAATTACATTTCATTTTTATATTATCAGTGATAGACTGCTATTGCTAGCATCTCAATCAGAATAGGATCGGGCCACATAACTATTACAAAATACTGGAAGAATAAATTAAAATAAAGGTAACTCTTGGGTGCCTGGGTGGCTCAGTGGGTTAAGCCGCTGCCTTCGGCTCGGGTCATGATCTCGGACTCCTGGGATCGAGTCCCGCATCGGGCTCTCTGCTCAGCAGGGAGCCTGCTTCCTCCTCTCTCTCTCTGCCTGCCTCTCTGCCTACTTGTGATCTCCCTCTGTCAAATAAATAAATAAAATCTTAAAAAAAAATGTATTTAAAAAATAAAGGTCACTCTTGATCACTCTGAGACTAAGCATATTCTTCTATAGTCTAGTTCTGTGCAGTGGGTTAAATTCTGAACCAGCTTTCCCTGTGACACAAAAGATTTCCTATGCAATATGTGCCCCCAAACAAAAGGTGATTTTCATATTAGCTTTGGAAAAACATGGCTAGGAATTAGGAAGTTGGGTTGGTAGGACAAATGGACATTGCATTTCAAAGAATTTTCCAAAACCTTAATTTTGGGAGATTCAGAAGCATTCCTTGCTTCATGGGAGGAGGGAAATAAGCTCAGTTGCTTGTGTAACTCAAGTCATCTGCCAGGGTTCTCAGAGCCTCAAGCCTTGTGGAGTCCATTCAGTGGTGTGCTGGCAAATACTTCACAGCCAGTGTTGGTGGGGAAGGGGGTAATGAGATGGTGGCTGGGGGTGGGGCCGCTGATTTGTACTATTTGCCAATTTCTGTGGTGTAAATATTCCCAACTGTGGGCAGTTTCAAGCTCCTAGTGGGACTCGTAAAATTCCTGACTATTTAACAGTCCCCTGTGTGAGCCAGTTTGCACCAGCTCCAGCACAGAACTGGGTACAACTGCATCCCACTGACCATAAAAAACACCCGTCCCTGCTTCCACTCCTGCTACTCCCCCGTCTTTCCAGGAAGCCCCCGATGCATGTGTTGCTTAGCAGGGGCTCTCTGCTGTTGCTTTTTCAGAGTTGCTCTGCTCTTAACAATTCCTCTGTTGCTGTCTGCTGCCATGTGGGCCAAAGCACTGTGCCTTCCTTTAGAGGGCTGTTGTAGGATGACTTGTTGCCCCATCAAGTCTTGCTGGCTCCAGCCTGAAAATAGGTTCTGAACCCTGGACAACACTGTTCTATCCATCTCCATCTACCAGACTCATCCAAGACACTGACGTCTCTTTCCTGAGTGACTGCAGCAGCCTCATAATTGGCCTCCTGTTCATCCCACACAGTAACCAGAGCTATTAAAAAAATTTAAATGTAATATTTATAGGTACCAAGCACCAAAAAAAAAAAAAAAAAAACCCGTAAGAGGAGTCAGAAACCTTTTGCTACTAAGTTGTTCAGATGTCACTATTTAGTTATAAGACATGTATCAAAAGATCAAAAGGACACATTTTAAAAGAACAATTTTAAATGGATGTGTGTCCCTTGGTTTTAACAAAGTTCGATTTCGTATGGAGCCACCAGTCTCAAGTGGCAGAGGTTGCACTTGAGTTCATGCCTTTGTGACCAGAGAAGCTGTGCTTGACTCTCAAACAGAACCAACTTTGTGTTAAGAGTAGTTGGCCTGAACACCCAGAAGAAATCAGAAGCTCATTGATCTGACCTGGTGTTGGTCTTTATAGATGCCAGGATGGCTTTGGTGGAATGAACCACAGGGAGGGGGACGAAGGGGACCTTTGCACTTTCACAACAGTCATGGTTGTTGCTGCGGGAATTGAATGCCTGTGTGGGGGTGGTGGCGATGAGTGGCTTCCAGAGCCCATGCTCTAGTCCTGCAGCAAAAGTGTGTCTTTCTCCCCAGCTCTGACTATTCCTCATAGTTTCAGCCAGACCCCAGAGGCCTGATACCACCCCTTACCGGCATCCTGGGGATGGCACTGGAGGAGCCCAGAGGAGAGAGACAGTCCTTCATTCGAAATACTGGTGCAGTACAGACTCTGGGGGAGGTAGGCTGGTCACAGAGCTTTGATGGGTATCTGCCTGAGGCCAGTTTTGTCTTTTATCACCAGGAGATTCCCTGCCTGAAGTTTCTATTTACACTTACTGTAGGGCTGGCTATGGAGTCATGAACATCATTTAAATATAATCTAACTTTTGAGTAGTAAGACTATCGAGCATTGAGCTGTGCTCTCCTTGTATTTCAATTTTACTATTATGAAAGAAAGGGCTTATTGGCAATTTTTTTTTTTTTTCTGACAGTAATTCACTAGGTGCTGTCAACAGCAAAAAGCTTAATGAACTTCCTCTGTGAGCCATATGTGTAATTCCTTTCTTTCTACCCTCAGGGCCATTTGGGATGAAGGATTCTTAGGAAATGGACAACATATTGTCAAGTTTGAAAGTATACGGGGCTGAACAGGATTCTGCTGAAGGCTCGTGGTCTTATAACACAATATTTATAAGCAATTAAAGTTCACCAAAGTCTATAAAAACTTGCAACAGCTGTGAATCAAATTAGTGCCTTGACCCACCCAATTAGACAAAGAAAACATCAATATCATAGGGAGGTAGCCAATTCCCTTCCTAGAATTAATGTAAATAAAAATCTAACGAACACTGTTTTTAAACTAGAAGAAGGAAGCCAATGTTAAAAGTTGCAAAATTGCAGGAAGGAGAGAATCCCTTCAGGTTTGATTAGTAAAATGACCCGGAGAATTGTTTTTTGGTATCTCAGCACAATTTCCCTTTTGATTCCAATCAATCTCTCTTATTTTTTATAAGGACTGACTGCCCATAGATTTAAAGTCATTGTCTTGTCAGTTGAGGTTGAAGAACAAAAAGTTTCAAGTCCTGTAGTGAGCCATTGCTGAATTATTCAGTAATTTCGAACTACATCCAAATGCAGGTGTAACAGCCAGCCATCTGGCTGCTGAGGTCCCTCATCCTTGTCAATGAGAGAAAGATGTCTCGGATTTTTGGTGGAGTGTCTGTTGTGATGGAACAAGAACAGTGATATAAGAACTTCCTTCCTGTCTCTAGTTTCCTCTTCTCATTTTCTCTCTGCTTTCTCTATTCATCGGTCAGTGTTTTCAGTGACAGAACCAATCAAGAAGTATGAACTTGACAATAAATTTAAGAAACCTAGAGAGGGAGTGCAAAGTAGGAAAGATTTACTGTAAATCGTCAGTTTTCCAGTTGGAAGGATATTTTTGGGGGTCTTCTCTAGATGAAAATAGGATTCCCATTGAAATTCTTTTGTGTCTTAAGTATAGCAACTGAAAGATGCTTTGCTCTGAAATTCTATAAACAAATGAATTTTTAAAAATGTCTTGCTAAAAAAGAATAGTGGGGCAACAGTAGAAATGGTTTTCTCAGTTTTCATGCCACTCATTTTGTTTGTATATCCAAAGTAATCCTACATGGGTTGTGGAATAAGTTGGTCTGATTATTTTGATTAGCTTCAGTCAAGCCATTAATAGATTTGTAGGATGTAGGATGTTTTACTAGCAGCATGTGGCATGTCTTGCCATCTTGATTATTTACCTTTGGGATTTAAGAATCATAATGCTTTATTTTTTTTGCAGATTATACTTGGTGCCCTGCTGACAGCTTAAAAGGCAGTTTTTTGTTTTGTTTTGTTCTGGGGTTTTTGTTGTTGTTGTTGTTTTTTATCCTAGATACTTCAGTAGCAAGTGTAAAATAAGCTATCAGTATCTTAGCTAAGTTTTTACCAGGGAGAGATGAGGGATATGATACATTTCATACATGGGAAAACTTGATAAAAATTATTTGAAGATTATGCCAGAAGTGAGCTCTTAAATTCAAAATGTTGTCATTTTCCCTTTTAGACTTGATGTATTTCTTTAAACACTCAGGAAGGGTAAAGGTAAATTATTTACATCCTTCCATTTTACAGGGAACTTACTTGTTTTGGGAAGTCCACTTGAATATTAAACTCTCCTGACTTGCACTTCTTGTGAATACCTGTCTGTATTCCTCATTCCCAAAGATGTCATGGAGATCATTAGCTACTGCTTTTGTAAAATTCTTGACAAGGAGCCACTACTTGTACTGAATAAAAATACATATCTTTTATAATTGATCAGAGATGGTAAATAAGCCATTCTGTCATCACCTTAAAAACCACTGCATTTCCACTAATTGAGTTATGTTTTCTAGTAGTTTTGAATTTTGTTTGAAACAAAACAGCATCTTTTTTCTCTGAACTTCCCTGGTTTATTGAACATTACATTACTCGATATCATACTTTAGTCATTGTTAGTCACCATTACGCTTTTTTTATATTTTCAGGTTAAATGAAATCTGTAGACATTCGTGAGGCATTAAATTGAGTTTATTGTATAAGTCAACCTGCAGTGCATTAATGTTCAGCTAATATATTCCGTTTCTACCACTAATCCATTCTGTCCCTCCTTTCCTTTATTTCCTTGTTTTTTTTACACCCATATATTTGCTAAATATCTACAGCTTTTTATTCAGAGTTGAGTAGATATCCCTTTGTTTCCAAGGAGCTCCCAATTGTGGGGCAGCTGATGAAAATCTAACCTACTTGAAAATCTAACCTATTCTGTGACTCATGAACTTCCATTGATAGAGAGATGTTATCTATTATCCATTTGTATACAGTTTTCTTCCACTGTTTTCCACCACATTACAAGCTATTTTTTGTGACTTATTTGATGTAAATTGCTTCAATCACTACTTTAAAAGTTATAATTACATTTGTTTTCTTTCAGTTCCCTAGCAACTTCTCAGTTCTTCAAGACCTCACAAAAATAATTCAGGCTGTGGTGAATTCATTAACAAATTCCCTTTGTACTTTCGGGTTCTTGTCAGACCTGCCAGTGTAGGCAGAGCATATTAGAAATGAGCATCTTCCCTTACCTGCTTATAAAAAAAACAAATAACACCTCCTATTCTTTTAATAATTCTTATTTTGCTTTGAAATTGTCCATTGTATTTTTTAAATGAAAAAATTTTTTTTCCTCATCCACCTTAGACCATAACTGTTCCAGAATTTTCAGGTATCAATAGGTTTGCAGTGTTTTAAGGGAAATGTAATATCTGAAAAGTTCAGTTATTTCCCTACACAGTTCTGAACGGACATCAGTTTTCTGATGTTCTTTAATTGTCAGTGGGGATAATTCTTACTTTGTGAGAATAATTGATACACAAAAGTCCTACTGGGTCATCTGTCCTTTCAGTTTTCCCAGAAATTAGATTTCTTGTATAATTACTTATTAACCATTAAGTGCTTATATTTTCAGGATACAATGGAAAAATTAATCATTTGAATGTTAAACTTTTGTCTATACCCATGAATACAAGTGCCCTAATATTTACCATTAGATTGAAAAAAATATATACATATATGTATTTTTTAAAAGATTTATTTATTTAATAGAGAGAGGGAGAGATGCGCGAGGAGGAGGAGAAGCAGAGGGAGAGGAAGGAGAGAAGAAGACTCCCTGTGGAGCCTGATGTAGGGCTCTATCCTACCATCCTGAGATCATGATCTGAGCCAAAATCAAGAGGCGGTTGCTTAACTGACTGAGCCACCCAGGCAACCCTAAAAATATATTTCTACCTTTTATTGTGTACCATGGGAAATTATTATTTGCTTTCTTTTACTTTAGATGTCTTAGTCACTGATGCCAAACGTGTTTTTTTTTTAATTTTTTTTAATTTTTTAATTTTTATTTTTATTTATTATTTATTTATTTTTATTTTTTATTTTTTATAAACATGCCAAATGTGTTTTTTTAACATTTTATTTTGAAGAGGTGCGTGGGTGGCTCAGTTGGTAAGTGCCTTTGGCTCAGATCATGATTCCAGGGTTTTGGAATTGAGCCCTGCATCGGGCTCCCTGCTCAGTGGGGAGTCTGCTTTTGCCTCTCCTTCTCCCCACTCGTGCTTCTCTCTTTCATTCTCTTTCAAATAAATAAAATTTTAAAAGAAATCCATTCTGAAATTATTGCAGTCTTGGTAAAAATTTACAAGAATAGTATAGTGACCTGTCTATTTTTTTCAAAGTAGCTGCACCAATTTCCTACAAACAGTACAGAAGGGTGCCTTTTTCCCCCCATAAAATGGCATAAATATTTTGAAGAAGAACTGGTTAGTTTTTTTACAGAATGTTCTAGGCTTATCTTGAGATTTCCACATGATTTAGGTTATGCATTTTGGGGGAGGAATAGCAATGAAGGAAAATTGTGTTCTCAGGGCACATACCTTCTCATATCTTTGTAATATATATCACTTTGTGATTTGTAACTAATTTGTGGGAAGATAGTTTGAGATTATGTAAATATCCTGCTCTTCATGAAAACTTCATCCATTAGTTTTAGCATCCATTGATGATTCTTGCCTGAATCAGTTATTGATTAATAATCAGTTGTTTAAAAGGTAATTTTCTGTGTAATTTATTCCTTTTAAATAATGGTGTGAAGAAGAGCTTTCTGTGTCCTTCATTCATTCATTCACTCATTTACTTATATCAGCCCGTATTCTCAGGTTCTTACTTGAATGATTTGGATTACATGCTCTTACTTTCATTATTTAAATTGAGACAAGTCATCCAAGATTTGGTCAGTGAGTCCTTTTTTTTTTTTTTTTTAAGGTTTTTAAACTTATTTGCAAGAGAGACAGAGATAAGGAGAGAGAGAGAGCACCTGAGTGGTTGGGGGAGGAGCAGGATCCCTGCTGAGCAGGGAGCCCCATGTTGGGCTCCATCCCAGGACCCTGGGATTATGACCCCAAACAAAGGCAGACTTTTAACTGGCTGAGCCACCCAGGCTCTCCAGTGAGAGCTCCTTTGAACTTTGTCTTTAAATTCTCTCTTTCATTCGGTGATAAGTAGAACTATAAGAGTTTTCTTTGCTTATATTCATTTGTTATCTGAATAACAAAGGTGCCATCTTAATGAAATCAAGTAGTAGCATTAGGTAAAAGTATAATATTCAAAAAGTTGAAAACATGACTCATATATAGTAGTAACAAAGGGACCAATAGGATGGTAAATTTGATAAGAGGGGGCATTTGAGGGTCCGAGTACTTACAGCCAGTGAAACACAGAATGCTGAAATAAGATTGCACAGTTAAATACTAAACTAGTTAATGTGCTATATAACAGTCAAACTGTAACCATTTGTATTATCTCTTCTATGACAGAAAGCTGAAAATTAACATCTAATTTCACAGAGACTAGGCATTGATGCCAAACAAACAGGTACATTTCTCCTAGAAATTGAAGTAATCCTTGGGTAGGTCTGTTAACACTGTACTTCCTGTTACATTGCAAGAACAGGCACTATCCTTTGCTTTATGTCCAAATTTTAGATAATTTTCCTTATTACCTTGAAGTTATATTTCTCTTAAAATTCCAAGTGAGACCTTCTGAGTTCTACTCTTTAATTTTATTAGAAAAATCTAAAATGATCATTGGTTTCTTTTGTGGATCCTCTTAGATCTCTCTTACTGCAGTTTAAGCCAGTTTCACCTGTGAAGTCTGCTATATTAATCCAGCCTGAATGTGAAGTATCAGAAAACTCTTGGCTTCCTCTTCCTTGAAATAACTAATTCTTTACATGTTTTCTGTTTGTTTGTTTTTTTTTTTTGTCTTCCTATTGTTGACTGTTTTGAAAATATTTTGCTTTTTTTCACAGTTCTTGAAACAACAGAGTCCTAAACACAATACTGTATTCTGATAAGTCTAACAATTACCAAATACCAAGTATCTAACTATTCCCATATCTGCAAATGTTATGCAAGATAGCACTGTAGACTTAACTATTTTTTTAACCAACAATTAAAATATGATATATCCTAAAAATATCATAAATCATTTATATCATCTATAACTAGATTTTCTCTTTACTCTTATCAGTGTTTATTATTTATTCATTAATTCATTCATTTAGCCTGCATTCATTTACTCATTCATTCATTAAACATTTTTTATTGTTATAAAAGCTATATAACATCAAATTTACCATCTTAATAATTTTTAAATGTACAGACAGTACATTTAAGCATAGTCACATTCTTGAGCAACTATCTCCAGGACATTTTTGTCTTGCAGAACTGAAACTGTATACTGAATAAACAATGACTCCCATGTCCCCCTCCCCACACTTCTGGCAACCAGCTTTTTACTTTATGTTTCTATGAATTTGACTACTCTAGATACTTTGTATGGGTAGAAACTTATAATATTTGCCTTTTTGTGATTGGTTTATTTCACAGAGCATAGTGTCCTCAAGGTTCATCCAGGTTGTAACACATGTCAGATTTTCCTTACAAAAAGTAAGGCTGAAAAATGTGCCATTATATGTATATACTACATTTTGTTTATCTGTTCATCTCCCAGTAGAGCTTGGGTTGCTTCCATCTCTTGGCTATTGTAGATAATGCTGCTTTGAACATGGTTATGCAGATACTTCCCTGAGCTTATGCTTTCAGTTCTTTTGGGTATATACCTGAGAAGTGGAATTGCTGAATCATATGGTAATTATATTTTTAGTTTTTTGAGGAACCACCATACTGTTATCCATTGTAGCTGTACCTTTTTCCATTCCCACCAACAGTGAACAAGGGTTCCAATTTCTCCACATTCTTCCCAACATTAGTTTTCTATTTTTGTGTTAGTAACCATGCTAATGGGTATATAGTGATATCTTAACATGGCTTGAGTTTGCCTTTGATTTCTGATACTGAGCATCTTTTCATATGATTCTTCACTCATTCATTTTTAACCATCCGTGGAGTGCCTGTTAAAGCCCCAGACTTTGCATCAAATGCTACAGAAACAAAGATGTTTAGAGTAAGTTTCTAGATCTCAAGAAGTTTGTAGTCTACTTAGGAAACTAACCTGTCAAAAAGTGACTCTGACACAAAGTAATAAGTATCCCGAGAGAGGTATGCACAAAATGCTTTCTTCATTTACCTTACCTTGGATCTCTAGTATTTTTCTTCTTAGTATTTGCTTTGAATATACTGGTGGTCACTGGTGTTTGGTCATTCAGAGATAATTTATAAGTTGCCCCTGTAGCCCCTTATACTTATCTTTTATTATTCATTGGCCATTACAGCAGAGTTGAGTTTTCTGAGGTCTGTTTGACCAAAATAAAGTGATATAAACCTCTCAAGCTAATTTTAGTTACTACACACCTGTTTATGGCCTGTCAGGATGCCCAGGGTCTGCCGTATTGCCTCACTGTCAATCCCTAAATTCTGTAGGAATTCCTTATTTCTGAAACTAATCAAGGTCAGTATTTTCTTCCTCCATAATTGTGCTTCACTTCCTGCCATATAAACATCACTCTAACACTGTTCTGCATTTCTTTTGCCAGTCCTTGCTCCTTTTTGACAAAGACTGAGGAAGCATCAGGAGAGGGAGGAATATAGAGAAATACGAGAGAAGATCTCTTACCAGCATGTGATTAGTTGACCTGGGATCTTGCCTGTACTTGTTAAGTTGTCACTGTTCAAGAAAATCATGTCAAGTTTACATTGAGCAAGCCATGGTTCTTAAAGTGGTACCAATCCAACCACTTGGTTCAAGCCACAAACCCAATACCTTTATGGTATGATAATAGAAATCCATACATTTTCTCTTAGGAAATTAGGTAAAATAGTAGCACAATCAGAGTTATGTGAAATACAACCTACCAAGGACTCAAAACAGATCTCTTATGCAGGGAAATTCCCATTAGGCTAATATTTAGCCATTAATCACCCATTAACCTTTGATTTAATTTGTTATATTTTTCAGTCATATATATGTCAGCCTGTGGTAATTTGGTATTTCTTAGAAACGACTTGCTGCATTTTTCTGGTATAGGCAGAAACAGAGCAACATTTACTCAAATGTTTACATTTACTCAAAAATAGTTTACTCAAAAATAGTTTCTTTTATGGCCTGTCGTTTTATTTCTACCCTGAGACAAGATCCTCTGAGTATAAGAAAGTGATCCTGTTTATATATTGTTTAAGCTGGGCAAGAATAGATGCTTAAAGTCACTCACAATTATTACTGACAGTTGGACTGCAATATGACTTCCATTCTAAAACTTGAACATATTGTGACTTAAATGTCTATTTGGGATAATATTTAAGAATTTGATGTCACTCTGTTTCCTGAGATTTATATCCTGAGAGGTTTTCTCTTGTAAATTATAGCAAATAAAAGAGTAAGTACCTAACAGAAATCTGTTATGCCCCTGACAGTTTGTAGTGATATAGTATAATGGTATCAAAGTGCTATCCTTATATAGTACCATATCAATATCTGGGAGCTTTTTATAAAGGCAAAGTCTCTTTGAGTTGGAAAAATTCCTTAAAAAGACAGCAGTTTCCAAATGAACCTAAGAAGAAATAGAAAACTTGAGTGGCTGTATAACTATAGAGAATAAATGTGTAAAAACTAGATACTCAAAGGTACAAAACTTTACTGAAGGGAATTAAAGAAGACCTAAACAAAGGGAGATATTTACCATGTGTAAATTGGAAGTTCCAGTACTGCAGTTCTCCTCATATTGGATCAATGCAATACCAATCAATATCCTGGCAAGTTTATTCTAAAATCTATATGGAAATTCCAGGAACCCAGAATAGCCAAACCAATTTAAAAAAACAAAACAAAACAGACAAACATTTAGAGGACTGAGTGCCTGATTTTTGAAGGCTTACTTTAAACCTACCGTATTCAACCCTATATGGAGCAAATGGAGAATCCAGAGATATATCCATACATACATGATCAGTTGGTTTTTCACAAGGTAGGCTATAGTAGTTTAATGGTGCTGAAACAATTGGATATGCATATGGGGGGAAATTCTTACTTAATACCATACCCCAAATCAACTTGAAATGCAGCTTGAAGTGAGGGTCAAAACTATCAGACTTCTCAAAGAAAATATCAATAAACATAGAATAATCATTGTGACATTGGGTTAAGCAAAGATTTCTTCAAGAACACATGAACTATAAAAGAATGCAGTTTTACAGACCTGACTCCACACCTACTGAATGATAACTTCTATTGGTGGAGCTCAGGCATTGTTTTAACAAGCTCTCCAGATGATTCTTGTGAATGCTATACTTTGAGATGCCCCATAAGTATAAAAACATTACCATGTGAGTATCCAAATTTCTCCTCATTCCACCATTAAAATAATTGGAAAGTAGGATAAGTATGGAAAAGACATATGATTCTTAAAAACAAAACAAAAAAGCAGACAGTGAGAGTTGAGACACTTTACAGTGTCCAGCGTGGTACATATCCCAGGAAGCAAGAGGACAAGGCAGAGTTGAGAGGAGGGAATAATGAGTATGTGATAATGTTTGAGGAGTAAAAATCTTCAGAAAGTTGAGTCTTCAGAATTTTTTTAAGAGGGGGAGATGAGGATATTGGATTAACTTTATAATTCTTCAAGAAACTCAAGTTAATAATTTTAGAAATCTTCCAAGTTCCTTCTGGTGGCTGGATGATGCTTTGTTGAACCCAACTCTGGTCTGTGATTTACCACATGGATTTCTAAATTTATAAGAAGTACTAAAGGTCTTTCCATTTACTCCTCTATTATCTAATAATTATTCACTTAATGAATATGTGAAATAATTGAAAGCATACTTCTCCCAGTATTCTCAGATGTTACCTAAGCAGGAACATTTCACAAACAAGTTCCCATCAAGATTAATTTCACAGAGCTATGTCATCTCTGTCCACACTATGATTTGGGTATTGGGAGATATATTTTAGGATAGCATGTGGAGTTCACAAGAAAGCCTCTTAAAAGTACACTTTTATAAGGCCCAGAAAAATACTCTGTCCATTTAAAATGTGTGCTTCATATCATAAATTTGAAGTAGTGTCAATTACAGTGCAGTCTAAAACAAGCAGCTGGAAGCACTTGAAAAGGGAGTTAATAAAACATATGTATTACTTAATTTAACATTTTAAAAATACTTAGAATGGCACCTGGCATGTAGTAAATACAACAGAAGTGTTTGATAAGGAAATGAATAAAATAAATATATGTACATATGCACATATAAATACATGTACATTTGTCTCATATGAACACCCACCATATGGCAGGCACTGAGCAAAGTGCTGGGGTTAAATGATGAGCCAAAAGGAAAAGACCCTTGTCTCCATGGAACTTAGAGTCTAAAAGTTAGACACTTAGATCATCACATAAATAAAGATGTAATTAACTGTAATAAGAAGATATCTGGTGCGGTGAGTACATAGATGTAGTCTGATGAGTGAAGGTTTCAGGGAGGAAGTGATATTTGAATTAAGTTCTGAGTCATGGAAAGAAATTAACTAGGCCAGGGAAAGAGCGTGTGTTAATTTTCTGGGTAAGGAACAAAAATGTCACCTTTCTGAAAATGAGAGCAAGTTTATTTGACTAATATAAAGAATGAGGCCTACAGGTGCTTATAGTAAAGTTGGAAGGTTAGGTAGGTGCTACTTTTGGCAAATCTTTTAAATAATGCTAAGGAAAGGATGTAGATCTTTATCTCAAGTCATTGAAGGACATCAGAGGTTTTAAGTACAGAATGAGTATGTCTTTGTGAATATGTGTATATCTGCATGCAAGAATGAGTATTAAAGGACAGAGGCAGAATGAGAGAGAGAGAGAGAGAGATATTAATTGAAAAGAGAATTCTGGCTCCATTTTAGACAGTGGGATATGGGGTACAGGGGCAAGAGTGAATGCAGGGAGTCTAAGACATTCCTGATGTCTTTCACTAAGGATTAAAGTGGTAGCTGTGGCTTTAGGGAGAAGTAGATCGATTTGCCTGTTAAATCAAAACGATTTGTTAGTGAATTTGATTTGGGGGAGAGGTGATTAAAAAAAAAAAGCAGTATTAAGAATCATGGGTTTTCCTCTTTTATGTCCTTCATTGATAGAAAGAAGAACAGAGGAAATGGGATGTTTTAGAGTTTGACTTCCAAGTATTTTGAGTTTGAGGTAGCTTTGTGTTTTTTTCCAAGTAGAGCTTATGAAGGAGGCAGTTGTTACTTGGGATTTAAGCTCAAGGAATGGTTTGAAGTTGGAGATATAAATTCAGAAGTTACCTATATTTAGTTGGTACTGAAAGCCATGTGCATGTATGAGTTTGCATAGAGATTATAGAGTGAGAGGTATACAGGCTTTGTGATGAGTACTGGGGAATTTCAATGCTTAATGACTGCGTAGAGGAGACAGATAAGAAAAGCAGGAGCCATCAGAGGAGGAGGTGTTTCTAGAAGAGTGGAATGGTCAGCCGTGTGGAATGCTGCTGAAAGCTGGTGAGAAGGATGGGGGGGGGAGAAACAGCAACAGGACAGTAACTGCTGGCATAGGACAGGGAAGTTTTGGGGGAGTATGGGGTGATGATAGACTGAAGTGAATTGAAGAGTATGTTCTAGAAAATAGCAAATTGGGTCAAACAGACTAATCTCTGTTTAAGCATGGAGGAGGCTTAGTCTGAAGTTCTGCTAACCGATTCCAAAGTGTAAATAAAAACCAGTACCAGGGGCGCCTGGGTGGCTCAGTGGGTTAAGCCGCTGCCTTCGGCTCAGGTCATGATCTCAGGGTCCTGGGATCGAGTCCCGCATCGGGCTCTCTGCTCAGCAGGGAGCCTGCTTCCTCCTCTCTCTCTCTGCCTGCCTCTCTGCCTACTTGTAATCTCTCTCTGTCAAATAAATAAATAAATCTTTAAAAAAAAAAAAAAACATCTTAACCAATGATGCAAGTTAGCATCTTTAGTAATAGGATAAACTGACACCCTGTGCCTCCTAAAGGGATTATCTTAGAAGGATCCAGTGGAACTTAGGTAGACGTTCCTGATCTGAATTCAGTCAGGAGTAAACAGTCAGACAATTCCAAACTGAATTGGCCTATACTCTTAAAAATCCATGTTATGAAAGAGAAAGAAAGGCAGAGGCACTGCTTCAAACCAAAGGCGACTAAACCAACACATAACTAAATGCAATGTGTGGTCTTGGATCCTGAATCTATAAGGAAAAAAAAAACCCCTATACCTCTGTAGGTTATTGGGACAATTGATGAAATTTGAGTATGTATTATATATTCACCACTAATAGTCTTACAGTAATGTTAAGTTTCCTGAATTAGATTTTTCTCCACAATTATGTAAGAAAACATCTCTGTTCTTAGGAGATACAGGTCAAACTATTTAGGAATAAAGGATCTCAGAGCTGAAGTTTACTTTCAAATGATTCAACAAAAGTAATATATGTCTGTGTATATAATGTGCACACACAGACACCGACAAAGCAAATGTGACAAAATGTTAGAAATGGCTGACTCTATTCTTGCAAGATTTCTAGAAAATTTATAGAAAAGTTCATTGTGTTATTTATACAGTTTTTCTGTAAATTTGGATTTTTTTCACAGTAAAAAATTAAGAATTTAGCAACTACCAGAGCTCCACACCATCTGCTGATACTTTTTCAAGTTTATTTTCAAGTTTATTCAAAAAATGTGTCATACATAGAACAGTTTTGGATATTGCGAGTATTAGTAACAGCATTCATCTGTGGCCATCATTATAATTTGAAACCTAATTTCAGTGGTTAACAGGGGAACCAGGACAGATTACCCCCATGAGTTTTCCTTCACAAGACATTTAACTAAAATTGTGGGACTATTTTTTTCCTCTCAAAAATGAGAACTTCGCTAGATTCATCTAGGATCCACAGAGCTCATTCTAAGTGTAAATCTGGATTCTAGGTACCATAGGGAACATGGAGATGAATGTGACCATCAGGACTTTCTTTCCTTTTTTTTTTTTTTTTTTTTAAGATTTTATTTATTTATTAGAGAGAGAGAGCGCGCACTTGAGAGAGTGAGCATGGGCAGGGGGAGGGATCGAGGGAGAGGGAGAGGTAGATGTCCCGCTGAGCAGGGAGCCCAATGTGTGGCTCCATCCCAGAACCCTGGGATTTTGACCTGAGCTGAAGGCAGACTCTTAACTGACTGAGCCACCCAGGCGCCCGGCCATTAGGACTTTTAAGAAGCATGTGGTCCAATATTGGTGCTCAGACAAGATCACACTACCAGAAAAATTTGTGAAAACACAATAAATGAACTTCAGAGGAAGAAGAAGGCTACAGAGCAGTATTTCTGAGAAATACTCAGACTCTGGATTAGCCAGAGCGGTAAAGTGTCACCACTAGCAAAAATGTTGGGGAAATTGGGGCGCCTGGGTGGCTCAGTGGGTTAAAACCTCTGCCTTCGGCTCGGGTCATGATCTCAGGGTCCTGGGATTGAGCCCCGCATCGGGCTCTCTGCTCAGCGGGGAGCCTGCTTCCTCCTCTCTCTGCCTGCCTCTCTGCCTACTTGTGATCTCTGTCTGTCAAATAAATAAAAAAATCTAAAAAAAAAAATGTTGGGGAAATTTACATACAAGGTTATGAGAAAGCCACTTTCATGATCATTTTATGTGGATAGGGCATATTACTACTAAAAACAATGATGGACAATACCAAAGTAAAGAAAAGTTCTTAAAATTAAATGAATTTCATTTTATTGAAAGAAAAAGACAATAAAAGCTCAGTGACTGGTGCCAGCCAAAGAAATTAAGGAGTTCTGAGAAAGTCAAAACAGTTTTTTAATATTGAAAGGAAATAAGACGCACTTGTGTCCTTAAGCAGTTGTACTTATTGCAGTTAATAGAAATAGGCTTTGAGTAATTCACATGTAGGAAACATAAACACAGGCAAAAGTCCTGTGTCATTTCCTGTAGCACATCATGGGCATTCAGTGAGCTACAGATGCATATTGGGGTAGATTAGTAAATATTGAACGAAGTAATTAAATAGAGTCTTGGAAGTCTTGAGAGTTGAACCTATTTTGCAAAGACATTTATGATAATGTGAGAAAAGTTGCTTATTTAAGAAGAAAAAAGTATAAATGTGTGTGTAGCTATATATATAGACATACATATACGTATTCCTTCTAAAAAATTTGAAAATAATGGTTTAAATTGATTAAGAGAAATACTGATTTACTTTGTGGATACCATTACTGACTTAATCTGTCTGAATTTCCCTAGTTTTAACCCAAAAAAGTGCATATAATACCTGTTCAGTATGAGAAGCAAAGATTAAAAGACATAATTATCAATATTCCGTAATACTTTGAACTACCAAAAAGTGTTTCCAATGGGCATATTTAAAATCAAACTTTTCAACTCAATACAACAATGAAGCTTACTCTTTTGGACAATTCAGTGAACTCACCACATAATTAAAAGGGGTGCGGTTACATGATAGCAAAGTGAGTTTGTGGAAAAACAGAAAACAAAGTGGCTTCTTTGTGCCTCATTTCCATAAATAACATGTGGGTTGTTTTTTTGTTTCTTTGGTTTGTTTTAGTTATTTAATAGAGAACAATGAGAGAGGGAACACAAGCTGGAGGTGTGGGGGAGGGAGAAGCGAGCTTCCGATGGAGCAGGGTGCCCTGTATGACAATCCCAGGATGCTGGGATCGTGACTGAAGACAGAAGCTTAATGACTGAGCCACCCAGGCACCCCCATAAATAAGATGTTTGAAAGCAATTGATTTATGCAAGGTTAAAACAAACTTGCAGATACTAAACATGCATCCACTTTGCTTTGTACCCTTAGATTATTTTCTACCAAGTACCTGAATGTAAGCTGTGTAGTAAACTACATTACATTTCAAATTTTCCCAGTTAAAAAGTTAGGTTCACTATTTATGACTCTTTTACTGTGTATCGTCCTGCTAAAGCTTCCATCAAGTTCACTGATGATGAACATTATCTTCTGGCTTTCTGACTGCTGCCTAGAGATGCATTATAAAGAGTAAGGTGCATACTTAACAGTCAAGAGGAAATCCTGCACCACAGATAGCTGTCAATCAAACCAGCTCTCCTGTTCTTTTTATTATCAGAAAATTGCAGATAAAGATGAATGCAGCTGACAAAATAAACGGGAATACAAAACTAGAGAAATTTGAGATCTTCTTGCGATACCTTCATCACAGATCAGTGAAATGCAGTTTGATCATGATGTCATTATGATCAGAAATATATCTTATTAGTGGATTCATAGACAGAGGTAGATATTTTTTAATATTCTCAAAACATTTTGACTTTGCATCACATGTTTAGTCCAGCCTGTGGGATCGAGTAAGAGAGAACTGTTTGCTGATCTTATCCCCTCAGTCTTTAATGCACCTGTTACTACAGATGCCAGCCATCGTCACCAAGATGGGTATTACCTATGCTCCAGCTCCTTGCCGAGGAAAAGAGGCAATGAGTGATGACTCCATGTTGTTATCCAGACTTGCAGTCTTTTTTTTTTTTGTCTTTTTTTAAAGATTTTATTTATTTTATTTTAGAGAGAGAGAAAATGCATGTGAGCAGGGGGAGGGGCCCAGGGAGAGGAAGAGAGAATCTCAAGCTGACTCCATGCTGAGCCCGGAGCCCAGAACCCAAGGAGGGGTTGATCTCACAACCCTAAGATCATGACCTAGGCCGAAACCAAGAGTCGAATGCTCAACCAAATGAGCCACCCCCTGCCTTGCAGTCTGAATAAGTCATCAATACTCTATTCTGCTTCAGTTTCTTTATCCCCACTGGAATAATTTTGCCCCCCTCCCCATAGGGTGTGAGCTAGCACTGTAGACATTATGCACATGAAATTAGTACCTCCCTAATGGTTTGCCTATCTAGAGAAGTAACTCATGGAGACTGCAAGGCGTGAATAGAATGCAGGGAAATTGGAGGTTTGGTGACTCTGGGAGAAATGCCCATAAGGCTGCTTATTATTCAAAGCTTCGGTGGAAAGCCCCATAGCACAAGAAATAGATTTGAATAGATTAGCTCCATTACTCAGGTATTTTCTGAGCTGTGCTTATTTATCCACCTTAGAGAAGAAATAGCTGGGAAGAAACAATATTGGATAATGGGGAGAGCAAGGAGAAATAATAGGAAGTGGCTCAGTGGAGCTATTTATGGCAACTGCAGTTCATGGCCGTGTTTCCGGTTTTCCTCTGCCCTGAAGTTAGAATGCCTTTGCAGGGTGACTTTTTTCACAAGTTCTTAGAATGTGGTGTTTTAGATTCAGAAACAAGCCAATGGGATTTAGAATTATTGTTTAAACTTTCTGTCCTCCTATGTTTATTTACGGGGGAGCAGTCTGAGATTTAGGGATAGATAACCTAATCCCAAACATAATCTTGACTCCTATGGCTTTTCAGACTAGTTGTCAAATACTTTACTTACAGGATTTTTTTTTTTTTCATTTTTTTCTTAGGCTGCAACTTTATTGCCTATCCATAGACTTGAGTCTCTCTGATAAGTTAGCTTTTGATTCCTAAAGCTGAATGCATAACGAAGGAGAGAAAAGGCTTTAATAATTTTACCATGTTACATTTTATTTTCAAATAAATTATTATAACCAGTGTGAGCTAAATTGAAAGCACACGTGGTGAGGGGGCAGTTAAAACTTTTTTCATTGATATTCTCAGGACTATAACCTCACCAGAGGTACTTTGGAGCAAACCAGTCAAATCAGAGTTCATTTAGGTGTCAGCATAATAATGTGGAAAGGGCATCCACTGTGTGTGAAGGCAAGAGGGAGGGACAATGCATTATCCACCAATAAGGAATGCCAAGGTGGTAGGCAGTGTCTCTATTGCTATTTTTGAAAAATATGTGGGTCAACATTTGCAAGCTTGGCAAAACAAACAACTGTTTCTTCACAGACTAGTACCAGCTCTTTAGTGGTCAGAAAGTACCTTGCAAGTTGGTCATGATTATTACTGGTCTTCTGTCACCATTTGATTTTTGTGTTATCTCATATTTAGGAAATGGATTAATTCTTATCATTTTCTTTATTTAACAGTTGATATATCTGTATACAAATGGTATTAGAACATAAAAGCTGCTCTGCAACTTATCTTACTTAGCATTCTTTCATGCCAAGCCATACTACCTGGTTGCACAATGTTGCAAATTCTGCACATAACTATTTACGAAGGCAGTCCTGTATTGAGGCTGTTCCTCACCTCCATTTTTTTTTCCCGCTGATTATTCATTCAACTGATTTTTTTTTTTTAGTCTTCAAGTATCAAATTTAATTTTTTAAAAAGATTTTATTTATTTGACACAGAGAGAGAGAGAGAGAGAGAGCGCGCACAAGCTGGGGGAGCTGCAGAGGGAGAGGGAGAAGCAGGATCCCCAGTGTGGGGCTCAATCCCAGGACCCTGGGATCATGACCTGAGCTGAAGGCAGATGCTTAATTGACTGAGCCACCCAGGCACCCCTCCAAGTATCAAATTTTAGAACAAATTTGAGAGGCGTGGTGAACCTGGATTCCAGTGGCTTGGCATTTATTAAATACTGAGGTAAGCTTGGCATGGGCTCATTATTGAGCTTTTAGAGACCCTAGTTGCCTGATAGAGGCAGCAAAGATTTGACTGTTTTAGTGGTACTGATTATCTTTGTGTTAAGTTTTAAAAGATTTTGAAAATAAATCATATATTCATGTAAACCTATGCATCAGCCATAGTTCTGTGCTTTCTTCTAATATTAAACTTTTATTAGAGTGAGGTATAGAATTAAATAAAATAACTGATTGGCATTTATTATAAATTTTCAGATTTTAATTGTGACATATATGTTACTACACCAGTGTGGCAGGTACAGTTGCTGGTGTGTATAGCTGGATATACCATATGTGTACTAAGTGAAGAATCATGGTAAAAAAACTTACATCCTCACCACTGAGGTTAGGAAATAGAATTTGATTAGCACTTTAGAAGGCCTAGTGCTTATCATTGATTGCATCTCCTCCTTCCCCACCCCACCCCCACTAACTACTGTATTGAATTTTGTCTTTATAATGCCTGTCATTTTCTTAATAGTTTATCCACCTGATTTTGCTACAGGAGTCCCTAAGTGTGTGCTCCTAAGCAGTATATTTACTCTTTCCTTATTTGAATCGCATACAAGTGGTATCATATGGTCTGTAGGTTTCTGGGACTTGCTGTTTTTTTTTTTGTTGTTGTTGTTGTTTTCGGTTTTGTTTTTTAAAGATTTAAAGATTTAAAGCCGAAGGCAGAGGCTTTAACCCACTGAGCCACCCAGGTGCCCCTGGGACTTGCTGTTTTTGATCATCCTTGTTTTTGAGAGTCATCCATGTTTACGTTTGTAGTAGACTGTTCGTTTTTACCACTGCGCGCATGAAATGAACATACCACATTTTATTTATCCATTTTAGTGGTCATGAGTATTAACCAAACGTAGTAGTGCTGTCATAAGCATTTTTCTACTTCTAGCACACATATGTATGACTTTCTATAGACAGTGGCCTTCAAACTTTGACCTGAGGTGTGCAGGAAAAAAATGTACTTTCCTTCACAATTCAGTTAACACACATATGTGTTATAAAGAAAACAGTTTCGGGGCACCTGGGTGGCTCAGTGGGTTAAGCCGCTGCCTTCAGCTCAGGTCATGATCTCAGGGTCCTGGGATCGAGTCCCGCATCGGGCTCTCTGCTCAGCAGGGAGCCTGCTTCCTCCTCTCTCTCTGCCTGCCTCTCTGCCTACTTGTGATCTCTCTCTGTCAAATAAATAAATTAAATCTTAAAAAAAAAAAAAAGAAAACAGTTTCACAGAATAATACTTACCTTACTAATTGCAGAACATTCTGATATTTGTTTGATTCTATTTCATTTTTAATTGAGTATGTCGTAACATGCAGTTTGAAACACTGCCTTTGAATACATGTGTAGGAGTTAAAGTGTTGTGTCACCAAGTATCCACACATCCAATTGTATGAGATGATGTCACACCCTTTCCCAGTGATCTTTTGTGGTTCCTTCTTCATTTCTTCATTCATTCTTTCAGTCCTTTGACTATTTTTCAGTTGGTCTGCTTCTGTTTTTCTTATTGATTCATAAGGTATACTTTAAATAGTTTGGATGCAAATTCATCATCAGTTAGATATAATGCAAATATCTTGATCAGTTTGTAGCTCATTTTTTCACTCTTTTAAATGGTGTCATTTGATGAACAGAAGTTCTTAATTTTTAAATCCTCCCTAAGGTTGTTGATTTTTAGGCCTTGCTTCAGAAATCCCTTTTTACCCTGAGGTCATGAAGATGCTCTCTTACGTAATCTTGTGAAAGTTTTATACTATGCCTTATAAATCTTTAACCAATCTGAAATTGATTTTGTATATGGTGTAAAGTAGGAGACAAGTTTCATTTTTTTCCTAGTGGATACACTAAGTTGTTTCAGAACTCTTTCCTGCAGTGCCTTTTCTTTACTTTAGCGGTGCCAACTGAATTATTCTGTGTGGGTCTGTTTCTAGACTCTGTTCTAGTCCATTGGTCTATCTGTCTCTGTAACAATACTGTACTGTCTTAATTACATAGCTTTGTAAGAAGACTTGATATCTGATAGGGTCAGTTTCTTCAGCTTGCTGTTTTTCTTCAGTTTTCTTGACCTTGGTCCTCATGTCTCCTGTATAAATTTTTAGAATGACTTTGATGATTCCCCAAAATAACTTTTGGAGATTTTGATCAGAATTGCTTTGAATCTCTAGATCAATACGGGAAGAAGCAACCCTTCTAGGACAGAAAGTTTTCCTAACCAGGAAAATGGTCTAACTTTCCATTTTATTTAGATCTTAATATGTTTTATAATTTTCTCCAGAGAGATCTTTCCGCTTATTGAATTTATTTATTAGTATGTTATATTTTGTTATTTTACATTTGTTATGTAAAAATGCAATGTATTTAAAAATATTTATCGTATAAGTACAACTTCTCTTTTTAGTCTAATAGTCTACCTGTAAATCATTTGAGTTTTATATTGAAACTGTGATATGACTTATAAATGATGACATTGTGTTTTTCTTCCTTTCTGATTTTTATATATATATATTTTTTCATTTCCTTATTGGGTATCTTGGAGAAGGTCTCAAGAATACTTTGAAAGGAAGTGATGACAGCAGGCATTTTTGTTTTGTTCCTGATCTTAAGAGAATCTTCACAACTATTTATCACTAAGTGCTGTGTGTACTTAGTTTTGTTGTTCGTAGACACCACTTTGTACTGTCTGTCTTCCATTATCCCTCTAGATTTCTTTCTACTTTCCCCACCAGCTGGGAATCCTGGTAACTGACCTCTATGGGCCACTTCAGTGGCTTTTCTTGGCTTCCACTGGCTTCTTGGGTTCAGATTGCTGGCAGTAGAGGAAGAAGCGCGGAGGGAGAAAGATGAGGTGTCAGAGTTCACCTGATTCTTTCACGGGCCAGCTGCATCACTAAGAGGAAGGTCCAGGTTCTTCCTGTTTCTTTGTGGTGGTGTTTTTCTTTAATGTAAAAAACATTAATGTAAAAAAGTTTTTTTTTTTAAAGAATGATTTTAGGTTCATAGCAAAATTGAGGGGAAGTACAGAGATTTTTATTATATCCTCTGCCCTTCCATATATCTGGAGGAGGCCATATATCACTCACCAAAGTGGTACATTTGTTACAACTGATAACCCTACACCGACACGTCGTAATCACCCAGTCCTTAGTTTACATTAGGGTTTACTCTTAGTGTTGTATTTTCTGGAGGTTTAGACAAATGATAACAACATGTAGCCGTCATGATAGTGTCATACGAGTATTTTCAGTGCCCTAAAAATCCTCTGTGCTCCCCCTATTTATCCCTTTCCTCCCACTCCTGGCAACTACTGATCTTTTTCCATGGTTTTGCCTTTTCTGGAATGTCATAAAATTGGGATCATATAGTATAGAGCATTTTCAGACTGACTTTTTCATGTATAATATGCACTTATGGCCCATACGTGTCTTTTTATAACTTGATAGCTCATTTCTTTTTAGCTGGAAATAATACTCCATTGTCTGGATGTACCACAGTTTTATTTACCCATTTGCCTGGTGAAGGACGTCTTAAGAGGCTGCTTCTAAGTTTTGGCAGTTATGTGGAAAGCTGCTAGAAACATCATGTGTAGGTGTTTGTGTGGATTTAAGTTTTTACCTCTTTTGAGTAGATACCAAGAAATGTGATTGCTGGATCACACACTAAGAATATGTTTAGTTTTGTAAGGAACTGCCAAACCGTCTTCTAAAATGGCTCCACTATTTTGCACTTCCACTACCAATGAATGAGTGTTCCCGTTGCTTTACCCCCTTGCAGCATTTGGTTAGTGTTCAGTGTTCTGGTAGTGGCCATTTGAAAAGGGTTAGTTATATTTAGTTGTTGTAATTTGCATTTCCCTGATGACACACTGATGTAGGCCATCTCTAGTCAAGTTTTAGTGGATAATTCTAACCTAATTCCTCTGTAGTCAGAAAGTGTGATGTGTTTGATATCTTTCAAATTTCTTGAGGTAAGCTTTATGGCTTAGCCCACAGTCAATTTTTGTATAATTTTTATGTCTGTTTAAAAAATTACATTTTGCTCTTGCTGAATGCAATATTCATCCTGTCACCAAAAATTTATTGAGGGTCTACTATGTGCCAAGCATTGTTTTAGTTGATAGAGATAAATAGCAGTAAACAAAGGGACAAAAATTCCTTATTTTTTTAGAGAGCATATCTAGGGGGAGGAATTAAGTTAAGGATTAATTCAACATTAAAATTAAAAAGTGGAACATATAGTATATTCAATAATGATAAAAAGGTAAGGGGAAAAATAAAGCAGGAAAAGGGTTGGAAGTGGGTGTCTGGGTGGCTCAGTCGTTAAGTATCTGCCTTTCGCTCAGGTCATGGTCCCAGGATCCTTGAAAAAACACCTTTTCTTTAATAATGAATGAATTAATATATGTGAACAAATTATTTCTGGGCCTCAGATTTTTCATCTATAAAAAACAAATTGGTGTTCTGGTTTATTTTCCTTTTTGATCTTCTCCAGGCTTCCTTACCAGTATATCTTCCAAGATAAAGTTGGTACCAGTATTCTTATCAAGGAAAGATCTTTGTTTTGGAGAATAATTCCTGAAGTTTCTTTGCTAATGAGGAACAGGGTACCTATAGGACAGTGACTTGCGTAGAGATGGAGGGAAGCAGAAAAAAACAAAAGACCTGGAGCCTAACAGCATGGTTGGAAGTAGAACCTGAATTGATGAAAACAGCCAAAGAAGTTTTTAAGGAGGATGCTTAATATTCAATTTAAATACCTTTTATGTTTCTTCAGTGTAAATTCCCAAATGGTCAGAATGGTCTAGTGTAATTTTCAAAAAGTTAATAATATGACTCTCATGCAAATATAAAATGAACAATATGTCAAGGATTTTATTCAACTCATTAATGAATGCAGGAACTATGATATTAAGACCAGTTCAAATGAGAATGTGAAGAACGGTGATAAATATGAAATCAGGAATGCCAAAATGAATTTGCTAATAGATGTAAAACTGGTTAATTTCTTACAGAGCAGTAACATCTTAGTTTGGGATTGATGTTTTCTATATAGTAGAAATCAATTGTATCTTCAGTGGGCACAATCCACTCCCACTGCTTTGGACAAGAATCATTTGCATTACTATCAGTTTTTTACAACCCTGGGAGTTGTAAAACAGCCTAGTTGATAGAAAGATAATCAGAGGTGCACACCTAGATAAAATCACATAATCCCTATGGGGACCCGTAGACTGTGCCTAGGTCTTCACTGAAAGGACACACAGTAATCTCAGTATTATCTGTTGCTCATTTAGAAGTCATATAGGCAGTTTTTCTTGGCAGAGAGGACAGGTAGCACGCAGGTTGTATGAAAATTATGGTAGAGGATTGAAATACTTATTTGAGTTGATGTGTTAAGGAAACAAAATAGCATGGGAGAATGATGTGAGAGTCTGGGCACTAATCTAATTGAGTAGAAACTGGAGCTCCAACACTTAGGTGATCCTAAGAACAGAAAACTGTCTGGGAAGTCTTAGAGGACATTGGATTGCTTATGAGATATAAACTGGGGCCAACCAATCTTATCTAGATTTTAATTGACAAGGAAACCCAACCACAGCTGACATTTTGGCTGTACTTTTCATAAAATTAAATTCAATTGTGAGAGTTAACTTCCTTCAACTTCTATGCGAAAGTTTTGGAAAATAAAAAATTCTGAAACCTATTAAGTAATGGTAACATCCTCAAATATAGCAGTGATTAATTACATTGCTTTTCCACAGGCCAGTCTAATACATCCACATCCCTAAAGACCACAGCTGTTCCTGACTTGGTAGCTAATATTAACAAAAACCATGAGTAGATAAACAGAGATGTGCTTTTATCAGCAATGGCTTTTGAAGTGTACCCACTCATAGTGGCTGAGGATTCTCCTCTGTTTTGTGCCTATCTGAGATTGCAGATCACTGCTTAATAAGTTTGGTGTTAACTAGAGAGATAAGAGATCTAGCTGGATTTGGTTACAACAACCAAATCAAAATCTGAAATCGGCTATTCTAGACTTCTTAATGCTACAGTGCCATTTTAATCTTTGGGAGAATTCCAGGACTGGTTCCAAGAAGCAGCATAGCAGTGCACTCAAGAGTTCTGGTTCTGTAGCCACACTCCTTGAGTTTGAACCATGATTCTACCTCTTACCAGTCATTTAGCCCTGGTGAGTCACCTAACTTCTTTCTGGCTTAGGTTCCCTAATTGTAAAACAGGATGATAGACATACCATTTTTAGAGTTGAAATGAGCATTAAATAAATCAGTTTGTGTAAAATAAGCTTGAAACATACTAGCTTTTGTTCTACATTGACAGTTTTATCTCACAAGATCAAGGCTGAAAAATGTTTCCATGAGTAATATACTTTCAGATATGTTCAAATACACATTCATATGTATATACACACATATGGATATACACATGTATGTATATGTTATATAATGTATTGTATCTGTGTGTGTATGTATGTATATTTACCAGAGGTCTATGGATCAGAATTCTACCAGAGAAGTAGAACAAATAAGATATATATATATATACACACACACACATATAATATATATATATATATTGCACATAAAGAGAAGATATTTATGTAGCACATATTTTATATATTGTGTATATATGTGTATATAGAGAGAGAGAGAGGGGAGAGAGACTGATTTCAAGGAATTGGCTTCTGCACTTGTGGAGTCTGGCTAGACAAGTCTGGTATCCATAAGGCAGGCTCAAGCTGGAACCTCTTGGTTAGCAGCTAATGCTGCAGAGCACAGGCAAAATTTCTTCTTTCTCAGAGAAAACCGGAGTTTTGCTCTTAAAGCCCTTCAGCTGATTAGATGAGGCCCACCCATATTATTGAGGAGAATCTCCTTAGTATCAACTGAGTGGAGGGCACCTTGGTGGCTCAGTCAGTTAAGCATCTGTCTTAGGCTCAGGTCATGATCCCAGAATTCTGGGATTTGGCCTGGCATTGGGCTCCCGCTCAGCAGAGAGCCTGCTTTTCCCTCTCCCTCTGCTGTTCCCCCTGCTTGTGTGCTCTCTCTGTCAAATAAATAAAGTCTTAAAAAAGAAAATCAACTGAGTGTAGATGTTAACCACATCTGCAGAACAACTAGATAAGTGTTTGATTGAAGAAGTGGTTACTGTGGTCTAAAATCAACCATCATTAGAGGCTTTCAATTCCAGATTGGACACCCTAATGTCTAGGCTTCTCAATAAAGGATTAGAAGGGAGACTTTCATCTGGGCACTACTACTCCTACTCTGCTGGCATCTTTTGTTTCGATTCTGAGAGATACAATTGAATAGTTATTTGTTAACAATACCGAGCTATCAATATCCAGAAGTTATTTTTCCTCTATTTTTCCCACTTGAAAAGTACTTTAAGAAAATTACCAAGAAGTCAGTTATTCCTGGCCTAAGAGTCTGTCACCTTCCATCATCCACTTGGGGCACAACTTTCCTCATAGAAATTGAAGATAGCTTTGGGGTGATGGGAGGGGCCCTACTTTTCTCCCATTAAGACCCTTGGAATCACAGAATTTCAGAAGCTAAAGAGCCACCCTCCTTCTTATTTTACAACAGAGGCACAGAAGCCAAAGGATTCAAGATCATACAGCAAATTTGTGTCTGAAACAGGAATACAACAAGATTTTCTAACTCTGTGGGGGAGTCGTCAATTCCTCCCAATCTTTTCCACTCTCCATTTCTCAGTCTACATATTTTCCTCAGGTATTCAAAGTATAATGGCAAAACGTTTAGCATCCACCCCAATGATGCTATAAAGAGTCTTGAGACTTTTTCAGGAAACTTAATGTTAAGTCAGGTGGTTATGATTTCATTTTTTTCCTTCTTATAGTAGTGGGATGAGTGGTGGGATACTTGATAATATAATGCTGTAGACAAGCTCAGAAAAGAATAGATACTTCAGTTTGAATCACTAAAAATGTAAATGAATATTCATTTCTGAAATGTCTCGGCCTATGAAAAAATGGGTAGAAATCTGTTTCATTATCTTATAGACCAATAACAGCTACAAAAGGTGTTGTCCAAAATGAGTGGATTTATCTCAAGTGAACACTCACCCATATGGACACGGAGGACATAGTCAGCCTTGTATTAGAATTACCCATGAGCATGTCTGTCTCCTCATATGCTGCAGAAGTCCTTGAATAATCAAGTATCATTCATCTGTTTTAACCTCTAGTGCCTAGAGCAGTCCTTGACACATGTTTGGCAATTAATAGATGAGTATAGTACACTGTAGAATTAAGGCCTCTACTGGCCATAATAGAGGTGGTTGGTAATGACAAAATACCTCCTAGTTCTTTTGAAATGGAGCAGATAGCTATTACTTATTAGTTATTTGTAAGATATAGTTTCAGAAAATAGGTTCAGTGTCTTTACATTGGAACTATAAACAGATGGTTCAAAGAGGAATGATAAAAGCATTAAGATAATATGACATTAGAAATAACATGAGTTATTACTTTGTTTCCTTATATATAGTGAGAATGGAACATGCGCTATATTATAGTTTTTGTGTGTGAATATTTTCCCTTTTTTCCATTATAAAGGGGCTTCATGATAAAGAGTTAATATTTAGTATTTACTTAGTACTGTATTGCACATCTAATTAAATGTTGGTCTTGTAATATATAAAAAAGTAATGCCTCAAACTTTTATAGCTTTGTTAAATGTACATAGGACTTGTATAGTTATGTTTACACTACTGCAGGGTCAAACGTGTAGGAAGAAAAAAGTGCAATGGCCAAAACACAGAGGAGTTTCTTTTGGAAGAGAGATGGGGTTATCACGATCCCACCAGTGGACGTTGTAATTGAGGCAGACCCTCTCCTTGTCTAAACCATAGACAGATGTCTTATTCAGTAATATCTTAGCTAGGAAGTCCTTTGTGTATAGTATTTGTTGAAGGTTGAAACTATTTGCAATTTGGTATTTATAAATCAATCATTCTTTGATAAACCTGCATCTCTTTTTTTTTTTTTTAAAGATTTTTTATTTATTTATCAGAGAGAGAGAGAGCAAGCGAGCACAGGCAGACAGAAAGGCAGAGGCAGAGGGAGAAGCAGGCTTCCTGCCGAGCATGGAGCCCGAGTGGGACTTGATCCCAGGACGCTGGGATCCGACCTGAGCCGAAGGCACCTGCTTAACCAACTGAGCCACCCAGGTGTCCATCTCTTAAACATAATTTGAATTCTAGGACAAGTTCAGTCTCAGGAAGTTCTTATGTTTTAGAGCCAAGTCTATGAAATGTACTCTACTTGGATTTCTTAATTTTCAGTGTTTGGGACCAACCAAACACTTACTTTACCATGGAGAGGATGACGCATTTCTAAGATTTGAGCCACTGAAGGGCAGAGACCGTGTACTTGTCTCTTACACACTGTAGTAGTTAACATGTGTAATAATGGCTGTTGAAATTTCTGTTTATTGTATATTTATTTAATGGTCAGCAATTATTAATGTAATAACATCAAAATATCAGTTAACTTAATAAATTCTGTTTAACATAGGCATGGCTGTAGGCATTTACCGTATTTGATGCTTACACCAGCTTTACAAGGTGAATTTATTATCTCCATTGTAAAGGAGAGAACTAGAATCAGAGAAATCAGGAATCTAACTAGGAAGTGCCAGAGCCAGATTTCAAGGTAAGATTTGCCGGATTCCCCTAAGTCTGTTTCCTGTCTTCCATGGGGTCTGAACTCAACAGATACTGAATGAATGCTCTTCTTTAAAATCTTTATACACTCTGTAACAGTTGCCCTCTATGCATGTAATTTTAAGGATCTAATGGGACATTTAAACCTTAAGGAATTAATTAATACTGTGTTCTAAAGTAGACATTTTATTTCTAATAGCACAAAAGCAAACATTCAGGTATTACATTCAGTCATAATGTTTGGGAGTGTTTTAGTGATTCTGATAGACCTTGTTTGGTCACACCTCCACACGATACATTGATTTGCTATTGTACACCTACCAGGGAGGGGACTCTTTATTCACACATGCGAGATGCCTTCTTTTTAGATCACTTTGATAAGTGCGTGTTCAACTGAAGTTCTCTTGACTAAGGTTTAGGTATGATGAATTGACACATAATTCTCATTAGGATTACAAAGTGTAAGTAAAAATGTTACAAAATTCTCCTGACTTCTACAGGTAAAGAGTTTTGCCAAACACTATAAGTGTCTCATCACTATAGGAAAGAGCTGCCAAACTATCACTGACCACCAAGGTTAAATCCAATCTTGAGAACAAAGAAGTGATCGTGTGTTCCATAAAGGTAATCTAGAATTTTTATATGGGTCCTTATCTTAAGGAAGGTTGAATAAAGCAGTGAACAAAGAGTAAGGTTTATAACTTGTATATACCATTTACTGTATGTCAAGAAATAGTAAAAGTGGTCTACTTAAATTTTCTCATTTAATCCTCCCACTTAAACCTGTGAGGGAGGCAGTATTAACTTCATTTTACAGATGAAGATGCTGAATAGAGAAAGTATTGCCAGGAGGCACACAAGCATCAAGGAGTGGAGGCAGGATTCAAACGAACATCTGCCTAATTCCTGGGCCCACATTTTTTTTTTTAATATTTTGTTTATTTATTTAACAGAGAGAGGGCAAGTAGGCAGAGAGGCAGGCAGAGAGAGAGGGGGAAGCAAGCTCCCCGTCAAACAGAGAGCCCGATGTGGAGCCCGATCCCAGGACCCTGAGACCATGACCCGAGCCAAAGGCAGAGGCCCAACCCACTGAGCCACCCAGACGTCCTTGGGCTCACATTCTTAACTTCTTTCCAAACTGCTTCTAAGAAGTCTTCCTTGACTCAGGGATTGAGGAATTTTGACACAGTAGGATGTCTGACCATCCAACACTTCTCTTCTTTGTCCCTTATTCCTTTTCATATGGTCCCCAAATGTGAAAAATTGGCATCTCTCAGTGCTCTATTATTTAATTTGTTGACAAGCTCTGTAACTTCTTCTGCAGTGTGCCTTGAATCTGTCTCTGACCTTTCCCTACTAATTCCCACTACTTCAGTTCAGACCTCATTACTTCCCATCAAGAAATCTGAAGCCATCTTCTGACTGTTTTTCTCTACTCCTTTATTATTATTGTTGTTCTTGTTAGTACTATTAGTGTTATCGCGTCTTAGATTCTAAGATTCCTCCCAAAGTTAAGCTGTGATGATTCCTGTCCCCTGATTTTTTAAAAACAATCCTTTCATCTCTTTTGCATTTGCAATTATGCCTAAATTTCTCACCTGCCTTGTGAGGAGATAATTTGAGACCTCTTTTCCCAGGGGCTATCAGAAAATGCTTGGGAGATTTTACCAACCATTCTCAAGTAAGGATGAAATGCAAACAGCCCCAGGAAGTAGTCACATGCTTCTTACCGTAATGAGGGCAGGGCAGTCGAGGCCACGTTACAAAGAGAAACATGATTTCCTCATGGGAAATTAAACTGTGTTGTGTTTAGAAGAAAATTAATGTTTGCTCTAGTGAGATGTGTTTGCCTTAGAGTAAACCAGGGAGGAGCCCAGGTGTGACGTTGATAGTTCAGTGTCTTCCCTACCTCAAGGGAGCAGAACCCACTTACCCTTCTTAAGGAAAGACTGCCTTAGTATTTGGTTGTAGATCAAGACTCCAATGCTGGCAAAATTTAAGAAAGAAAGTAGCTTTCTTTTCTTAATGAGAAAAGGGTAAGCCTTTGGGATGAAAGAGTTTGGGATTCCATGTGTGGAGAATTGAGATTGAAAAAGGATTGTGAAATGATGGTCAAGGGACTCTAAGAGATAAATCAGGGCTGGGAATGAGAGGGGCAACCTCCCTCTGCATCACTCTCTATAAGCACAAACTCTTATTCTGATTTTTCCTTTCCCTTCCTTTTCCTTTTCCATTCTCTTACTTTTTCTTCCCCCTTCTTGTTTTTAGCACTTACATTCCATCATCATTTATAAATCAGTTTGTCTGATTACTATCTATCTCCCTCTACTAAGATGTAAGCCCATGAAGGCATAAAACTTTATATTAATCAAAGTTGTCTCCTCGAAGTCTTGAACAGAGCCTGGCTCAAGTTAAGCACAAGTAAAATATGTGTTGAACAAATGAAGGAAGGCTGGAATGGAGGAAGCCGTGAATGAACCTTGAGAAGGTACAGACTGTGAAGCTTTTCCCCATCACATATGCTATGAGGGGCTGAGTTGGACCAGTTTTCTTATACTATTCTGCTTTGGTGAAGCTTACCTGACTTGTTAAGAAGTAAGCCACTTAAATAAAGCCAACGTTGAGCAAAAGAAGAAAGGCACAAGAGAATGCGAACAGTAGGATTCCAGTTGCATGAAGTTTAAACAGACAAAGTAAGCTATACTGTTAAAGGTTGCCTTTGAGGTTTGTAAGACCACTTTAAAAAAAAAAAAAAAAAAAGGCAGGAAATGATTATCAAAACCTCCAGGATAATGAAAGTTACAAAGAAAGTGTGGTGGGCTGGGCTGTTTTCAGCCTGTATGGACCCTCACAGCTCCCACAGGTTGCTTGCTCTCAGTTACACTCTCCTGATTTTGCTGTGAACTTGAACATATCTCGAATAATACCTGGCGTGGTTTGAAAGGTGTTATGGTTACTGTTATTGCATAGCAAACCACCCCAAAATTTAGTGATCTAAGAAAACATTTTATTATGTTCATAGACTCTGACAAAGAGTACCAAGACTAATTAATTGTTGATCTAAGGCTGACTCAAGCCCCAAAGTCCAGCAGTTACTTTGTGTACTCTGGCCCTTTGCTCTTCTTTCACTGCATTTTTCCCCTCTTCATCTTCAAGTATTTTGGTTTTCAGGGAAGCAGAAACAAAAAAGGATGCCATTCTTTTACTAGGTAAACTTCAAAGCTGGAAATGGCCTTTGACCTGTTTATTGATTTGTCTAAGATCTTCCATCCTCTAGACTCTGCTTTAGGCCAACACTTGGTCAAGGTGAAGAGACAACAGAACCCCCAAAAATAAGGTAAGGGAAACAAGTCAGCTGAAACATTAAGTGAAAATTCATGATTACAGGGGCGCCTGGGCCGCTCAGTCTGTTAAGCATCTGCCTTTGGCTCAGATCATGATCCCTGGGGCCTGGGATTGAGCCCCCAATTGGGCTCCCTGCTCAGTGGGGAGTCTGCTTCTCCCTCTCCCACTCCACATATTTGTGCTCCCCCCCATTCTGTCAAATAAATAAACAAATCTTTAAAAAGTCCATTAATTATAGAAAGGTGGACTGGTTTCTTCTAAATGAACTAGTCAAAGATAAGTCATAGGTGAGATTAGACAGTGACATGTACATCCTGGAATTCCAGACTTTGAAACAAGGCAGTTTGTTGTTTTCCTTGTATAAGACATCATTATAAATTTGTGGTAAAACAAAATGTAGGATTCCCATGGAGGTTTATCTGTCTTTACGCTGGGCGTGCACTCTTACTGGGATGGAATGCTGACAGGTTTGCTGACAGACCGGCTCTCCCTCTGTCTAGAGCACAGACACATTCCCTATGTGGTGTTTGGAGGCAAGACTGTAGGGTAGAAAAAGGTTCAGAAGAGTTAAAAAGCATAGACCAGACTGGCCATTTATATACTCAAAGTGTTATTTGCTGGTTACTTTCTTAAAAATCGATTCTCAATGTAAAAAGAAACAGACACCCATAAAGCACTATGATGGATCCCTTATGCTCATGCTAGTTACTGGTCTCATTTCAAAGTTTTCTTACACTCACATCTGCCTACCCAGTGGACAAGAAGACATTGTCATAGAGCATTTGGTGAAGGGTTTGCATTTTTAAAGACTCGGGGGTAAGAGTAGTAATGCCCTATTGCTTTGGGGACTGCTATAGAACTAAAGCATGAAAGAACTTGTAAAGACCACCTGTTTGATTAGTTCACCCTTGCCATTAAAAAATAAAATCCCCATGTTTAGAACATTGATGAGAAGATGAAATACATTTTCAAGTACTTTTTCTTTTTGGCAATACTTCCATGATACCGTCCAAACCTGGGGGTTAAGATGACTGCATGATCAGGTCATGATCCCAAAGTCCTGGGATCGAGCCCCACATCGGGCTTTCTGCTCGGCGGGGAGCCTGCTTCCCTTCCTCTCTTTCTGACTGCCTCTCTGCCTACTTGTGATCTCTGTCTGTCAAATAAATAAATAAAATCTAAAAAAAAAAAAAAATTCTAAAAAAAAAAAGATGACTGCATGATTTTTCATGTGAAATAGTGTGTACGTGGTCCTACAGTTTGCATTTAAAGTGCCTTTCCTCACACTGCCCAGCATGCAACATTCCTTGCTCATTTCTGGATGGCAACCTGCTTCTTTCTCTGTTCCTGTGCCTTCCTGAACCTCTTTGCTGCCTCTAGGTCACCCACACATCTCCACACTTCTTGACCTCCTAGGAGGTGGGGAGCATCTGCATGGGGAAGGTCCCAGCTCACATTAATCTTGTTCTTCTTTCTGGCTTCTCCATGATACGGATTTTAAATGACTTTCAGTGGAAGTTAGGAAATAGTCCTTTATCGATAAAAAACTGGCAGTAGGCTACAAAAAGAAAAACCAAAGAAGTCTGGATAACCCTGATCAAGTGTTAATTATGCTGTTGTTAATCACTTTTTTTTTTTAAAAGATGATAAGAGTAGAGTTAGAAGTTAGGGTAGGGGAACCTGGGTGGCTCAGTCATTAAGTGTCTGCGTTCAGCTCACGACATGATTTCAGGGTCCTCGGATCGAGCCCCACATCTGGCTCCCTGTCAATGGAAGCCTGCTTCTCCCTCTCCCGCTGCCCCTGCTTCTGTTCCCCTCTTTCTCTCTCTCTCTCTCTCTCTCTCTCTCTCTCTGTGTTAAATAAATAAATAGGTAAAACTTAAAAAAAGTTAAGATATAAAGAATATTTCCTTTTGGATCAACCAAACTGTTGTGATTGTGAAATCACAATTCTAGAACCAAATTCTCTCTCCATATCTCTCTCTTTCTGATTTTTTATCACATTTTGGCTCTTCACATTTTTGAAGTGGTACACTAATTATATGTAAAATGTAATAGTTGAGCTTGATTGCACATATCATTCCAACGATCTCTAATGCATTTTATTGTTTGCCCAAGGGTTAAATATAATTGTTTTAATTCTTCACTTAAAGAAGTAGAAGTGAAATGACTGGCACACAAGGTCATTTTCTTCAATATGTAATTTGTTAACCATTCCTCAAGTATCTAATATTAAAGGCAATAATTTGAACAAGAATTGAGCATCCGGTTATATATAATAAACTCTGCAATGAAATATGTCTGCAGGCTAATTAAAGATACTGAGACATTTTACACTGCCCAATACTTTTTTATTCCAGCAATTTGGTATATACAGGCCCTGTCTGAGCTTCCAAATTAACATTTACAGCATGAACATAACTTTGCCAGCTAGACAGCCAATCACCAGTATTGTGTTAAAAACAAAGACAGAAACCAGCTTGTGAATGTGAAAGGCTGTAGCAAGAAGTGGCCAGGACAGATGAAACCATTAGAAAGGATCCAGAGAGTGTGGCTGTTTCGTGGTTTGAAACTTTAGAAGAAAGCAGAAATCCATGTTTCATTGCAAACTGGGTACTATTTACACAATCCTTTGATTGAAACTGAAATAATATTGTAGTTGATCCTCTACAGTTAGAAGCTTTATTATGGAATAAATTTAAAATCAATACATGTGAAGTTCAAGAGAGGGTCATTGCCTGAAAATGTGCGTAAAAGTAAAAAGTCCTACAATAAATGGCTAAAACACGGAAGTGTGCGCTAAACTTTGCATTTAGAGAGAAAGCTAAAATAAAGGCTAACATATAAAAAATGGGGCTGTATAGAGGATTCTTGAAACCTAGATCTTGAACAAAATTTGGGAGTCTTCTCACAAGAGAATCTACCTTTTCTCTTATCTGCTTCTCACCTGGTAACCCATTTCCACAAGGTGGGCCGATCTTTGCTGTTGGTCAGATACATCTTGGTGAGAAGGGGGAGATTTCTCTCTCAGAGACCAGAGGTGAGCAGTCCCACTGTATTCCTTCACTGTGATTTCCCTCCCCACCAAGGCCTTTGACATTTTATGAGAGCAAGTGTACTTCTCTTCAGTCATGAGTAGATTGTACAGCCTCGACTAGACATAAAGCCCCAGGAAGTACCTTCTAGCCACTGCGACTCCTTCCCCTGAGGCCTGAGGAGACCCCTTTGAAAGGTTTTTGCTGTTGACTTCAGCGTGTTGTTTTCCCTTCTTATTCCTGAAATGAGAATAACTTTACTTTTTTGTTTTTATTATAAAGTTTCATAACATTGCTCCATTTTGTTGCTAATAGATTTCATTGTCTCTGCCTAAGATTAAAGCTGATATTTTCTTTCAAACCTCAGAGTTTGTTCCTGGCTGGGTACCAAGTCAATTCCCCACCAATCCAACCACCTTGCCATTTTATTCTCTTTGGGGGAAATCTTGGGCTAGTCCTTCTCCGCATTATGAGAACATAGATTCTTTTTGGACACATTTGCTGAGTTGAATAACTGGTTCATCGCTGAAGAACTTTTACACTCTCTCTTCTGCTTTTCTACCAGTAGCTCAAACAGTTAGCACATAGCTGCACAAAGGGAATAGACATGTTCAAGAGAACTGAATTCACCAGATATGAGTAAGCCATCTGAAAAAAAAAAAAAAAAGACTCCCAATTTTCTACAAATAACCTTGTAATTAAATACAAACTAATATTTTTATGGGTGATCATTTGTTAGATTCATTTGTTACTATTTGGATTCATTATGAATTTTTCAGTCTCTTTTTATTTTAGTTTTTGAAGAGGCAATATGTGTATATGGTTCAAAACTGAAAAATAGATTAAAAAAATGCATACTCAGAGAAACCTCACTCCCATTTATCCATTCATATAGATAACTTTTGCCATTAGTTTCTGGGTTATTTACCCTGTGTTTCTTTTTCCAAAAATTAGTAAGTAAGTATGTTTCTGTATATTATGGGTATCCCTTTTTCCTTATGCAAAAGATAGCATAGTATATATGTTCTTTTGCTGTCTCACTGTAATAACTCTTCATAGAGACCTTGTTCTTTTTGTTAGTTTCTACAGAGTCCTCCATTATGTAAATATTGTAATAAGTATTTTGGGTCAAAATATCCCAAAATAAGACTTCAAATAATGAAAACTATACATTATAAAACTTGTTAAAAGACTAAAAATCTGTGGAAGAAGCATATTGGGAAAGATTACACGAAATTAGAGTTAGCGTAAGTAGTCGTCATAAAGTAAAACTTTAAAAAAAGCTAAAACTTCACATGATAAGGTTTATGAATCACTAAAATCTGATATCAGAATCTTCTTAACAAAATTTGGACATGTCAAATTTGACTTGGGGAAATTGAGTTTGTTAGAAGAGCTTCTGGAGAAAAATCACAATAACAAAAGCTATAATTAGGAAAATACAGTGTTTTCAAGAAATCCAATAGAATAATCATAGCTTGAGAGTAATACTTAAGTTGGAAAAAATCAATTTCAGTAAAAATAATTTCAGTTACATTAAAGATAAAAGTGGAAAAAAAGAATTAACTGCCATGTGTAGAAAATTGATCAAAGAATCAACTTAGCTTAATGAAATAAGCTCCAGAAAATATTTTTATGATGAAAATTGATCATGTTTGTATAAACCTGTTTAACGTATCTTATATGGGATCAAATTATCTACTGGGGCATAAAGTGGTATCAAAATAAGCTGTACTAGCTTTTCCTAGGGTCCTTTTCTACATGTTCTGGCCTTGATTTTTTTTTCTCATCTCCTCTTTTCTAGTCTTTGATGTATCATTTGCAGAGCTGCTTACCTATGAATCAGTTCATTTTTTTCTCAGAAGCACTTCTTTCTACCTCCCATTTCTCAACAACTCAAAGCTTCTTTGCTCCTCAAGCCCTTGACTTCATCTGGCATATTGGACCTCCTTCCTTTTATCACACATTGTATTTGTGGTCATTTGCATATTTTAAATATTCATTAGCATTTTGAAGAAAGCAACCACCCTTCCCTGCAAGTCCTCTTATCACCTTTCTTGAAATCTATGCTGCCCTGTCTAGCTCCCTGCCTCTTCTCTTTCCCCTCACCTATATTCCTGATTCCCCAAAGCATATATTAGTCTTACAGTGGCTGGGGCTAATCCTGTTCTCTGGGGGAACTCTAGGAGCAGTTGGTGTGGAGTTCCAATGACTAAGCATCTTACTAACCCTGCTGCCATTTCTAAGTTGCCAATGTGCCCTCAGTTGGTAATCACAGTTGAGGCTTGTGCTTTGATAAATCCTAATTCCAGAGTTTGTATTCTTGTCTTCCTACTTGTTGCTTCAGTTTTTGTTTCGATAGCACACTTGGTACTCCTGTCTTACTAAGATTGCATTGCCATCCTTTATTAGGGCCTAGAGTCCGACATTTGACTTGTATGTAGCCTCAGGTCTGGGGCCCTGTTTCTAGAAATTTCTAATATCTGTCTGCCTCCTGACAAAGTTCTACCTGAGTATTACCTGCTCTCCACCACCCGTTTCCAGGCTTCTCCTACCTACTGGAATGCCTATCCTTTCTCTCACATTGAACTTCCCAGGCACAGACCACATGACTAGAATCCTCCCTCATCCCCACACAGTTTTATCCAGATAGTATCCAGGTCACGTTATGCTGCTTTCCATCTCTAGATTCTGGCCTCACCCTCTAGCATCTGTTCAGTTCTGGGAAGTAATTTCTGCAGGTCTCAGGTCAAGCCTTCATTCCAAATTCCCATTTTGACAAACCCTTTAAAATATTTAAGTACCTAAATTAACATTTTTATTGTACCATTCTCCACTCTTTTTTTTAGAGTTTACCTGTTAAAATTTATTTCCTTCTAGGAGAGACTTTTTTGATTGATTGATTTTTATTTATTTGCTCCATAGTGCTCTTAAGTATCCTTAAGATAACAAATTCACCTGCTATCTATAGTTGTCCCCAAATTTCATATCATTGCTGTTACTAAATTAGAAGAGTTATCCATAATTAATTTATTGAAAATTTGTTATGTACCCGTGTATGTAGGAAACAAAGATGAGGTAGAGTCCTAGTCCTTAGCTCACTCAGACATCATACAGTTAAAATACAATATGGGTAAAAGTTCCACCAGGTGGGATATGTAAGGAGCTCTGGGAGCACAGAAGTAGGCTGGACTTACTTTGAAGAAAGAGTATCAGGGGTTGCTTCACAGCTTATTTGAGGTGGTTTCTGAAGAGTGAGTAAGAGTTTACCATAAAAGTAAGGATATGCCTGGCAGAAGAAACAGGAAGGAGGAAGAAATGGAGGCATGCCACAGCATGGCACATTCTATTAGAGGAAGTATGAATAATTTGGGTGGCCCTATTGAGTGGGGGAGGGGCAGGATAGACGCCTGGAGGACCACTGGTGAAAGATCACATGGTATGCTAAAGAGTTGGGACCTGATTCTATCAGTGATAGGAACCTATACCTGACAGTTGAGCAATTCAACTGCCTGATGGAGTAATCCAGCCCTTCTTGTCTGCCTCAAAATGTATTCACAGCATTTGAAGAATAAGCAAGACTTCTGTGCTCTGGAAGTTACATAGCATTAGTGTGACTCTTCCAAAAGCCAGGTATCATTCTAGACATTATCCCTACATACCACAATTTACATACAAAGATCTTCCCCTGCTTTGTAGATACCTTGTAGAAAAGTACACTTAATAGCACTTAATGTCAAATTAACCTGATATCTTGATATTTATTCACTTTTCTTACATTTGAATATTATGGTGAGTGCAGAAAATTTTTCATAAAAACAGTAACTTTTCACACACATGCATGTGCACCTGTGCAAAAGAAGGACAACGAGAAAGTGAGAGACTGGAAGGGTTTTCTGATTTGGCAATGTACATTTTGTATTTTTCTAAGTTGTATCGATCATGTATGGTTTTTCCTTGTCTTGTTAGGATAAGCTGTCAAAATTTCCTGGCAAAAGACTAACAACTTTAATTTTATCTTAGAGTTCTATAAAAGAAATTATCTGTCAAGTAGCCATTGAAGACATTTCCAAAGCTCTTCCTTTTCATGAATATTTTCAACAGCTGTGATCTAGAGAAGCATGAAGAGGTACTCCTGAGAGCGGTGGATTTCCTGCCTTGTTTGTACATGTAAATCTTAGGGAAATGTAGCAGGATGGATCATTTATGTGTTCAATGTTTACTTAGCATTTACTCTACACCAGGCACTTATCTAGGTGCTGGGATGAGGTTTACAAAGACGGAGGGTGATTCCCTTCTTTCCCGTGTCACCTCGCTATCTGTTAGTGGCTTCCTTCTTCGTCCTCTAGCTTGAGGCTACTTCACTCCAGCAGGCTTGGCCCTGAATCCTACCAGGGTAGAAAGTACGGGATATTTATGAGACTACAGCCAATGACAGAGGGTGGGGACTTCCTCTGAAATTGCTTCTGTGCCTGGCTTCCCATTCTCTCTCTTGCTTTATTCATTCCCTACCAGTTTTTCCTGGGAGCACTGGGGACAATGGATGATGGGTAGCCCTGTGTATCAACCAGGGTTCTTCAAAGAAGTAGAACCAGTAAGAGATAGATAGATAGATACATATATTTATGCATATGTACATGCAGTTCACAGTGCACAGTACTTACATTCTGTTAGTTGCTGCAGATACTGAATTAGCAAAACTGAACCATTGGTCCTAAAGGGAATACAGGATTGGGTTCCTGGGGCCACCACTGGCAACATTTTCCTCAACCGATCAACCCATAACCTTGTGCCATGTGTGTTTCTATTCTAAAGATACCTTATTTAATATGCATGTATGTATGTATAATTCATTAACCCTGAACTCAACTCCTACCTAATACATATCTTTTCTCCACAAGCCTCCCTGCACTTAGAAACACAAGACAGTACTTTAGCATTATGCTGGGGAGCCATTTTATTTATTTTTTATTTTTATTTTTATTTTAAAGATTTTATTTATTTATTTGACAGACAGAGATCACAAGTAGGCAGAGAGGCAGGCAGACAGAGGAGGAGAAGCAGTCTCCCTACCGAGCAGAGAGCCCAATGCGGGGCTCGATCCCAGGACCTTGGGATCATGACCCGAGCTGAAGTCAGAGGCTTTAACCCACTGAGCCACACAGTGCCCCATTGGGGAGCCATTTTAAACAGCAAAATCAACAAAAATACAAAAATATGGCACTAACTGGATAATGAAAAGAATACTTATTTACAGTTGTGAGAGCTGAAAGAAGGCAGAGATTTGCCTGTTTGACCTTAGATGAAAACATGCACATTGGGCAGCTTAGACTTTTCACTACTCTGTGCACGATGTCCATGAGTGATTGCAAAACCATCTTGAGTATTGGTTTTGGGGTTACTAATGAATTTTAGTAGGCAAATTAGCAAATACAGAATCCACCAATAATAAAGATTGACTGCATATGTGTATATGTTGTATACATGTATACATATGTGTGTTGCATATGTATGTTAAACATGCATGTGTATAAATGCTATAGATGCATGTGTGCAATTATATATATATAAATAGACATACATTATATATGATGCAGGCAGGCTGGGTCCCAGGACCCGGAGGAGGGTCCTACAGGACCAGCCAAGAGAGTCCTTGGCTTCACAGAGGATAAAAATCAAACACGAGCCGGAAAATGTGAAAGCCGAGTTTATTGAATAGCGTGGATGACAGGTAGAGAATAACAGATGGAGAGTCTGGGAGACTTGGAAAGGAAAGGCGAGCGCGTCTTGTCAGCTTAGGAATTGGAAAGGGGCCCCCGGTTTGTGTTCCTCTGGGAATTCAGGGTAGGGTCTGATCAAAGGTGAGTGTCAGGTGAACAGTAAGTGTTATTCCATAAATCATTGAAGGTGGGGGGTATTGATGCTCCTGAGGTTTATTCAAAGCCAATGTCCTGGCATGTGTTTGGGGACATCCAACATTCTAACATGTCATTGAGTGTTTGGAGCCTAGGACAAAACTCGGAGAATGATTAACTTCCTTGTTTCCTCCCTTGAAGTGGGAACATAGCTTCTTTGGCTTATTCAGAGGAAAATACAGAACATGAGTAAATGGGGCCTAGCAGAAAAACAGCAGAGATGGAGGCTTTCTAAAATGGAGTCCTTTCAGGTTCCCTACATTATATATATGTAACGTGTGTGTATATATAATGTATATATAATGCATGTATGTATAACATATATAGTGTATACCTAAAGTGTGTACATATAATGTATAATAAATAGACACACACATGAGCTGGAACCCAGGCAGGAGGTAATGTTGCTGTCTTGAGGCAGAATTTCTTTTCCAGGAAACCTGTTTTTGTTCTTAAAGCCTTCAAAGGATTGGACAAAGCCCAGCCACACTAAAAAAAGTAATCATCTTTATTTAAAGTCAGCTGATTATAGATGTCATCCACATTTACAAGATACCTTCATAGCAACACCTAGACTAGTGTTTATTAATAACTGGGGTACTGGAGCTTAGTCAAGTTGCCATAAAAATCAATTCTCACACCATGTAGACAATTTTAATCGGCAGTTGGTTTCTCCATTCTTAAAATATCTGTGGCTTTGTAGCCACTGTATGTCCACTGGCAGTTTCCTTGCAAGGTCTAAATCTTATCTCTTACTAGAGATCTTTCTCTTTCCTTTTTTTGAAAGAATAGGATAACCATCATTTTGTTTCTTAGGATTATGTCCCACGTCTCAAGAAGTTTAGCCAAGAATTTTCTCACATAGTTATAAAAAATAATCTAGTTGGCATTCTTGTTTTATCTGGATGGGGGATCAGAAATAAAGGTTTGGGTCGAGTTGAGATAGATGGCTTTTGCAGAACGAATAGGATTGGAGGAGGCTGAGCTAGACTGGGTGTGACTAGGGGGAGGGACAAGTAAGTGTGAACAAAAAGCACAGGTATGAGATAGGTGCAGAGCATACTCATGGGAGAGAAGTTGTTCTGAGCTGGCTGAACATGAAAATAGTGTCTGTGGATTGAGGACGTTGGGCTTGGAAAGGTGGGCATGGTGCCTGATGAAGTTCTAGAATATACGTGAGGTTTGGTTGGGGGAAGTCCGGAGCCGATGACCAAAGACATCTTGAGACGTCTTTGGTGCAGATAGTGGTTTATTAAAGCATGGGGACAGGACCGGTGGACAGAAAGAGCTGCTGTCCCGGGGTTGTCAGGGATGGCAGGTTATGTACCATGGAGTTGGGGGGAGGTAAGGGAAAGGGAGGTTTCCATAGAACTTTCATATGCTAAAGAGGGCTTACAAGTACAGGATACTGGATACCAGAGGCCTGGCCATTACCAAGGTCGTTTTGCCCTCTAACAAGGTATTAACATTAAGACAGGTAGGAGATTCCTAAAGGATGTCACAGATATCCCACCGAGGAATGGGGGACGGGGAAGGTTGGAGGGTGTCAGCTTTTGCTTTGTCTTCAGGCCAGCCTTCTGTTCCCTCATCAGTGCCCACTGCAAAGATTCTTGAATGAAATGATGAGTGATGATGTTACAGGGGTTTTTGTCTCATGGAGTTGAAGAATGAATCTGGAGGACACAGAGGAGTGAAGTGATAGTTTATTAGGTAAAGGTGAGAGCAGAAAAACAAAAGCTCTCTAGAGTAAGAGCACTCACAGATGGGTTGCCAGTGAAGGCTTTTACTGGCACCCTTTTATTTAAAACCGACCAGGAAACTTGCAGCCTCAAAATTCCCATGACATGTTTTGTTGAGCAGGGATATATGGTAACATCTTTAATAGTTAACTTCTTCTTTGAGGCCGATCATTTTTCTTTGTGGTCATTTTCTCTTTTCTGTGGTCACAGTGTAATTATCATCCAACATTTCAACCCTAGCGATTGGGGCACGGTGGTCTGATTTTTCTTCCTGATCTTTGTTTTCTGTCTCAGGGTATGTATACCTGAAACACCCTTAAAGGCCATTTGGGGCCTCTATTCTTTCCCTACCTAAAATCCCATTCTTTCCCTAGTCCATGAGGAGCTCGTGTCTGAACACAGCAGCTTAGGCATTGTATTTATTTTCATTTCCACCTCTCCCTGCCACCTAGACTCCCTCTTTTCTCCTTAGAGAAGGCCCTGCCGCTCTGACCCCATCTGAGCTCAGAGTCTTTGAATGCAGCCTGTTGCTATGAGTGCCTGGCTGAAGGTCGAGGAACACTGGCTCTAAAAGCAGAGAGAGGTAATAAAATTGAAAAGGAGGATTTGGGGGGCTAAACATGAATAAGTCCTGAAGAGTATGATATACACCCCACTTTTCACTTGCCACTTGAGTGGAAAACTCAGAGAAGGCGGCACCACATGCAGACAGGGCTGTCAGGCAGAGTGCAGATGACTGTAAGGAAAGGCATTTGCAAATGTAAAAAGCCGCCTCTTCCTCTCCATTGCAGAGAGTGACCCCAAAGAGAGTGGAGTGCATCCTCTGTTCTATTCTCCAGGCTGTGAAATACAGAAATCACAAAGCACTGACTGAAAATGGCTGTTTCCTTTGTTCTCCAGCATATAGCTAAGGGACTTTGGGAGGTATTTACAGGCAGTTCAAGTGCAAATGGATGTTGAGTAGTTCTCACTTTCCAGAAAAAAAAAAAAAAAAAAAAAAAAAAAACCAACTCAAACAAGTTGCCTCCAGGTGCATCCCAAAAGGCATGTTGATTGACTCGGTTCAAAAAGAAATTAGGGATGTAAATGTGTTTGAGAAAATTATTACCCAAATCACAACATCCTCTTCAGACAGTTGTTTGATTGAATACTGAAAAGAACATTAAAAATCTTCCAGCACGAAAACCTTTGCCAGAGTATTAAATGATAAACTGGTATGAATTCTCTTCTTGCCCTCGGAGAAAAAAGATCTTCTTTGCCTTTGATATTAATTCAGGTTTGTTTGCATGTATAATTCAGATATATTCGTAGGTGGCCTTCTGTCAAAATGTCCTGAGATTTCATATTTAGAATTACTAATACTTGGAGTGATGTAATGAGTATTAAAATTATTGGCCAAGCCAACTGTCACTAGTATCTTAAAGCAAATGGAGTGCAATGTATCCCAAAGTGAATATGCTTAACTAGACATGACAATAATAAAAATATTTTTCATCTGTGTATTAGTTAACCTTCCCAACTTTTTTTACTTTTATTATGTTTTATGCAGACCTGCTAAACACCTGAAGTTTCCCTTGATCAAAGATTTCTGCCTTATTAATTGATTAATTGATTTCTTCTACAAATAAAGGCCGGTTATTGTTAGACTCTAGAGAAATGGCAGTGAACTAGACAGTCAAGGATGCTGTTTGTGTAGAGTTTAAATCCGGCTGTGGCAAAACAGACAATATAAATCAAACACGTATGTAAGAACATCTCAGAGCTTGAGCTTCAGTTCCCCCTTCCGCCATTAAATCTACCATTGATGATTAATTTCAAAAAACAACATCATCCATCACTTTAAATTATTACTGGTTTATTTCATAGAGTTTAGGCAGTAATTTTGTAATGTGCTTGCGGAGTTAGGAGGAAGGAGGGAATAACAAAGAATGTCTGATTTTTTCTGATGTCAATCTTTTTTAAGTACCTAACAGGTTGACTTTTTGGTGTTTGCTCAAGGATGGCTAATGGATGATTCTGGAAAGATAATACTGTTATTTTACTATAATGCCCCTGGTCCTTTCATGATTCTCTCGTTCATTGCAGATTTCTAGACTGTGAGGAACATGTATAAAAGCACATAAACAACAACAAAAAATTGTATTGATCAACAATGCATTCATTTAGTCGATGAACCAAAATTATATATTGCAAACCGCTCTGAACAATGTTCTGTAACTAATAACTGTAGTTTTCAGTACTCAACCAAGTAAAAAAAAATCCATTATCTTTTAGTTGTACTGAGTCTCCTTCTTTCTTTCTCTCCCCGCCCCTTCACCCTCAATAGCTCAATAGTCTCTCAGGAACAACAAATTGAAAGCAGGCTGCCAGCATCTACAGGGCAGGGCCATCTCTGACTTTAATCCCTTACACCATTTCTTGGATTGCCTTTCTTTCAGGGACAATACATTTTTTTTTTCTTTTGGTAAATGAATGAATCACTGCATACAGAGAATTGAGATTTGGTTACCCAGTTAATTGAAGAGATTAAGGTCAAAGGGCAACCTTCTTAGGAACAAACCAAGCAGTAACCCATTTAAATGAAGAACCTGCTATATATTTCTGTATATCCGTGTGAAATGTGACACAGAGCCCATGCCTCTGGTCTGGTTTCTGTCTTGATACAACTTTCCACCTACAAGAGGTGGGAGAGAGAGACAGCCTGTCTGAGAATTAATAATGGATTTTTTTCATTTGGCTGAGTTCTGAAAATTACAAAATTGTAGTTATTAGTAAAAGGACACTGTTTAGAAAGGATTGTATTTTGCCACTTTAATAAAATTTCCAAATATACATATTTCCTCCACTGTGTCACAGAATGTTTCAGTTGTATATTTGGGTCTATGTCCTCTCATCTTTGGAAAGAACAGCAAATTGTTGTTTTGTAGAAAAAAGGAAAAAAATAAAAAACACTAGACTTGGAGGCAGGAGACTAGATTATACAGTTAAAGAATTCTGAGACTTTGGCAAATTGCTTCACATTTCTGGGCCAGTCCTTTTTATCTATAAAACAATAGGAATCCTTAGATGATCTCTAAGCTGTCTTTCAAGCTTAATTATTCATCTACTTTGAATAATCAGCCAACTGTAATCATACTGGACTCCCAGGTTTTGTCCCCATCTGAAATCAACTTCCTTCTTGTCCCTTCTTATTAGCTATGCCAGGTGCCCTTCAGCTACTCTCAAGGTGAAGGAAGGGAAGAACATATTTTTAAAAATTAATTATTGACCTCATTCTGTGAATACATTGTATTTGTATAACATTTTTATTAAAAATTATTTTCATATGGAACAACTGTTTGGAAATGCTGTGGAAAGTGAAAATTCACTTAAAATCAGTTCCAAGCACATTTTATTTTGCTCACTGTCTCCACACATTTATTCCATGGGAGATCTTTCCATGCCTCTGTTCCAGAGATAGACATCAATGTACAATTCGAAATGATTTTTCTTTTATAAACTGGAGCTGATTCTCAAGTAAAGAAATGATTCTAGTTTTCATGACTGTACTCGTGCCTAGACTATGTCACAGACAATTCCCTTCTGACAGTCCTTTCCTTAGGTCCTATCTGTTACCATATTTCTTAGGGTCTGCTAGTCCTCTGCTCATAACCACTTCCACCTTTTCAGCTAAATTCAGACTGCTGACCTGCTCAGTGAATCTGCCAGTCTCTTCATTTTAAGATCCACAGATCTTGGTGGATATATTTATATATATATATACATATATATATATGTATATATATATACACACATATATTCATTCTGATAATATATATATTATATATACTGATAATATATATTACATATATGTGTAAGATTTTTATTTTATTTCACTTTTTTTCAGTGTGTAGTTATGTAAGTTCTGACCAACTGCATACTCACATAGCCAGCACCACAAGTGAGATACAGAACAATACCCTACACCCCAATTTTGTTGAGCTGCCCCTGTGTAGTCAGACCTTCCCCTGCCCTGACCCTTGTTAATTACTTATTTGTTCCTGACCTTAAAGTTTCACGTTTTCCAGAATATCTTCTAATCGGAATAATATAGTATTGATCTTTTGAGTCTGATTTCTTTCACTTAGCACAATGTCTTTGAGATTTATTTCTTTGGTGCACATACTAGTAGTTCATTCCTTCTGATTGCTGAGTAGTATTCCACCACATGGATGTACCACAGTTTTTTAATCCACTGAAGGGACATTTTGAGTTTTCCAGTTTTCAGCAGTTACGAATAATGCTGCTCTAAATTCACATACAGATTCCTGTGTGAATGTAAATTTTAATTTCTCTTGGATAAACACCTGCTGGAATTATTGAGTTATATGGTAAGTATGTGTTTAATTTTATTAGAAACTGCCAACCGTTTTTCACATACTCACCAGGAATGTATGAGAGTTGTGGAAACTCCTCTGATAATACTTGGTATAGTCAAGATTTTTGGTTTTATAGGTGAATACTGAAATGTGCCTTCTTTAAACACAAGAATGTCTTTTTCGTTGTAAAACAGAGTACTTATCATTCCAGTTTAATGTATTTTCACTTGTATTAAATCACCAGTATCTGGAGCAATCCCAAGGACCTTGAGTAGACATTTGAATTACATCCAGTTGGTCAAGAGGATGGATGAAAGAGACACATCCCCAAGCAAAGGCAGGTTCCCTTCTGACGAACTACACATCCAGAGTTATATAGGGAGCAAATGTGTAGTTTTAGACTAGCCCTCTTGCCCCTTTCGCTCACTATGAAGTGTTTAAAAACAACTAAAGACTCATCAGATCACACTTCTACACAACTAGGGAATATTTAAAATAGTAAGAAAGAGACATTTGCTTTATAGCGTAACTTAAAATATGGAACTGCCAAGTTTAATGTCAGACACAAAACACCTTTAGTCGAATTTTTAATAGAAATTACATCTGAATCCTTTCTTGGAATTGACTTCTTTCCTGCTATTTGCTGACTACATGGAACTCCTGGTCTTTGAAACAAGTAAGTCTCATATTTATGGTGTTGTGGGTGTAGATTAGAATAGCTGATATCCTTACCATGACTTTTGTCCTAATAGCATCTGAAAATCTTATTGACTTCCTCACGTACTAGATTTGTCTAGTACTCATGGCTTCCTCCATCTTGAGACTGCTTAGAATCTCGTGTAGCTGGATTATATCTTAAATTAGAGTTACGTTCCCATGTCAGTGAGAAAGGAGAAACTGCCTGTAGTCCTGGTTGCTACCCAAATCCCTTTGGGATGATGCCAGATTGGAGGCCACTGCAGCATCTTACAGCTGAACTCAACTCAACCGGTTTTTCCTTCTGCTTTGGAACAAGGTACTTTTCCTTCCGTTAAGCACCAGATGAAGGAGTTGGCTTCTGGTTAGGGGCCATGTTGTAAGAAAACTATCTTCCGTGTCTGAGTATCAGAATTCTATTTAGTGCATCTGATTCTCACACTATGAGAAGCTCAGAGGAACTGAGATAAACTGAGAGAACAGATTCCTGTCTCCTACCTTTACTCATTTTGGGCATATTTTCAGCATATATTGAGAGATGGCAGGTGGATTTTCTGGCACCATCTTAGTTGTTATTTTTTCTGTCTTTCCTGCTACCTTTTGCGTACCTTCTCGAGGTATATAGCTGGATTTCCAGAAGAAAAAAAAAAACGTTATAAATGTTTGTAATGCTTCTGTACTGGCAGTGTAGTCGCTGGCTACTGTGTTCTTTTCCATCTCTTCAAAATGAAATGGGGAAAAGTTGATGATAGGTTTTACATACCTCTGGATATCTAATGGCAACCTTGGCCAGCCCTGCTCCTGCCCCAGGCAGTGGCCCCTGCAAGTGGCATATTTGATGAGCTTGCCACAGAGCAACCATACCCAGCAGAGTTCTTGCTCTAGTGAGAGACATTCTCTGATGCTGCTTCTTGCCTGAAGCCATAGAGTTCTCCTCCTGAGGTCTATAAATGCTCAGGCAGATTATAGAGTTGGGCTCATTAAAATCTGGCTTTAGAGCAATGGTGGTAACAGAATATGATGTGTTATTACTTCCATTTTCATTTTCTGAAATGACTGTGGCATTACTCATTGGAGATACATTAGACCTTTTGGACATGTTTTTATGCAATTAACTTCACGGAAGTAAAAATGCCAACAAAATTTCCGAAATATAGCGATGCAAATTTCCAGGTCTAGTTTAATAACACAAAATAACTGCCGTTTACATGTAATAAATAAAGTATGGAGAAATAGGTAAAGACTCGTAAATGCACTCAATAAACACACTATTTTAAAAATGGGTGGATAAGAATTTAAAAATGGCTAGCACAAAGCCTTATGTAATAGACATTCATTAAATATTAATCTCCCTGTTTTCTTTCATTTTTAACCCAATATGTTTGGAAAATGGGTTTGTTAAAGACCTGTTCATAACAAAAAGGAAAAAAAAGTGCTTAAGTAAGAAGAGTTAGTCCTTGGATCACGCATTTCATTGTTAACTTTGGGACAGAAATGTGTTACAGCAGAAGTCGTATTAATCAGACCAATCTAGATTCAAATCCCAGCTAGCTGTGTGGCCTTAGGTAAACTATTTAATTTTCTGAGGATTGGTTTCTTATTCTTATTCTTATTCTTAGAATAAGAAAATAATTTGAATATTCAAGGCAGTGGATAATAGCATGGCCTTGCAGAATCATTCTGACAGTTTAGGATGAGGTCATTAAATACTCAGTTCATTGCATGTGTGTAGTTTTGGTTCCAAGCAACTTTCTACCCATGTAATTTCCTAGGTATCTCTCTAGAGGGAGATTTTGCAGTAAGCACATGGGCTTCTGGACCTTCTCAGTCTTTCCTCAGTGGAAACCAATGACTCTCATTTACCTAACCATGTCACTTTACCAAAGAAAAAGAATGCACCATTTTTACAGAGACAGGCATGTCGGTTACCAGGATAGTGGGGCCTCATCCTCAATTATTACATTTATCTCATGAGTGTGATTGACTTTCACTGCTTCTCTAAGAGATATATTTTTTAGGTACAGATGAAATTAAGTTTTTTGAGCCTACAAAGCTGAGGACTAGAAGCTGAAGGTTATATATTCAGTAACCCAAGGAGATCTTCTGGATAAAATGGATAAACTTTCCCTGACTACTCTACTTCTGCATTTCCATTAAAATTTAAAATTAGGGGCGCCTGGGTGGCTCAGTGGGTTAAAGCCTCTGCTTTTGGCTTGAGTCATGATCCCCGGGGTCCTGGGATTGAGTCCCGCATTGGGCTCTCTGCTCAGCAGGGAGCCTGCCTTCCTTCCTCTCTCTCTGCCTGCCTCTCTGCCTACCTGTGGTCTCTGTCTGTCAAATAATTTTTAAAAAAATTAAATTTAATCATGATTAAAGTAGTGAGTGAGTAATTTTAAAAATAAAAAGCCTATAATGAAAAGCTCCTAACTCCTGCTGCTCAGAGGCAACCACATTCAACTCCTTAAGCTATTCCTTCTGGTGTTTGCTTCCATATTTCTGAATTGCATGCTTATTATATTGATTTGTTGGTTTTTAAAGTTTTAGGTATTTTCTGTTTATTTCATGCTAAAGAAGAGGATTTTGCTACCCTATGCACCAACTAATCCATATCCCTACTGCTAACACACACACACACACACACACACACACACACACACCCTCCTCCATATGCTCGTATTACAATTTTTGTTGAGAACAGTTGAATCATTATAATGGGTATGTAAATATTCATAATTGAGACATTGAGTATTGTAATTGTACATCTTTTCTTGCATTAACTTTTGCTTTTTTCTAATTAACATTGAGGAAGGACCACGCTATAAGATCATGCTGTATGACCTGGTTAATGAGTGCCCCAGTCTCGGCATACTCTAAACATTCTGCTGGAACAGACTCTAGGGTCCTTTGAGAATTTTTGTTGTCCACACCACCTTCACATGCCCATTTTGAAATTGTTTACTTACATCTACAAGACCTATGCTGTGAAATCTCCTCTCGATCTGGAGATCCTGCCAGTTCCAAGGCAATTCCTGGAAGAGACCTTAGGTTTTATTCGAGTACACTAAAACAAAACAAAACAATCTGCTGTGCTGAGAATCTGGGATGGGATGGTTTCAGCCTCTGCCTGGTGAGCATCTCTTTTCTCTTCTTGAATGCTGTTCTTCTTAATGACAAGACTTATTTCTAAATTTTGAGTTTGGGACTTCAATTCTTCAACAGTTACTGCTGTTCTGATTTTGTTGTTTTTCACAAACTCCTTTGAATAATTTCAAACATACTAGGATTTTGTCACGTTTATTTCTTCTTGGAGATAGGTCTTTTGAGGCCGTGGTCCTGCTGTAATGAGGACTGGCTGGGCCGAGGCTGGTGGCACAGCTGTCCTGCTAAGAATTCCTTCCCCCTCCCCACCACAAAAGAGGCGGTCCACCTCTCTCCTCCTTGAGGCTCTGTTTTCCTGCAGTGCATATCTTTATCTTTACTCCTCTGGTTTTTTTTTTTTTTTAAGGTTTTATTTATTTATTTGACAGAGAGAAATCACAAGTAGATGGAGAGGCAGGCAGAGAGAGAGAGGGAAGCAGGCTCCCTGCTGAGCAGAGATCCCGATGCGGGACTCGATCCCAGGACCCTGAGATCATGACCTGAGCCGAAGGCAGAGGCTCAACCCACTGAGCCACCCAGGCGTCCTTTACTCCTATGTTTGAGGCAGTGCATCCTTTAGTAGATTCCTGGGAAAGGACTCATAGTACGCACTTTTTTTTTTTTAAAGATTTTATTTATTTATTTGACAGAGAGAGATCACAAGTAGGCAGAGAGGCAGGCAGAGAGAGAGGGGGAAGCAGGCTCCCTGCTGAGCAGAGAGCCCGATGCGGGACTTGATCCTAGGACCATGAGATCATGACCTGAGCCAAAGGCAGCAGCTCAACCCACTGAGCCACCCAGAGTATGCACTTTTACTACTTTTATTATGACCTAAAATTATTTTCACACTTGCTAGTTTGTCCTATTTTCACACTTGCTAGTTTGACTGGGTTCAAACATTAGTATAGAAATTCCTTTTTTTCAAATTTTGAATGCATTGTTCTGTTATTTTCAGCTTCCAGTGATAAAATTGGGAAGTCTGATGTTAAAATTATTATCTTTTCATTATTTTTATTAACAGATTTATTCAAGGATCATTTTAAACTGATTCTTGATCCATTATAAAAGGTCAGGATTTCTTTTTTTATTCTCTGATGATATTTAAAATCCTTTATACCTATTATTCATGAGTTTTATATGGTGTGGTTTGATGTAGGACTTGTCTGTGGGTCCCTTAAACCTAGAAATCTATAACTTTCAGTTCTGGAAAATACTCTTGGTTTATCTTTTGGTAATCTTCTATCTTTTGTTTCAATTTCTGGAACTATTTTTATTTTTAAAGATGCTATTTATTTATTTATTTGAGAGAGAGAGAGAATGTGAATTGGTGGGATGGGCAGAGGGAGAGGGAGAAGCAAACTCCTGCTGAGCAGGGAGCCCCTTGTGGGGCTCGATCCCAGGACCCTGATTTCATGACCTGAGCCTGAGGCAGACACTTAATGGAGTGAGCCACCCAGGAACTGTTAAGATGCTGGATACCCTGGATTGTTTCAATTAATAAAATTTCACTATCTTTGTATTTTCACTCTCTGTTTTATTTCTACTTTATGCTTCATTTTTCTGTGCTCCCATTTGAAAGGTTTCAGAACCCCCTACCCCAGAATATAACAATTTGGTATATTGACACTTTTGAGTTAAAGGTACTTAAGAAACGACAGATGTAAGAAAGGCACTATGACCCCTCCCCTTTTTCCTCCTAAAAGGAAAAGATAAAACTCCTATGTGAAAAATTCTCCCTGAGCATTCTTGTCACCAGAGACAGGAGTTGAGGCTGAAAAGAATCTGGACAAATAAATCTTGTTAAAATAACTCTTACCTTCCTTTAGCCTTTCTGGGTATTTTAGTTACTGTTTTCACTATTTCACTGTTCATTGTTCATCCTAGCATATAAGCATGTAGGCCTAACCACTTTGTGGGCCTTGAGGCTTTCATGTACTTGGAAAAATACAATTTGTATGCTTTTTTCTTATTAATCTCTCTAATGCAAACTTAATTCTCAGGCCCAGTGATAGACGTTAAGAGGGTGGAGGAAAAGTTATGCTTCTTTCACATGTTAAAAGGTTTATTTTTTTATCCTACTTTTAATTCTCTTTTATTGGTAGCAGAACATCCTTTGCTTGTTTTGTGTATGCTGTAGCGTCTGTTCTTACCTTTTTAACAAAATGAATTTAAGTGTTTTAGAGTTTCCTTTTGTTTCCTCCCTTATCTTTGTTTTCTCTTTGTTTCTTTTTTTTCTGTTTGTTCATTTTCTGCCTTCCATGCTAAAACGTCCCTTTCCTGTCTGGTGGTTTCTGGCTGCTTAATTTTAAAGAAAATGTTACTAGGAACTCTGTTTCGGGGAACACATTTACCAGTTTGTGGACCTTGCCACAAGGTGATTGAATGTGGGGTCAGGCTCTCCCACCAGGACACTCCCAAAATAATTTCTGAAGTCTTTTCTGTTGGGTAAGTCAGTTTCCCCAGAAAGAAAGCCTCTAATTTCTTACCTAATTTTATAAAATCGAATGAGAGCATTTTAGGAGTCCAGTAGGAAAAAGGAACTGGTGGAGGGAGTAAAAAAGAGAGGAACATCAGGTTTTTATCAGCCTTCTAAAAGTTAAGAGCTTTTTGGAGAATGAGACAGATCTTACTCATTTTAGTATTCTTTGGGGCATTGAGCTAGATACCTTACATATTGTGACATGGGAGTGCATGGGCAGTTTGGTTGTGGTATTTGTCACATCTTATTTATTTGGTTTTATTTGAATGTATGCTTGAATATCCATGTACAGTCCTTTAAAAACTGAAAGAGCGTAAGTGGCCTTAACCAATAGAGAAAGCCTGCTCTTTGATCATAGTGAAAACATTGCTGAGTATCTAGCTACAAGATAGAAGATAAAGTAGTTAACATGTTTAAGTACTTAAATTAGTTTCTGGCATAATAACTGTTATTAGATTCATAACTATCAGTGATCTTCTTTTATTTTTTTTTTTAAGATCTTATTATTTGTCAGAGAGAGAGGGAGAGAGCACAGCAGGGGAGTGGCAGGCAGAGGAAGAAGCAGCCTTCCGGCTGAGCAAGGAGCCTGATGTGGGGTAGATCCCAGGAGATCATGATCTGAGCTGAAAGCAGGTGCTTAACTGATGGAACTACCCAGGCATCCCATAGCTATCAATGATTTTAGATCAATTCATTAATTAAATAAATGTCTTTTGAGCCCACATATACAAATTTGAGTAATACACTTCCCACAAGTATCTTACAGTTTAGGAGAGACACATGAAAAACTGATAAATGAAATAATTAGATTTATAATAGTATCAAAACCAATAAAATACTTAGGAATAAATTTAGCCAAGAAGGTAAAAGGCTGAAAATTACAAGACACTGATGAAAGAAATTGAATGCATAAATAAATGGAAAGATACCCCATGTTAATAGGTCAGAAGAATTAATATTATTAAAATGTCCATACTACTCAAAGAAATCTGTAGATTCAGTGCAATCCCTATGAATTCCAGTGATGTTTGTAATAGAAATAGGGGAAAAGAAATCCTAAAATTTATACAGGATCACAAAAGACCCTACAGAGGAAAGTAATCTTTTTTTTTTTTTTTTTAAAGATTTTATTTATTTATTTGACAGAAATCACAAGTAGGCAGAGAGGCAGGCAGAGAGAGAGAGAGGGAAGCAGGCTCCCTGCTGAGCAGAGAGCCCGATGCGGGACTCGATCCCAGGACCCTGAGATCATGACCTGAGCCGAAGGCAGCAGCTTAACCCACTGAGCCACCCAGGCGCCCCCAGAGGAAAGTAATCTTGAGAAAAAAGAAAAAAGCTAAAGGCATCACACTTCCTGTTTGAAACTTTGCTATAAAGCTGTAGTAAACAAAACATTATGGTACCAGCATAAAAACAGACACATAGACCAATAGAACAGAACTGAGAGCCTAGAATTAAATGTACATACATATAGTTAACTAATATTTGAGAAGAGACTCAAGAAGACTCAATAGAGGCACATGTGGGTCGCTCAGTTGGTTAAGCCTTTGACTTGAGCTCAGGTCATGATCTCAGGATCCTGGGATTGAGCCCCAAGTTGGGTTCCCTACTCAGCACAGAGTCTGTTTCTCCATCTCCCTCTGCCTCCTCCTCCCTGTTCATGCTCTTTGTCCTGTCTCAAATAAATAAAATTAAAAAAAAAAAGACTCAATAGAAAAAGGATACTCTCTTCAATAAATGGTGCAGGGAAAACTGGATAACTGCATGGAAAAAAATGAAATTGGGGGTGCATGGGTGGCTCAGTCAACTAAGTGTCCTACTCTTGATTTCAGCTCAGCTCATGGTCTCAGGGTTGGGAGATCAAGCCCTGTGTGGGGCTCTGTGCTGGACAGGGAGCCTGCTTAAGATTCTCTCCCTTACTCTCTGCCCCTCTGGCATCTGCCTTTCTATAAATAAATAAATAAATAAATAAATAAATAAATAAATAGGACTCCTAAGCCAGTCACAACAATTAACTTAAAATGTATTAAAGTCTTAAATTCATGACCCCAAACTGTAAAACTAGAAGAAAACATGGGGGAAAAAAGTGCCTGGACATTGGCCTTTCAAAAATTTTTTGGATATGACACCAAATGTATAAGCAACAAAAGCAAAAATTAAAAAAAAAAATAGTGGGACCACATCAAACTAAAAGCTTCAGCACTACAACAAAAAAAGTGATCAGCAAAATAAAAAGGCACCTTATAGAATAGAAGCAAATATTTGCAGACCATTTATCTGATAGTTAATGTCCAGCATATATTAGGAGCTTATATAACTCAAGAACAGAAAAACAATCCATTAAAATATGGGCAGAGGAACTGAATAGACATCTTTCCAAAAAAGACCTACAAAATGGCCCACAAATAAATGGAAAGATGGTCAAAATCACTGATCATCCAGGAAATGCAAATCAGAACCAGAAGGAGACATCGCCTCTTGCCTGTTAGAAGGGCTGTTATCAAGGAGACAAGTGTTGACAAGTGTCGTGGAGAAGGGAGACCTCTGGTGCACTATTGTGCACTATTGAATGTAAATTGGTACAGCCACTATGGAAAACAATATGGAGGTTCCTAAAAAAATTAAAAATAGAACTACCACATGATCCAGCAGTCCTACTTCTGGTTATAGATCTGAAGAAAATGGAACCACGACCTCTAAGAGAGATGTGCACACCTAGTTTACTGCAGCATTATTTTTAATAGCCATGACCTGGTAACAACCTAAGTTGTCCCGTCAACAAATATATGGGCAAAGAAACTGTGATACACAGATACGCTGGAATATTCTTCTACCATAAAAGGGAAGGAAATCTTGCCGTATGTGGTAACTTGGATGGACCTTGAGGGCAGTAAGTGACATAAGACAGAGGAAGACGAATAGCTGTATGTTCTCACTTACATGTGGAATATAAAAAAGTTGAACTCAAAGAAATAGTAGAATGGTGGTTGCCAAGGGCTGAGAAGAGGGAGAAACGGGAAGTGGTTCATCATAGGGCACAAACTTCTAGCTATGAGATAAGTAAGTTTTGGGAATTTGATGTGCAACAGGATGACTATAATTAACAGTATTGTGTTTTATATTTGAAAGTAGATAAGAGAGTAGATCTTAAATCTTCTTTCTCACCACATACACAAAAATGGTAATTATGTAAGGGGATGGAGGTATTAATTAACCTAATTGTGGTAATCTTTTCACAATATACATGTGTATTAAATCATTGAATTTTATACTTTAAACTTAAATTAACATATGTTACATGTTAATAATATCTCAGTAGATCTAGGAAAAATAAAAATAATTAGGGATAACAGCACAGGATGAAAAACAGAGAATGAGAGAATGAATATCTGTGTTATTCAAGAGAATAACAGAGACCCAAAAAAGTCACCTTGCTCAAGGGTAGAATGAATCCTTTCTCCACCGAAAGAGAATCAAGGACTCCTTCCTGCCACGTTTCTGGGGCTTCAACCCATACACATTTGCTTTGGTTTTTATTCCACTTCAGAGAGGTGCTCTGAGGTCATTTAATTCATGTAGCCCAAATATTTCCTTTGAGAGGTGGCTCACTCGGATGTTTGTTTCCTCCTTGATAGATTATATATTTAAAGATGTGCTAACATTTAAGGATGGGTTTTATTTTCCTAGAAGCAGGAAGCATACACCGCTCAGAATACCTTTGATAAGAATTTTAGCTGTTTTCTGTTACCCTTAAAGAAACAAGGTGCCCAGAGGACATTAGCAATAGGAAGCTAAAATGAATAGCATTATCCCACAAGAGGATTAAATAGGGTAGAGGAAAACATTAGCACATAATATAGAATGATGGGAAACTAGGTTAGTCCTTTTAGCAGGCTGGACTGTTGTCCTTTGAGGGGCAACTCTGAGACCTACTAATGCGTTTCTACCGTGGCTACTGATCATCCCTGCGTTTCCATTCCTTGCTGAGATCAAGGGTGGCTTATGTTCTCAATAAAGATGCCAGACTCAGAAAGAAGTTGATTTTATAAAAACCAGCTTATTGAAAGGAAGATCTGGAATAGCTATTGGCATCATTACCATTATATTGCTTTGCTTATTTGTCATGTGTACAGAGGTCATGCAGAAAGAGAACTTCTTCTCCAGGCAATGGCACTTGACTACCTTCAGTTACAAGGGAATATAGGAGTGACTTAGGCAAATAATTATTTATTCAAAAAAATGTACTGAGAGCCTTCTTTGGGTGAGGCACTGTGTAGGCCCTGGGACACAATGTGATTCCAGTACGTCATGGATTTTGATAGATACACAGTCCAGAGGATGAGACAGCCAGCGGTGAAATAAGCACATGCAAAAATCTCATTTGCAACAGTCATAAGTACTATCAAGTAGTAAGCACAGTGCTCTGGATTTTAGATTAGACATTTTTAAGGAAGTGACAAGTAAAAAGGAGTCAGTAGGCATGAACTTGGAGAGGATAGGAGGGAAGTATATGTTGGGCCCTGGCTCTGGGGCGGGAGGGAGGGTGGTGAGGGGCACTTACAAAAGGCGGTGGAGAGAATTTGGGAAGAGGGTGGTATGAACATAGGGTTCAGACCATACAGCTCTTCACTGTGGTTTTGTGGTTCATTAAGGTGTTCTGTCTTTGTCCTAAACACAAAGGAAAGGCATTCAAGGGTTTTTAAAAGGGGGTGTGTATGATGTCTTTACACCTGTGCTTTGAAAAGATGATTACGGCTGCAATCTGAGAAATGATTAGGAGAGGCAAGAGTGGATGATAGAGCGTGTTATCACTGATCGAACCTTACTGAGAACTGTTACATGAAAGCAACATGTAGTTTATAAAAGAATAAAACTGAAAAGGATGTCGAGAAATTTAATCCAATACTTCCTTTCAGACCAGCAGATGTTGCAAACGTTCAGGACAAATGACTTCATAAAGTCTCCCAGAAGAGAAAATCCACCATATCTCTTGGGAACAGATACTGACAGTTGACTTTATTGCAGGGGAGCTCATTCAGTGTTTTAAAATGCTGTGCATCTTACTGGATAACCTTCACAATAACGCTGAATAGTAAGTTGGTATCATAATTTCAGTTTACCAATATGGAGTTTAAGAATTTAGGCATAGTGAGTAGTGTCGTAGCTTGGGTCATGAAAAAACTTTTGTGGCAGTGCTAATTGATCACTTTCTTCCCAACCTGCTGGTTCTTGGAGTTGTTCAGATGACTTAGACAGAAATGTCCCAGGTAAATTAAAGTTGGACAGATGTCTAATCTAATGTTTTCACTTTGGGCACATTTCCCTAAAATTATTCTAAGCATGAGGTTACACCCTCCATGCTACCTCAGTTTTTACTTTTTACATTTGCATTATGGGTTTTTTTTTTTTTTAACTTGATTTCACCAATCTCTCCTTGTTACTTATTAACCTTTAAAAGCAGGTTTATAAACAATAGTTTTATGAACTCATACACATTTTGTTAAGTCTCCCCTTCTCCATATGGACTCAGCAAAAGCTGTGTGTCCAATGCGGTGCAAATAGTAACGTTTTCAAAGGGTTGATGTATGTTATTAACCTCATGGAAAATGATGTGCATAAACTTCGGTCTTTTAATGCAAATTTTGTCCATTTTTTTCTTAGGTGATAAAACATGAAATTGATAAATTATTTTAAAAGATTTTATTTATTTATATGACAGAGAGAGATCACAAGTAGGCAGAGAGAGAGAGGAGGAAGCAGGATCCCTGCCATGCAGAGAGCCTGATTCGGGACTTGATCCCAGGACCCTGGGATTATGACCTGAGCCGAAGGCAGAGGCTTAACCCACTGAGCTACCCAGGCACCCTCAATAAATTATTTTAAACATGAAAGTATAACTAATATCTTTCCATAGAAGTTTTGATTTTAATTAGTGTCTCTTGTTTGATCTAGATTTGTAATATTGACTCCCTATGTTCCATCATTTCTAAGAAGCTTTAATGTTTTATGTTATAAAACATTATTTTATGTTTTATATAATAATTTTATATAATTTTACATAATTTTATATAAAAATTTATATAAAATGTATAAACATTATTTTATGTTATAAAACAATTCTTGGACAACATCAGTGGGAAAACATTCCTTCTTTTTCTCTCCTCCCAATTTAGGCATAATTCTGGTTTAGAATCTGAACTCAGTACTTTTCATGAGCTCTTTTTAAATGGCATTCAAGAAAGTAGTTTAAATACTTTGAATATTCATCATAGTGTGGCATTATCAGAGAAGAAAGTGTTCATATCATAAAATATATCCTAATGCTGAAATTCACCTTTGAAATGTTGGCAAAGCATATAATGCTATATCCAGGTCATTCAGCTGTCCTTTCCTGGATAATGTAGACAAAACCACTTATGTGTTTTTAACTAAAACACCCAAGTAACAGAAAAGCCTTGGACTTATTTTTTTTTAAAAGGTTTTATTTACTTATTTGTCAGACAGAGATCACAAGTAGGCAGAGAGGCAGGCAAAGAGAGAGAGAGGGGGAAGCAGGCTCCCTGCTGAGCAGAGAGCCCAATGGGGGGCTCGATGCAGGACCCTGGGATCATGACCTGAGCCAAAGGCAGAGGCTTTAAGCCACTGAGCCACCCAGGTGCCCCGCCTTGGACTTACTTTTTTGAGTTTTTTTTTTTTTTTTTAACCTAAATCTCTGTACTGTGTTAGGCTAGTACATTTTCCTGAAGAGATTTATAATTTTACCATTATTTAGTCAAAGTATTTTGAGTTCTTTAGATCCCATAATGAGCTAAGTAGCAGTCTGGATGAGTAAATGTAGTGGGTAAAAAAAAAAAATGTAGTGGGTAAAATTAATAAAACGTTAAGGAGGGGCACAATAGTAATAGGTCTTAAAGCATCTCTCCCAAATTCGTTCATAAATTTACAGTTCAGAAGCTTAGCAGACTTTGTTTTAACCAAGGACTTAAGATTAATATCTTGATGTATGATACAGCCATGGTGTTAAACTGCACTCTGGAAAAAAACTCCATGCCCTTTGATCATATGTACCATGATGGAAAAAAGCTTGTGAAAATGTAAATTCTATAATGTCTTTAAGGCAGGGACATAAACTTTATTCAACATAGTTATCTATTATACCTTTAGGGCTTAATAAATATTCGGTTTTAAGCAACTACTAATTTATTTGACATTTATTGAGCATCTACAAGCAAATATAGTATAGAACATACATAAAGAAACATACATGTTAAGGCAGAATTCTGTAATGAAGTCTATTACATGATCGGGCCTACTCAGAATTTTGACTTAAGCAAATGTATTGGGTCTTCCCAGTCCAGGTGCCTTTAACACTAAACTTTAAAAAAAAAACATAGACGTTAGTTAAGCATAATTGAAGTTAACCCAAAGAATTAAATAAATATCCATGAGTCCATGCTGATATAAATAAATACTTGAAAAACTATATAAATGGTATAGAAGGGACAATACTTTTTTATAGAAGTTCATTTAATAAGTGCTGAAGGAAGGTAGGAAATAGAAAATCACTGCTACAACACCACAACAATAATTGCTACAGGCAGGATCCAGCAGTGGATGCTGTAGTTAGTGGATGCAAGTTTAAAGAGGAACAGAATAGTCTCACCATTATTTCTTTCAAAGGAGTTACTTTATACTAAAGAAGTCTTTAAATATAACAGAATATTCTCTTGATTTCCATCTGTAGCTCAGTTTTCCATGCATACAAATCATTCAGCATTTTCCCTGGAGAAGAATGATGAAAGTATCTTTAAAGCAGGCATCATGTGAGAAACACTTGTGGTCTCAACATCCACCTGGGTGCTTACTTCTTCAGTAAGTTCTGGTGTCCTCAAAGTACTTTCTTCGCAAACAAGGTTGTGAATAAGTCTTCTTGTGTGGGTATTATTATCTGCAAAGTACAATATTAAGGCTCTTTTTGTTCAAGCTGACTTACAATATAAGAACACTGTTCTTTTTGCTAGAATATCTTATATAAAAAATTATAAAACAGTTCTCAAATTTCTTGAATGTCATATAGAGTATTTGTGGTACAAGAATGATAAGAGGGGTTGTTGTATTTCTCTTAGGGCTAGTAATTTTGCTGTATTGTTCTGTTCTATGATTACATACAAATATACCTAGAGTATTTGTGTATTTCTGAGTATGCATATACATATAACATATTCAATAATACCCTTAACAGTTTAATTCATATATTCATAAAATAAACATAGTTATAATATAACATAATATAGTGGATAAGATATGATATGATATGATATGATATGATATGATTTAGAAGAAAGATGTTCAGCAACATGTTTCCTAGAAAGAACTTTGGACCTAGGAGTCATACCTTGTCAAATCTTAAAAATTCTTTATTTTCAACCATGGAAAATGTTTGGCAGTTGAGAGCTTTTTGTTGGCATTTTTAATTTTTTTAGACTCAGAACTATAAAAAAATTTGTTTTTGCTTTTTCTTAAATCTTAGTGAAGCCTTGTTTTGTGCAGTATGCCCAGTGTGATTAATGGGAACAGAATGTGTTTGGGGTACTTCATTTTTCCTTAATATGTTTTTTTATTCATGATTTTCATTATGAATGAATCAAAAAATTTATCATGCATGTTTTTATACACAATTTTGGAAATTTTTCTTCTGTAGAAATTCTGAAGATGCAGAGTTACCATTTTGTTTGTGATTCCTCCTTTTAGAACATGAAGATTGCAGACTAAGTCCTTTTCTTGAAATATTTGAAGCCTAAATATAATTAAATAACTAATAGAAAAGCATCATTCCTTTTTTTTTTTTTTAAAGATTTGACAGAGCTCACAAGTAGACAGAGAGGCAGGCAGAGAGAGAGAGAGGGAAGCAGGCTCCCTGCTGAGCAGAGATCCCGATGCGGGACTCGATCCCAGGACCCCGAGATCATGACCTGAGCCGAAGGCAGCGGCTTAACCCACTGAGCCACCCAGGCGCCCCGAAAATCATCATTCTTAAAAGCTATATTATGAAGCAATTCTACAAAGATTAGAAATATATTAAAATCTAATCTCTATTTGTTTTTTATTATTAATTAGAAATAATTATTAGGCTAAGAAGTATTTTATCTGTAATAGTAATGTATTGCTGTATCAGAAGTTACCCCAAAGCTTAGTGATTTAAAACAGTAAGCATTTACTATCCCCAGTTTCTTGGGTAAGAGACTTACTATCTTCTCTTGGACATTCTGGGTCAGGGTCTTGAGGTTGCAGTCCAGATACTGGTCAGGGATGCCGTCATCTGAAACCTCAGCCAGGGCTGGAGGACCTACTTCCAAGTTGGCTCACACAAATGACTGACTGGCTGGTGCTGGATGTTGGCTTGAAGCGCATTTCTCCCTATATGTGCTTCTTCACAGGCTGTTTATGTGTCCTCACAACATGGTGACTGGTTTCTTCAAAACAGGTGACTCGAGAGAGCGAGGTAGCAGCCTCAATGTCTATTTGGACATAGCTCTAGAAAACACACCATGTGATTATTATTTAGAGTGGTCAGTTTTATTCAGTAGGGGAAGTACTAGAAGAGAGCATTAATACCAGGACACGAGGAGGTGAGGATTACTGCTTGCCATCCTGTTACTGCATTAGTTTCTGTAAAAGTAGCAAGCTTGGGGACGCCTGGGTGGCTCAGTAGGTTAAGCCTCTGCCTTCAGCTCGGGTCATGATCTCAGGTTCCTGGGATCGAGCCCCACATCGGGCTCTCTGCTCGGCAGGGGGCCTGCTTCTCCCTTCTCTCTGCCTGCCTTGCTGTCTACTTGTGATCTCTCTCTGTCAAATAAATTAAAAAAAAAAAAAAAAGTAGCAAGCTTGTGCAGTCTCTCTTAGCATTCACATTAACAGTCAATCTGTTTTCCTAATTAGTTAACAATTTCAAGGTTCTTAATAATTTTTTTGTACATTGAATTAAGGCTGTGAAAGCACACCATTGTAGCGGTGTTTTTAGTCTTGCAATAATAAATGTACATTTATATGTCATTTGACATAGAATTTCAGTATGGCAAACATGTAACCAAATTTATTTCCAAATTATTTGTAGATATTTTACCAGTGTTTGAAAAGAACAATTAAGATAATAAATCCAAACATGTCTTATTCATATTAATGACTCAGATTCTGACTGGGTATAATGGTAGCATACATGATGACATAATTATCAGTCACAACAGGATCAGGGATGTCTGAAATGGCAAACACTCAAGTACTTGAATTTTCATCTTCCAATGGCTAAGGCCATAGGGCAGATTTTGGTCAAGTAATGAGGCTAAGGACAAACTTCAGGACAGTTCTACCACAAAAGGCTTGAGAATTCTGATATGAAACTCCATTTCCTCCTCTCTAAAGAGCCTGGTGCTAACAGGACTACAGTTGTCTTAGGGGGTCAGTCTGGATTGCTTGAGATCGTCTTTGCCTTTTCCTCCCTCCAGGTTTGCTGTATGCCAGAACGTTTGAGGTCTGAAGAGAATACAGAGCCTTAATTCCTGATTATAAATAGCTCTTAATCTTTAGCATGAAGACTAATTTTTTTAATGTTATACTACATTTTATCACTTGGGTACTAAAGAAATTCTGCTTGTAGTCAGTTTCACAAGATCTTTTGTGAATATTTAGCTCTCAACACTAAAAGCCTCAATGATTAAAATTTAGTCCATATTTGGAAAAGAACAGAATCCACTCATTCCCTTCCATTATCTTTCTATTCTAACTCATCCCTAAATAAAATTCCCCCCTCTTCTCATCGTTGTAAGACAAGCAAACAACACCTCTAGGTATGTTCCTGCAAACTATCTGAGGAACAGGTTTTGGGGAACCATTTGACACCACTAGTACTTTGCTTTCAGTTCTTTCAGTAAAAGAACCCAGAACACTTTATGTATGACCACAAGGTTAAAAACAATTCTCCAAGTTTGGTAATTAATACAGAGTTTGAAAGTCTTTTCCAGTC